>NW_027468848.1:30319985-30444985 GCF_046254945.1 Alosa pseudoharengus
GGGTGCGTCTCCTCCTCTCTCCTCCCATGCAAAACCAACAAGCGCCATGGCTTCCTCTCTCACGTGCTGGCCGTAGACAAATATGACCGACACCCCCTCCTCGTCACTCCTCCCCTCTACTCCTGCCCCCCCCCCCTTCTGAGGTGAAATAAGCACATCGTTTTTCAAATGATGTGACTGATAAAAAGTTTTTGCTTTTGTTGTGGAGAGCATGGCAGACAAAGCACACAGCCTGGGCCAGCTTGGTAGGTTTGGTCAGTGATTCAAAGTTTTTCTTTTTTTTTTTTGCATATAGTTTTTATGGAGGATGAAAGAGAAAGGAGGTTCTTCTGATGACAAGGTTTTGGTGTCGCCAAACAGCAACGTGGCATGCAACAATACAAAACGGTAGAGCTGCATGATGAGCCACGGTGAGATCTCGGCACTCGAGCGTGTGATAGATATCGGACAGATTCTGGGCTAACGAGAGCCATTTGCTGCGCTGAGAGGCACGCCCACCTCACGGCCGCCTCAGGAGATAAGAGTTACAGCCTCCCTATCGACGCAGGATGCTTCTGTCAGTGAGGACCACGGCCCACCTTATTATCCTGGCTGATTTAGTCAGGCAGAGCAGCACCTTGCTCCATTGGGAGGCCCATCTGTCATCACTGCCTGCATATGAACAACCATGGCTGCGTAATTTATGTTTGCTTTGAGATTTAAATGAAACAAAACAAAAACCAACAAACAAACAAACAAACAAACAAAAAAAAAACTGTGGAACGACTCCACCTTCTCCGGCGTTCCCTCTGAGGAGTCAAGCGGGATCTGGAAAAGAGATGGGATGGTGAAACAACAAAAGCCCAAACATTCCGCTCCGCTCCACAGTCCAGGTCCACAGCCAGCTGCTTGAGCAGTGGGCTCCACTGGCCAATCCCCACAGCCGGTACAGTAAATGTAGGGCGCTCCGTGTTTTGGGCCCAGCTTGGGTACCTCGAGCTCTTATCTTGCTGTTTCTCTCTCTCTCTCTCTCTCTCTCTCTCTCTCTCTCTCTCTCTCTCTCTCTCCCTCCATCTCTCTCTCTCTCCATCTCTCTCTCTCTCTCTCTCTCTCCATCTCTCTCTCTCTCTTGCTCTGTGTTCCCGAGGACCATGGGGAAGGACAAGTCCTGGCTGTCCTGGCTCTTGACAGAGGAAATAAATCACGCGAGCACACCGGAGGATACCCTTCCAGGCTGCAAGCTGGGAAGTTCATTATCCCGCCTCTGCCACACATTACTATGCATATCGCCACTGATTGGGCCCCGGCCCTGCCGTCCGCAGCCTACTTCTGTCAGCGCGCCGGCCGCCACAGATCAGTCTTCCCGCGCCGACAGATAGGAGCTGGGAAAAGGATGACTTTGAACGGCCAGGAAAGTATCACTGCGCGAGCACGATGGTCGAAACACACAGCAAGAGTGGGCAGGGAAAAAATGGGGGAGAGAGGGAGAGAGATGCCAGGAAAAGCGAGGGAAATGTATTTGTGTAGAGCGTTTCATATACAGAGCAGCTCAGTGTGGTTTACATAAACAATGGCAAAGAATAGGAAATGATGGTAAATAAAAGCAAAAGGACAAAACAAACATAGTTTTAAGAGACTTATTTCAAGTAAATAAAAAGTAAAATACGAAAGTAAGCAACATAAAACACAAAGTGCATCTGAAGTGCATTAGCAGAAAGTATTGAAGAAGAGTTTGGTATTAAGTGTAGATTTGAAACTGGGAACAGTTGGGGCATTTTTGATGTCGTCTGGAAGTTGGTTCCAAAGCTGAACCGCATAGCAGCTAAACGCTGCTTAACTGCTTAACAGTAGGTTTTCCCAACAAGTACTCCTGTGATGTAACGGGTCTGACGGGTGTATTGCTGAAGCATGTCTGACTGGTAGGTAGAGAGGGAGGGAGGGAGAGGGAGGGAAGGGTGGGTGGGTGGAGGGAGGGAGGGAGCTTGAATAGGCTGGTGAAGTAAGAGATGGTACGAAGAGAGAAATGGGGGGAGAGAATGAGGGGATGGAGAGAAGGAAGGAGAGGAGAAGACATTGGTGATGAGTGTGAATGAGAGGATATGAAAGACAACAATAAGAAAAAAAAAACATGCTGATGGAAAAACGAGTCATATTGGACTTGGGGTTACGTATTTGTTTTAACGACTGTCATGATGAAATTCCAGTCAAGTCAAGGGATGGAAGAAAGGGGCTCTGCATGAATATGTTTCTTCCACCCTTTTTTTCTCTCAGCGAGAACACTTTGAATCATCATTTCACGTCCTGTAACATCTTGATCTTGTGTATTATTGCATACTGTTTTTCTTCCTCTCCACCTACAGCCACCCAGCACGCAGGGTGCTAAAATATACAAGCTATTTCTGGGAACAAAATATGTTCTTTACGGTTTTCCACTGACCTGCCACATATTACATGGTTTTGCTAAGTGAGTAGAAGAGAACAAGAGAACACGTTTCAATTAATGTTCATATGGGAGAGATTTGTTTTTTAAAGCCACTTCCGATTGGTGGTGTCCAAAGTAATGTGCTATGGTAATGAATTTCTGGATGTGCATGTGTAATATCTAAGTGTGTGAGTCATGTGCGTGTGCGTGTGTGTGTTTGTGTGTGTGTGTGTGTGTGTGTGTGTGTGTGTGAGAGTGAGAGAGAGAGAGAGAAAGAGAGAGAGAGAGAGAGAGAGAGAGGTTTGTGCAGAAATGCTCAGAGAGTACGGTAGGTGGATAGATGCAAACTCAATAAAGAACACGTTTACAGTTTAGTGCCACAGAATGCAGTTACAGTTCCGGGTAATGGTTCTGCAGCCATCGACCACTGTGGTTGTTCAACATCACCTGTATTGATTGAAATAAAAGTGTGTGTTTGAGAGAGAGAGAAAGAGAGAGAGAGAGAGAGAAAGAGAGAGAGAGAGACTAAATAAGGACTGTTGCCAGCAAAAATATTTGTCATCTAACTCAAAAAGCAGAAAAAAAATTTTTTGAAAGCCTTTCTGACAGAAACAAGATGTAAAATATTTGAATGAATTAATTCAAATGTTTATAATTGGACTTTTACTTTGAGACTCCCACTAATACCCAGTGACATCTCGCCGCCATGTGCTTCTCCTCCATAGCATTCTCCTGCTCTATTTCATATAGACACACTATACTTCCTTTCACAATCTTCACCCCCCCCCCCCCTTCACTTGTAAGGTGCTCGCCCGTTGTCATAACAACTGCTGCCCTTGACGGTAATGCAATCAAATAAGTGTTTACTTGAAATGTTATGGAAAGGAAAAGGTCTGGTGGTTGTAGTTCTGCTTCTGTCGTATTTGCACGGACAGTCTATAAGCTTGCCAGCGTTCGGCCTGCCAAACATTGTCAAGGTAACCGCAGTAAGTGGCGCAAATGACTCATTCAATGCGGCCATGATGGCAGAGTGTGTTTGCGCAGTAATATTAGAGGAGGTCTCGAGTTCATTCATCATTCTCACTTAAACAGCAGTTCCCAGCCCCATGGATGACTAGAAAATGGGCCCTCGGAGAGTTGCAGCAAAGTTTATCAAAATGAGATGATTATGACAAACAGGGATGGAGAGAGAGAGAATATTACTGCACACACTGTATCACATTGCTGTTTGGCACTATTTGCACTATTTTACCTCATTTTATTTTTCCTTAAATGGCCTTGTTTGATTACTTTGTCATTGCTTTGGCAACACTACAGTCATGCTAATAAAGCACCATTGAACTGAATTAAATTGAATTAAATAGTTGTATTCTTAAGCAGTAAAAAAAACTTTCCACTATTTAATCGTAATACAATTTCTCCATCCTCTCACCTTAAAAAAAAACAAAGGCTGAACACAAGTATCCCATAATTAGGACATAGCAAGGAAGTGCATGATGCCAATCATGCCACAGCAATAAGCAGACATGTTCCTTTTCTCCTGGCAGTACTTATGGAAATTCCAATCAGGTCCATTAACGCCACAGTGACAGCTGAGGGATTGATTAATGGGGACTTTTGAGGAGGTTTGCGCGTTCCACCACAATCATGACAAATTGGTACGTTTTGCACCTGTGTAATTCATTACCATGGAACTGCCGAGTGAGACGCTTCGTGCTACAAACACAGATCATATGCATTCTTCCATCTATTCTCTCTCTCTCTCTTCCTTCTTAAGAGAGAGTGGAGTGAAAACGTTTAAACGTGTACTCCAGGCGAAATGTTGTTTTCTGTTCTGTAACTCTGCTGTGTTTTTGTTTCATGATGCCTCATTGTCATTCATGAGTCTCAACCACTCTCCTTCAGATACATTTTGACAGAGCTCTCTCTCCTCTTCTCCTCTGCAACATGATCGCCCTGTCCTCAAAAGTCTTACTCCACATATCCACATACTCTGCTTAGCCACTGCGTCAGTCCATTTGCACCAGTCTTAAAAAAAAAAAATAACTTTCATCCTAGCCATGTTCTCGGAGAGAAATAAAAAGCAACAACAACAGAGGAAAAAAATAAATCTAGTATGCTATTTCTGACACTCCTTGCTGTCTGTTTAAGATGAACTGTAAGCATTAGCAATATCTGTACAGCGGTATCAGATTTCAACTGCAAAGACATCAGTTGTCTTATTCATCTATTGCCTTTTAACACTTCAGTCATCTCATTCATCTATTGCCCTTTAACACTGCCCCAGGGCACATGTCCTCCTATTAGCAAATGCAGTCATATTGATCAGTGGCTGTATATGAAGTCGGCATGTTTTGCAGAACTGACTTGGCTCTCCCTCTCTTGTTCTCTTTCCCTCTCTCATTCTCTCCCTCTTTCTCTTCTTCCTGCCATTGTGGGGAGTCTGCAGTGGTCAGTGGTCTCTATGTGCTTGTTGCTTTCTCTGAGCTGCAGGAGGAGCGAGTCTTGTGTGAAGTGCCAATTCTCTAAGTGCGTAACCCCTCTCGCACCAAGCCAGAGCCACTCATCAGAGCCTAGTGTAGCCCATCATACAGTACACAGCACACACACACACACACACACACACACACACACACACACACACACACACACACACACATGGCTGACGTATAGAAGAGGAAACAGTGAGTGAAAGGGTGAAGGATACAATTGAACAAGCCGTTGCTGTTGCTTTCTTTGTGGGCATCGGTTGGGTGTGTGTGGTGGAGGTACTGATGGTGGTGGTTGGGTGTGTGTGGTGGAGGTACTGATGGTGGTTGTTGGGTGTGTGTGGTGGAGGTACTGATGGTGGTGATTGGGTGTGTGTGGTGGAGGTACTGATGGTGGTGGTTGGGTGTGTGTGGTGGAGGTACTGATGGTGGTGGTGGGAGGCTGCTCTCCTCTCTGTTGTCTGGGAGATCTGGGGGTCAAACGGGCCTTGTGATCTCTATCTCCCCTTGTTCTCTTTCCATCGATGCTGCCGCCACACACACACACACACACACACACACACACACACACACACACACACACACACACACATACCCCAGAGGCTGGAGCAGGGGATCAATCAGTCCACAAGAGGAGCGGTAACCCAATCACATCGACCCCACTTCCCTGCCTCGCTGGCTCTGGTGAACAGTCACTGGCGTACACACACAGACAGAGAGAGAGAGAGAGAGAGAGAGAGAGAGAGAGAGGAGAGAGGAGAGAGAGAGAGAGGAGAGAGAGAGCAATGCACACACATACACATATATAGGCACAAATAAAACAACACCCATATGTGCAAACACACATGCAAGGAAACACACATACACATATCACAAAGAAAGAGCGACTGAAAGAGATTAAAAGACAGAGAGAAAAAAGGAGAGGGAGAGAGAGAGAGAGGATGAGGAAAGAGCCTCTCCTTGGAGTGTTCCAGGTCAATAGTGCCTAAACAGGAGCCATTTCTGCTCGGCTGGGTGTGGGGGTGTTGGAGAGGGCAGAGAGAGCTTTGCACGTCTGATGCTTTAACCTCTGACAAGCAGGCAACTGCCAGTCTGGGCTTGTTTGTGTGTGTGTTTGTGTGTGTGTGTGTGTGTGTGTGTGTGTGTGTGTGTGTGTGTGTGTGTGTGTGTGTGTGTGTGTGAGTGTGTGTGTGTTTGTGTGTTTTTGTGTGTGTGCGTGTGTGTGTGTGCGCGCTTTCAGAGGGTGTTTATGAAATGTGAATCACCAGCAGTAGTGTGGCAGAGGTTACCAGCGTGCATGCTGTCGCCCCTGGAGACCGCAGTAGCAGTGCAGCAGGTGCTGCCTCCGTGCTGAGAGAAGGTGTTCCTCTCCCCCCCTCATTAACAACATGCAGGGGATACGTGCGTTATTGAAATATGGGAACATATCTTTTTTCTTTTTACTTTAAATATATCTCTCTCATTCTCTCTCTACATAACTATCCACTTGTGCATAATTATCCATCCTCCCTTTTTGGAATATATTTCTGATATGTCTAAGATACTGATACTGAAAAGATATTGATACCAAATGATCCATTTAAACTCTTTTATTACTACTTAATTTCTTTAATGAATTTTGGATGTGAAGATTTGTAAAGATTTGAGCTCTTATATGTTTCAATTGATCTGAGTGTTATAGCTCAAGTGAGAAGTGATGTATTGCAAGTCCTTATGAGGTGGTATTTAGAGATTTAAAAATGATGGTCTTTCACCTATATTGCTATGAGCCCTGGAATATTAACAGTCTAATATCTTGACATTTTCATTAAAAGGAATCTATTCAGAGTTTTATCAGATTCCATTAAGATACAGCCATCGCATGTTCACTTGTGATGCATTGTGACTGCATTTCAATACATTTCTACTTCAATTTCTCTCTCCCTCCTTCAATGGCATCTCTATCTATCTCTTCATCATCCTCCCGCCCCTTTTGGAGCATCTTCAGCGTTACCGTGACGGTGGGGGAGGATTCTGCTCCCAACCTGAGCCTCTCTTCATTATGACCCCCTAACTACTAAAGCAGGGGAGCCCTTCCGCCACAACACCCCCAACTCTCATCCCTGACACCCCCCCAACTCCCCACACCAGCCCCAGCCCCTGCCTCCCCAGTGCCTACACCTACAGAGTCATGCAGGCCTGGCACGCCAGCATCCCTGGGGCTCAGTGTGGCTAATTAGGGTGAGCGGTGCAGAGGGAAACGCAGGTGTTCGCCAGACCCACTCACAGTGTGGAGTAATGACTGTTCCCTTACCCCCACCCTCATCCACCCCCCTCTCATCCCCTACCTGCACCCCCCCCGCCCATCACCACCACCCACCACCATCACCACCACCCTTACCCCCACCCCCACCCCAGTAATTTGTCGCCAGCATGTAACCATGCATCTCCTCGTTCCACTTCCCCTTCCATTACATTCATTATTTTTATGTGCCTATTCATTCTGGTTATTTATTGCCCATGCAGTATCAACACCATTAGGCAGAGACACAACAATGACTTTGCCTCTGTAGTCCTTACCTAAGCCACAGGGTGCCTGCAGGATGTGGTTTATTGGGTCAAGGTGCTGAATGGCCGTGCCACGCATCTGTCATCCGCCTGTGTTTATCTGGGTGATGATACCCCCTATGTTTGTGTGTGTGTGTGTGTGTGTGTGTGTGTGTGTGTGTGTGTGTGTGTGTGTGTGTGTGTGTGTGTGTGTGCGTTGTTACTGTAGACTGGGAGTGTGTGTGTGGTCTGAATGTATGTGTGTGTGTCTGCATTCATGTTTGTATGTGCATGTGTGTGTGAGAGAGCATGCATGAGGATAGGAACAGGTGTGGAAGCATGAATATGTGTAAGCACAATTTGATATGATGAGGATAATGACAGTCATTTTACATCACATCTTGTTGCCATTTTTGTCCTCACCCTAAATATTTTAAAGATCGCTGTTGCGTATCAGCTATTATTACACTGGTCGTCTATTGCACTTGTGTTGTATAAGTTCCTCAGTACCCACATAGTCAAAACATGCATCCAAGCATTTGTAACTACAACCATGATGCAACAGTTTTTCCAAATAAAAGGCAGCTCATCACAGGAAAAGCACTGAGGATAGATCCTTTAGTTAATACTTTTGACAGATAAATAATAAATAGGAATCCTCATGAAATATGCATGTGCCTAGATCAACATAGAGTTGAAGGCAGAGAGCATGGGTGTGGACCGGGCTACACAGAGGCATTCATGGAGAAGGAGATATAAAAGTATGATGTATAAAATGTGTGTGTGTGTGTGTGTGTGTGTGTGTGCGTGCGTGCGTGCACGCGCGGGACAGTCTGAGAGAAGGAATAGAGGGACATAAGGGTAGGGAGAAGAAGAGAACAGGAAAAAGATAGAGAAGTCATAGAGAAATAAAAGATGAAGTTGGAAAAGAGATGGAAGAGACTGAAAGAAAGTGAGCAGGGCAGAGAAAAAGAGAGGAAAGAAGAATTTAGAGTGGGAAAGAATAAGAGAACAAGAAAGTGAGAAAGAGACAGGGAGAGAGAGAGAGAGAGAGAGAGAGAGAGAGAGAGAGAGAGAGGAGGAAAGAAGAGGAATGGCTCACCATTAACCACATAAGTGGCGGCATGTAGGCACCGAGGTGGAATGTGAGCGGATCAGGGAACACTCTGGCGGCCCTGGTCTGAGCCCTGAGCTCTGGGACACTACCGCTGCTAACGCTGCTAACGCTGCTACTGCTGCTACTGCTGCTAATGCTGCTGCTCACTGGTCCGAGCACGGGCTGCAGACGCCTGGCGCACTGACGTGCCTCACTCTGTACTATGGCAGCAGCAGGAGGAGGAGAAGGAAGATTAAAATATCACCTGTCCGCCCACAATTCATCACTCTCATCCTTCCATAAACTAATGCACAATCCAGTTGTACCATATGAATACAATTTTAAAAAGAATCTCACTGATTCCTGTGTTTGAAAATTGCTTAAACCCTTTAAGTGCTGTGGTTGATGTGCAATGGCACTACACAGGGTGGGCAGAGGAATACAGATCAAGTTGTAGAATTCTTTATTGTAAAGTATTTAGGGTATTGTTTAATGAATCAATTTATTCACCTTAATCCGCGCGCATACATGGGGGCGCTAGCTTTGCCCACATTGTCTCCGAACTTCCGTTTGAGCAGTAGCATCCATTGCGATACATTGAGATAGCAGAGCTCTATCGAGATGGCGGGCATCATATGTTATGGGTCATCCTAAAGTTAGGAACGTTTATTTAGGATTTTGGTGACTTAAGACATTTCTGTTATACACCTTTCCTATCTGAAGTTAGGAAAACACTGACTTTGGAGCGGCTGTTCTGTAATGACTTTCTAAACTAGTTACCATAGTTACCAAACAGATACGGATTTGCGAGTTTCTCCATGATACAGCGGCCACTGCCGCATATCGTCTACCCACTCCATAGGGGTGAATAGCCTTGGGTAGCGAAGTACAATTGCAAATCTGACCTCCTGATGGCATTTGTCGTTTTCCTCCCAAGATAGCCTCTCTATCCTCTTCTGCTGTGCTATCCCAATGAAGCTAACTAGACGTAGCTAACCGACCGGAAGTTTAAAGACAATGTGGAATTTAAAAAAATGGGCGGGGCTGAATAAGGTGAATATAAAAACATAAAAAACACTATTGTTTAATGAATCTTGAAACTTTTGAATAGAGAACATATTGAAATTGTTATTCCACCATGTTGCTACCTAATTTGTCCATCATTTGGTAGCAGTAAAATTATGGGTTATTTTTTGGTGTAACAAGTTTGTTGACACATAATTGCAGGGAATTATGATGCCTCAACAACTTGAACAAACACATCTTTTGGTGTTATGCGGCAGATGAATGCCAGAGTTATTCAGCGTTCAGGGGAAATTTGACAGTTCCAGAGGAAAAATAGCATCTCTCAGAGCGAAGATCCCGTCGACAGAACACGGGCGAATGTGTGTCAGGCCTTAGGAGTCCGTCTTTCCCTCCATCTGTTTGGTCTGGCACTGCTCGGCACCGCTTTCAGCCATGCTCACCACACTGTCAATCAGGACCCGGAGGGCTGGCCCAAACACTGCCTGACTGGATCTCCAGAGGCTGTCAGCAGAGTTGGTGAAGAATGACCAGCAGCAGTAGCAGCTCCCCTCACATGATTCTGGCAAAATGGTTGTTCATATTTGAGGTCAACAGCCAATGAAATTACATTCCTCCCTTCTGTGATCATATATATATATATATATATATATATATACAAGACCTAAAAATATTTTTTTACATATTCCAATAGATAACTCAAAGTGAGTAACATATTCTAAATATGTTGGATTACATCAGCATTGCATTGTGTTTTATTAGCTGTGGATGAAACAGTTTTGTCAGGTTATGAGGCAGTAAGACCCCCAGCCAGTGGCAACAATAACCCACAACCCTAAGGATAGATTGATAAATAGGCAATAGTGCTATAATACATTATTAACGCTATTGTGTCAAAGTACCCACTACCAATACAAGGGCAGTTACATGCCTTTTGTAGAACACACTGTCTTCAAGAAAACTGACACTATGACTGGCCTAAAGCACAATGGCTGGATATAAGCCCTATTGGCCTACAACAAGGTTTTCATTTTGACTATCAATATAACCAGAGAGGGAAAGAGAAAGAGGGCCCATGAGAGATGCATACATCATTTGGTTATAAAAAAATATTTGAATTTGAGTTTGAAAAGCCAAGATCTATATAATGATTTAAAAATGAATGCCTTCAAAGGATCCGGGTAACTGTATACTGAATAGGCCTACCACCAATTCAAATAGGTGTATTTTAAGTAGCCTAGAGTTACTCATATTTTGCATTTTAGATACATAATTCCGCTACATGTATTCCATTACTTCCAACACTGCTATATATTAAGTTAAGAGTTAAAGTAAACAGATTGAAAGGCATTTCTCAGACTCTTTTATCCCAAATGAAACCTACTTGCAACATCGGGTTTGGGAATTGAATCCTGGCCAACCAATTCTCAGCCATTTCCACCACACCTGTTTATATATGTAATTGTATTATTATTTTCATTAACCTACAGCTTGCCATCATAATAGTTAACATCTAATTTTATATGACTATATAAATTGAGAAATGCAGCGTATTAAGGGAGAATAACATATATACCAAATTGATATTTAGAGCTCTTTTGGATGGATGTTCACAGCCATTATTTCAATACACGTCACTCTCGACAAATCTCCAAAGAAAAACACAGCATATCCTGTTTCCTCGGCACATTCACTGCAACACATTTAATTGATTTGCTGTAACAGTGTCAAAGGCCCCGATGGGCATCCACATACAGTACGCATGGGGGCTTTAGAGATTCAGAGAGTGAGAAAGCACACACACACACACACACACACACACACACACACACACACAAACACACACAAACACACACACACACGAACATAATGACAGTTCAACGTTGGTAGAAACAGCAGGAAGGTTTTAATTGTGTCCGTGCCAACACGATTTTCTCCCTTGTAACCTGACTGGGACTGCCAATGAGGAGGTGTATCACAGAAACTGTGTGCTAACCATTGCTTGCGGTCCTTTGTGACTGTAAATTATGAACTGTTAAAACTCACTGGGAACATACTGTATGTCATAATGTTATAACTTTTGAATGCATTGTATGCAGTTATTATAGCTTATCAGGACTTGACACTGATCATGATGAGTTAGGTGAACATAACATGTTTTATCACTGATGTATCTTCACTTTGTAACCAATTTAAACATGGCTGGCACGGCTGTTTTGCCGTCTTGTTTTAGACTTTAGTGAAAAGTTAGGAAGTCACGGACACAATGTATTACCACTGTATAAACATTATAAAGCTGTTATTACTAATCAATTACCATTGAGTGATTTATCTTTCAAGCTTCGCGTCTTTCTGGTTACTTTGTGGGGCATGGCTTGCAGCCACCCTTGCAACCCCTGTGCAGTGCAGTACAGAAGTATTTTCTGGTAAGTATTGTTTTTTTTATTATTTATTTAAACCTTTATTTTATCAGGAAGGTCCCATTGAGACACAATGTCTCTTCTGCCAGGGAGTCCTGGTCGAGATGGCAGCAATTATTTGAAAGACAAAGAAAATACAACATGGGACATGGGTACAGAGCAAAGACATCAACAGCACACTAACACAGAGGACACAGAGTCAGAGACAACAACGCACACTAACAACAACAGCACACTAACACAGAGGACACAGAGTCAGAGACAACAACGCACACTAACAACAACAGCACACTAACACAGAGGACACAGAGTCAGAGACAACAAAGACTAAGGAGAGCTATAATATATTAGAATAAAATAGAACACTAGAAGCAGTGTTATTGTATCTCTCTCTCTATCTATCTATCTCTCTCTCTCTTTTTGTCTCTCTCTCTCCTTATGTATATGCAGATCAGACCGACAAAGACATGGAAAAGGGTGAATTCATGTATATATCTTGGAAATATATACTTGCTTGGTCAAAATGAATGGCTAAACTTATCCTCCTAAGACCTCATCTTCAACAGTTTCCGTGTCCATGTGAACATTCAATTTGTTAAGTAATGATTGAGAAACGGGGATAGTGTACAGTGTAAATCTCATATAGGAGATCCACCTCTACCTTATATTATGAGAAATGTTGATTCCAATGGCTTATGGTGTCAGTGACAGCTCTCACATCACATCTATGCTGTGTTTAACCCTGAAGACTTTGTATGAGTTACGGTCAGGACGCTCAGTAAGAAATCACTGTGACCATATTCATTAGTCATCATCACTCAATGAAAGACTTCCATCTCTGTGCCACTGAGATGGAAATGATTGAAGTCCAATGAACAGATCCTTTCTACTGACACCAGAACAGAAGAGAAGCCCCAACTTTTTTTGTTTGAGCCAACTCTGTAACTTGTTTTTACACTTTGTGAACTTAAAAGTCTTTGTTTTTTTGGTGACACGTTGGAAACGAGATCTTATATATAGACTTAGATGTGTGCCCTATGTAGGTCCCTTGCCATGATCTTACCTTGACACCATGGCACCAAGATATTAGCCTGAAAGGTGTCACGGCACGACGTCTAAGGTCCCACCGCTCTAAGGGACATATTGAGTGAGCCGAAGCCAAGAGGTGATAAAATGTCACCTTTGCATGCCATCTCGGCGCCGTCTCATAGGTTGCGCAGGTGAGAAAAAATGGTGGCAGTCATACATATCGGACCATATGCCAGATATTATTATCTGTACACAGGGCACATTTGGAAAGAGGTGTTTGACGCGATAATGAGAATCTACAGGGGAAGGATCAGCCGCATGTATGCGACGCCATCACGGAACAAACAAGCCAGAAAGAAGCAAGCAGTGACACTTCAGATGTGTGCCCTCAATCAATCATGGACTTGTTTACCGGAAGCTTAATTGAGTTGTTGTTGTTTTATGTGTGTTTGTTTGTGTGTGTGTGTGTGTGTGTGTGTGCGTGCGTGCATGTGTGTGTGTGTGTGTGTGTGTGTGTGTGTGTGTGTGTGTGTGTGTGTGTGAGTGTGCATGTGCGTGTGTGTGTGTGCGTGTGTCTGTGTGTGTGTGTGTTTCTTCTATCCCCTCTCCTTGCCTTGAGCCTGTCCCCCACACTAAAATAAACCCCTGTCATGGCTCTGTGCCTATGTCAATCCCCAGCAGTCAGACCTGCCACATGTCACTACCAATCCAAGAGTTTAGTACCAGTATGTATAAGCCATTGTTAGCCAATCTTAGTGTCATTGTTGTCTTATTTGCAAGTACTGACCGATCAATCAGAGTAATGGTAATTAGGCCCTGTATGCATTATGCATTCTACAACACTCGTTGACCGAGTCAAACCATGAAAGGTTAGTTTGAAAGTTTGGACTGTGTTAGCGAGTTTGGACTTGCAGTTTGGACTGTGCATTCCGATTGTTTTATAGCATTTTAACTAATTGAATCCCAAATGGCAAGTTGCAGGCCTCTTCACCACGTCCACCTGTGGGTATAAATGGGTTCAGAGTGCCTAATAGGAGCTACCTGGTTCCATTTTGTACAAGAGGGAGATTTCGCGAATGGGAGAGTGGTCAGTATAAACCAATAGGACCTTTTAAGGCCTCCAGACCCCTTACTAAAAAAGACACACTCTTCATCTCAAAGTGACTAAATTACCGGTAATAGTGGCATCTGTTTTTAGGATGTGGGTCTAACTAAAAGTATACGTTATTGGAAAAAAGTATAAATACAAAATTTAGAATAACAACAAAAACATGCACAATTGCTTAACATTAACAGCATTAGAAAGGTTATACACATTGCATAACCATGTACTCTAAAAAATTAAAAACCCAGAAAGTGTACAAAAAAAGAACAAAAAAAAGTATCATCAAATTAAAAGCTAACTGTAAAAAGTAATTAATGTATTGTCAGTATTGTCAGTTATTTTTCTTTCTTGTTTTAAATCACATACTTCAAATTTAAGTCAGTTGATATGAGAGCATTGACTTGTTTTCACCAGTGACATTTAATTCAATGCAAAGTTGCTGAGCCAAACAAAATCCAAAAGGGTAATCTAGTCAATTTAACTACTTCAGACATGTTTCACTGGGCCTTATTCAAATGTGTTAATGTTGGACTTGTTAGATGACATTCCATCAGTGCATCTCACCTCCATGCCTGAAAAGGCTTCATTCTTACACACAGAAGGGGCGAAATGAAAGGCTTGTCAAGGGAGGTCTGGATGAGAAATATGCACCGGGAGCCTCACTGCCCATGTTTGTCTGGTTTTCAAAATATGGCCCAGGGGTGACTGTCCCTCCCATGACAGTGGTGTTGTCCTGTTCTTTCTAGAAGGAACTCCTTGTACCAACAATTCATTTCCTCCCAGAGTCATAACACTCTCCTGGCAGTAGGGAGACGGACTGGCAGTGCCACCCGAGTCTGCGGCTCCATCGCTCTCCCGCTCGCTCTCCCTCTCGCTCTCTCCGACGGTGAATGGACATCTATTTCGGCAGCATGGCTAATCTGCCAATTCCCATCTGCCAAGGTTTGAAGGGGTTTTTTTTTTCTCTTTTTTCTTCACGGGAATACATCTCAGATCTCTCTCTCTTTTTTCCACAAACCCTGCCTGCTTCAAAGGATGTGGCCATGTCCTGCAGTCAAGATGTTTCTTTCACTGGCAGAGGTGAGGGAAGCCCACCACAGTGCTATACTGGAGCGCCCAAGACCTTGTGCTCAGAGTAAAGGCTTCAAAGGTGTTGGAGGGTGAAGATTAAATGGCATAGAAAAACAACACAAAATGTCAACAGATTTCCGAGAGGGTTTCAGGGTGGTATGGGCTTGATGGCCTGTCATCATGTCTCTTTTTTTCTTCTTCAAGTCGAAAAAAAAAAGAAACCTGCCTTCACTTTGTGTGCTATGCACAAGACATTGCATTGAATTTACATTTCACATCACATTTAATCAAGTTCATAGTGATTTAATGTTTGGTGGTCAGATCCACATTGATTTATATTCCTTTTGGTCATCTTTGAGACTTCCTGGAGCATCAAAGTAAATCATTGAAGGCAAAATATTGCCATTGTTTGGTTAAAAACGTACAAGACATAGCATTTCCCCTTTAGCCCCAAAGTGGCCCAAAACAAGACACTGAATAGGATGTTCCGTGTTGCAAATTCCTTGCCTCACTTATTCCCTTGCCTTGACTTTTGCAAATGAAAGTCATCAAGCCACTGTTCAGAAACAAACTAACTTACAGTTCATTTGGCTTCACGCACCCCGTGATTCCCAAAGTGTGACTGTGAAAATGGAGAACGTGTGACAAACCCAATTATTGGAAGCACATGGAACAATATTACTGCAAACTTGTTAACTACAAGGGTAATTGCCCAATGTCTGCGTCAGAGCAATGGGTCTGTTCTTTTGCCATCTTTTCTTTTTTTTAATGTGACTGAGATCAGATGTACCGAAGAGAAAAAGTCCCTCTTTGTGAGGTCCTTGTTGTATGTGTTTTTGCATTTCATTCCTAATGACTTTTAATTGGCGTTATGTTAAGAATGCCTTTATGCCACAGGGAGGAACAGCCATGTAATTCAGGCCACCTGTGTTCCAGGGAGAGTGTGAAGATTTGTTGTTTACAGGGACGGTTGTTGAGTTTCTTTGATGTGGCTGCTATGGCTTCAAACCTGCAATAACAGTTGCAATAAGGCCTCTATGTGTGTGTGTCTCTTGAACGATACACGGTCACGACCAAATCCCTGTGGAATTAGACAGACTCGTATATTTCAATGTTAGGCATAATTACCCTCTGTTGTTTAAGACTAGTACTGTATACTGCATCTCAGTCCTGTCTGCAGAAGGAACAGAGAAAACCACCAGTGCATTTCTCATTTGCAGGAAAACCGCAAGAAACCGCATTTGCATCGTGGGTCATATGTGTGCAAAGAAAAAATGCTTCTAAAATAAACTGTCAGCGTTTAATTGACGTATTGAACCAAAGTGAAGTGTAAATGTAACCACTCCATACATCACGCCAACATGCCCACAGCTAATGACGTCCACAAACTTCCCTGTGACCACCGCTGCAAAGGAAATGCAATTCCATGTAGGCTCTAACGCTGAGATGCTTCCTGTACCTCCTTTTGTGTATGCTGTGTGGAGTGAGAGTAAGGGAATGGGACGGTGTGTGTGTTTATGTGTGTGTTTTTGTGTGTGTGTTTTGGGGGGGGGGGGGTGTTGGCCAGCTCACCCAGCAGATGGGAACTCAGGACAGTGGTGAGAGGTTAATAGGGGGACGGCCATTAATGTTTACTCGCCACTTGTCCTTTGGGGGCTTTCGAGTGAAAGTAATTCCAGTGTCCCTTACAAAAGATAGACAGAAAGAAAGAAAGAATAAAAGACAGAAAGAAAGAAAGATCTACAAATTGACATACCATCTACCATGAAAAACAATGTATATATTTTTTAATTAAGAAAGAATTGAACTCTCACTAAAGGTCTCATCCAGCAAATAATATGAAAATATTTATTTCAGGTAAGATTTTTGATATTTATTTTTCTGATTTTTTCCCCCTTACTTAGGTGCTAATTTTGCTTTGATTTTTAAACTATTTTTTGCAATACTCTACACACTTACAAAACCTTGCACTAAACCATCACAACATTATAACGGCAAAAGCACACTATTCTTGCAAAGGTCTTCAAGCTCGAAACTACACTAAACTGAACTAAATCAACTACACACTGATAGTGTAAATGAAAAACTCTTATGGCTTCTTATGGCTTATGCTATATAGTGTTGTCATACATGTGCTACTGCAAACATGCATACATACAATTATGAATTTGTGTAAAGTATTGATGCTTATTTCAAGATAAATAAATGTGTGTGTATGTGGGGGGGGGGGGGGTGTCAAACAACAATAAAATAATAATTAAAAACAAACAAAAAAGATTAAAACAAAACAAATTTAGGCTAGATCTCACCCTCTTTCTTGGTCTTGCCATCACATGCAATGCAACGTAAATCCACTTCCAATATTGCCCTAATAGTGCAAAATAGTGTAAATGGCAAAACTACTGTATGTACAGTCAGTACAGTAGATGGCAGTGTATAGTTTTGCCAGACATGTGTTATTAAATTGCAAACTGAGTGTAAAACAGTGAGTTGTGTGTAGATTTTTGCAAGCTGTGCATGGGTTGTGTTTACACTCACAAAAAGTGTGCTGAAAAATTACTAACTGAGTGTAGAGCAGTGAATGCGGTTTCTGTTTGGCAAACTTGGAGAATGGATTGGCTAAAAGTGTTCTTTATTCACAGTACGTATTAAACATTCCTTTTGTGAAAGAGTATTGAAAGAGCTAACACTGATATTGTAGGTGCAGACAAGTGATTATACAAATCTCTAAGATAATAAGCTGTGTGCATTATTCTCTTTCTAGGTCCTAGATCACTTTTGTGTCTGGACCACATGCTCCCGTTGGCAACCATATCAGCATGAAGTGTACCTTCATACATATCATACACACACACACACACACACACACACACCAGATAAATACCATATCACACACACACACACACACAATAGGTAAGTATCTTCATACATGTCATGCACACACACACACACACACACACACACCAGATAAATACCTTCATACATGTCATGCACAAACACACACACACACACACACCAGATAAATAACTGCAATTATGAATTTAACTGCCAGTACCAAAGCAAAGCCCTGTCCCAAAACTGCCATCAGGGACCAAACATAAGGATAAACTTTGTGGCCAGTGCTTTTCACATGTGGAGAGGCACCAAGAGACATGCTTGTCTTTTAAGTGTTCTCCCAAGTTGCAAAACACTTTAATACAGCTAAATACAGCAGGCACAACATGATTATTGCTGTGGTTTTCCTTCTCTCTCTCTCTCTCTCTCTCTCTCTCTCTCTCTCTCTCTCTCTCTCTCTCATGCGCGCGCACGTCTTGATAAAGCCCAGCCACGCAGGCGGGAAGTGTGAAATTCTCACATCTGTTGGCTGTTCCCCCTCCTCCTTCGCAAAGGGGCAGTTTTCTCAGCAGAACTGCAGGCCCCTGTTGTGCCCACCCCCCCCCCCCCCCCCCCCCACACCCTAATCAGCCTCTCCACATGGCAGGCCTGGCATCGCTAGGCTCCAGCGCAACCTGTTGATAAATAGCCGAAGATTTGTCACGACGCGCGCCACTGACGCCGACGCTGCTATGCGGAGAGAAAGTCCCTGGCGGCGTCTCTCTCTCTCCCCGCAGTGCCCCGAGTGAGAGAGCGAGAGAGCGAGAGAGTGAGAGAGCGAGTGAGTGAGAGAGCGAGTGAGCGGCGGGTTCATGGGAATGACCAATGGGAAGAATCCTCCAGCCACTTCCCACAGCCCAGGGACAGCTGTAATCCTTTAACCTCCCCACTCACCCAGCCCCAGTGCATATGCAGAAACACACCACACACATACATGCATGCACGCACACACACACACACACACACACACACACACACACACACACACACACACACACACACACACACACACACAGTACAGTTTTATACACAAACACTGTTATCCTGATAATCTAGCAATCACATGTCTATTTCATTCCCAAATCATGGCATGAGATGACATTTCCTAATGTTTCAAACACGCAATGCAGACACCATGGTCCCCGCACTCAAAAATGCCCACATTACCAAAAGTTGAAAGACATGGGCATTCACCCGCTAACAAACAAACCCTACCCAGCAGCAGTGGACACAAAGGCCCGCCACTCAAAGCCAAGCTTGGCGAGGCCCTGAGAATTTATGGGTCTTGGGCCGATCGTGTCCTAGATTGGCTGTGAACATTCATCAGCGGGGCCTCTTTGAACTAGAGTCACGACCAGTAGCTGTCAGTCACGCTCCCTCCCCAAAGCATCAGGGCGGCACTGATAAAACAACAAATGGCTCCAGTGTGACCATTCTGACACGCTGGGATCCGGAGGCCTCTCTCTCTCTCTCACACTTAATCTCTCTTTTACGCTTTGTCTCTCCCGCCATCTCTCTCTCTCCCTCTCTCTCTCTCTCTCTCATTGACCCTCACTCTATCAATCTTTCTTCTACTAACATTCTCTCCCCCCATCTCGCTTTCTCTGACCCTACCGCTCTCAGTCACTGTCCCTCTTTTCCATACATTGTCTCTTTCCCTCCATATCTCTAAGAAGCCTTCCCCTCTCTGTTTTGGTCTCTTTCCTACACTTGTTTTTCGCTCTCCCTCACTCTCCATCTCGCTCAGTGCTGGTGTGCTTGCTGGTGTGCTTGCTGCTTTGGGACAGAGCTGGAAGATGCTGTCGATTGGGTTACTGGCTCTGGGGGTGAGGCTAGGTCTCTCAGGAATAGCATGAAGGCCTAGAGATTAATCTCGTTTACTTCAAACTGTAATCCCCCACCCCCCTCTCTCTCTCTCTCAGTGACATATTGCCCTTTATTACAAAGTTACACACATAGATGTAAGGGCAGATGTTTGTTCATAAATAGCCGGCAATTTATCTTAATGAGCGGCTACGGATTATCTGGCTTTTAAGTTGTGAAGACTTCAGGTCCGTAACACAGAAAAACAAGCATGACAACAAATAAGTGAGACCATGGAAAGAACAGTAAAAATAACCTTACAAAGACTATCACGTCCATCTTAATTATGCCTACCACGACTGTACATTAAAGAACGGATGAGAAGTTGAATGAGAATAATTATCCATTTTAAAGGGAAAACAACTTTTTAACAGAAAACAAGTCTTATGGAGACTCTTGAAGGGAAGCTGTAATGCTACAGTAGTAGCCATGTGTCCATGGGGCACTCATCAGTTAGCGGTGAGGAGCTTGTACTCCGGGGGCCCCCCCTGACTCCGAGGGTCCATTGGCAGAGGACGTAAGGGAGGGCAGCGAGCGGTCAAGGGCACCCAGGGCTGCGAGCTCCTCCAGGGCTCACCGCTGGGGAGGAGGTGGAGGAGGGGGCAGAGGAGAGACAGGAGAGCCAGAATGTCGTACCCCTCCCCTTCGCTCTCCTCTCCTCCTCTCCTCTGCTCCTCTCTACTGTGAACCAAGGCCAATCTACAGAGCTCCCACACAGGTGTATATGTGTGTGTGTGTGTGTGTGTGTGTGTGTGTGTGTGTGAGCATGCATGCAGTCAGGCACAGCGGTGGGTAATGAGAAGCGGACGGACAGGGTCGGCGATCTGTGGTGGTAATTGACTGGGGTCAGTGCAGAAGACACACGGAGAGCATGACACGGAGAGGCCAGGCTCGCTGGGAGACGACAGGCAGACCAGGCATATTAGTGCTCGTTAAGACATGACAAGAAAGCGCCACTGTTCCCCAACTCTCAATTCTGAGAGCTACTCAATTACATTACTGATTTATTTGAGCGCTGCCACAAATCATAGCTTTACAGTCACAGCGTGTAATGAGCCGTAAAATAAACAGGGCTGTCAAATATTTTGAGTTACAGACCCCGCGGGGCAAACAAATAAAAACAGATATGCGTCTATGCCATGAGTGACAACGATTTATGGATCCTCAGCAGCCGGCGTGCACGCCTATCACACTGCAAACACTGCTGATGAGCTCCGCGTGCTCCTCTACCTTCGCCGACTTTAATCAGAGTCGAGGAGCCGTTGTGGCCTCGCGACTCGCTTGCTACAAGCTGTCCTTCTGTTTCACGCCCGTCGCCCTCCTTAATGCTATTTGGCTAATAAAAAGGAAGCATCTGTGCCAACATTCCTGGCAGCTTGTGCCCACGTCGAGCTCCCGCTTGTGTCTGGTCGAGACAAGACAAACCCAGGCATCACTGGCTGGCATGGAGGAAGAGGAAGGTGCTGAGGTCTTGTTTCCCCACTAATCTTCACCCCCTCTCTACCGATCCTCTCCTGGTCTCTTGTAGATAGAGGTTTGAATGGGGCATTAGCACCTATCCACCCACCTACCTGTGTTAAGGGTATATAAAAGTTTGTGTGTGTGTATTGTGTGTGTGTGTATGTGGCCCGTGAGGCATCACCATCCATATCTCACTTCCAGCAGAGAGCACACATCCCCTTCTGGAAGCAGAGCTGCGATGCTGGGATGAGTCAGCCGGGAGAGGTGGGTGGCACGAGGCTGGCTGGCTGGCTGGCTGGCTGGGTGGGTGGATGGATGAATAGGGCTGCCATCTCCCCAAACATTTGTGTCAGGATGCGGGCGCCATACGGAGTTCGGCTCCAGCCCTCGGTGCCAGTTTTTACCTGCTCTGTGCATCGAATCCATGTGGCGTCGTCAACTTTTCTCTTTTTTTTCCCCTCCCCTAACGTTGGCTGGAAACAAACCAGGCACTGATGAACTTGGCACGGACTCATCTTTATATTACTTCCATAATTAACGTTGAGTGGCTGCGGCATATGGGGCCGGGAGGCAGCGACTGGGATGACATTCAATTTTCAGCCGAATGTATGGTGTGTGAGTGTAATAAGATCCATCAAAGCAATCTGGGAAGAGAAAGAAACCAAGGCTAGAAGTAACCTTAAAAGAAATCCAAAACAGTTAACATCACAGTTGTTCACAGATGAGAAAAGTTGTCCTGTACCAGAGGCCTTTATGCATTGATTGTGGTGTTAATGTTGTCAGCTCCATCTAAGAGATTTTCCCCCATTGTAGATAATCTATACAAACTCGTTGTCTTTGTGTTTCAACATGTGGGAGGATTCTCTTGAATCACGATCCTCTGAAATGAAGGATCTTGATACACCAACAGGGCGAGCCATTAAATCAACCTGACATTGCATTTGATAACCTCTGGTAAGTAGGCCTATTTCAACGAGTAGAACAATGATGGATGGCTCAGGCCTTTCTGTAAATGAAGAGGCTTGAAATTTTGCCCTCAGTGATGGATTTAAGGGGTTGCTGCTTCCAACGATAATTTCCTTTGACAGGCTAAAGTAACTAAGTAACATTGCATGCACGGGGAAGGGGGGGGGATGCAACTCGCTAATCTTCGAACACGATTATCTTTGCATAATTTGGCTGTCCTTAAAAAGGAGTGATTCACCATCTCCAAGCAGACTTGCCGAAGGCCCTGTGCTGGCTTTTTTTTAATAACCCAGCTGAGAAAGCCACAGCCACAATCTCCTCTTGACATTTTCAATTTGGATGAAATGAAGGTCAAAAACTAAGGTTTCTGGTCAGAAACCATTTATTCCAATAGCAGTGGTAAGAGCTATGAACTATACTTATTGGAGAGTTTTAGTTTTTTTTTTTTGTACCTCAGCGTTAAACAAGAGCAAGAGCGATATATAAATGTGTTATCCTTTATCCCTCATTTGAAGCAATCTTTTTCAAGGTGGACACTCTGCAGTTGTTTCCTGGAGCTTTCACTGTGCCTCACTAAAAGCGACCGACGTGATTTGCGTCAGGTGACATATAGGATAAGGAAATAAGTAAACTGTAGAGTGGATAAAAATAACGATGCCTTCATGGGAGCAATCACCATGAGTATCATAGCTCTGAGTCACTATGCTAATGCTAAAGAGCATACTTCAACAGAGCACGTGACAAATAGATTTCAAAGGCAGGGAGATGATAAGGGCCATCATTATGCTGTGGGTCACAAGCACCTAACTGACACAATTACTTTGAACAAATATGTGGACTTGGCTAATGAGTGGGCAATATCCAGCCTATTACTTGTGTTTTTTCCATTCATCCCTCATGAATAGCTTTTATATGCAATTATTATCTCTAGGCAATGTTGAAGCATCCTAAATGCTTGCAGTATACTGGTGTATTTATAAAGTATTTTTTTGTATAAAGCAGTAACAATATCATACAAGGTTTATTGTGTTCAACAGGGGTTTTATTTCTCTGTATTTGGGGAAGATCATTTTTCAGTGGCACAAATCTGGCGCATATAGTTTTTGGTTTTTTTGTGTGTTGACGTCTGCAAACTTTTCAACTTTCGTACTTGTACATGGGAAAATGCCATTGCTGTGAGCTCACAATGAAAGCGCTACCTCTGAGAACGACCCCGTGCCCGACTGCCACCCCCCCGGAAAAAAAAAAGAAGGCAAGGGTTGAGAGGTTGGAAAAGGAAAACATTTGAACTCGTAGAAGGAAAAAACCTGACCCCTCCGCTGTGAGAATACGTGCAAAACATAAACAGCTGAATGTTTTGGCCTGCAGTGCACTCGAGAGATTTGTGCCATGCTGCCATAATCCCCAGGAACAGGAGGTACGTTTACGGATGGTACACTGCGCTCAATCATAACCACCATACCACTCTCGTCATCCTCCAAGACCCCTTTCTCTGACTCAGTTGAATGGGTCTGTGATGTTGAGACAAGACCCAGAAACACTCTGTCACCGCCCCCCCCCCTCCTCTTTTTCTTAAAGTATCCGAAGAAGGGAAACTTTGGGTGAACCGAGCTGAAGTGATCCCCTGGGACAAGCTGTTCAAATGTCAGCAATTTGCCTTGAGCTGCCTCTCCATAAGTATGAAATCCCTCAACAGCGCTGGATTAAACTTTAATCAATTCGAGGTCAGTTCGCTGTGAGCTCTCATCCTGCATTTTTCTCATCCATACATTTCCAGCGGATCGATCACGAGCATAATTACCAGAGAATAGCCGGTTAACATCCCATTTCTAATTCCCTTGTGTGCTTGGTAATACACTCACACGTTAGAGAGAGAGAGAGAAAGAGAGAGAGAGAGAGAGAGAGAGCCACAACATTTGAACAGCTACTGTGATCCCTTAGGCAATGATTTCTCATCATTTTTAATGTCGAATTCTGAAGTGAATTGAAATGTCTAAACAAAGGCATAATTTACAGTAGCCTCCACAGAGAGAAGGCTCCAGCCCTCTCATATGCTATTAGCCATCTGCTATGGGCTAAAGAGGCTGCAGTGGATGGGTGCACAGCACGCACAGGCGTAATTGGGCCTGAAATGTACTTAATAGCAATTGTTATGCCTGATATGTCACATGAAGGAAAAGCGATACAGCCTGATGTCTCAGAGCTTAGACAGAAAGAGAGAGAGAGTTGGTAAAAATCATTGCCTTTGATCAATGCTAATACAATGAACTACAATCAATTATAGAGCACAACTGGAATATAAATCACAAACGTGGAGAACTGGCTGTTGACCTCTGATGGAAAATCCGAGTCATTAGTCGACACAAGCTCTACAGTCACAAAGCGCTCATCAAATAAGCATGTGTCCCCTCGATGCTACACGCGCTATAGCAACGAGTATAATCTATAGTTCCAATGTCTCGCACAAACAAAAAAGCACCAGTCAAAGCTTCTGTTAATTAGTGGTGTGGTGGTATTACATCCACTCTTCTCCCCCTCATTGTTTAATTGACAGAGTAAATATGTGTACAGAGTAGATGCAGAGAGCAAAACAAGATGCAAAGAAGACCCCCCCCCCCTCTTTCTTCCTAACCCCCCCCACCCCCCCTCGGTCTTCTTTCTATCAAGCGGCCTGGCACTTGAGTGAGCCCCAGCCCTCCCAGACATGGAGATAAGCAATGGCCCGCCGGGAGCAGAGACACGGCTGTGTTATTAGCCAGGACAAATTGAGACATAGGTATTGTCTGCCGTGTCTGTAGCCCGGGAGGGGGGTCACTAGTGAGCGGAGTATGTGTGTGTGTCTGTGTGTGTGTGTCCATGTGCGTGTATATGTGTGTGTGTGTGTGTGGGGGGGGGTGCTTGTCAAAGTCACCGGGGGGTGCAGTACAAAAGACAGACCTGCAGGGGGCCGAATGCTGGAGCCGGGGGCCATGTCACTCTTCTCCCCGCCCATCCCCGCATGCACCTGTCTCATCCAAAAAAATCCACACAGCTATAACGATTACTACAGAAAGCCAGATGTATAATCACTGTCAGAAGTCTGACACAAAACACTGTGGCCCCTTAAGGTGGGTTTAGAAAACGTGCATTGCGAGGGTTAAAAGAGACTCTCGACTGTCAAATGACATGCAGAGCTGTGCTGCTGGGGTTGCCTCAGCGGACGGGGCTAATACTAGACCAGAATGCAGTGGCATATTGGCACCTTGTCGGATGAGTATGTTATTGGATTGTTGTCAGAAAATAAGATTGTCACAAATATTTGGCCACAACAGCTTTAACCCTTTTGTCTGTCAAAATCTGCCATTTTTTGCATATGTTGGTAACTAAACAAGTAAGTTTGGTTAGTTTTCTGTTACAATATAAAAATGTTGCTTGGTGGAACATGTTGGTTGGCAGGCTTACAATGTTTCACTCCATAGAACTCGGCCATCTCTCAATAGCCAGTCTGTCCGACTTCTGGCTACAAGGGTACGTGTAAATGCCTGCAATCTGCTCAACTCCCGGGGACATGGACTCATTTAAGAGTTGCGATGCATGTACCAGCGACAGCCAATAAGTGCCAAAGATCCAACAACCTCTGACAGCATTGGGAGGGGAGACAGAGCATAGCCCAGCCCAGTGCAGGTTCCACTGGGATTTCAGCACGCTAACAGATGGGCCTCTTCGAAACAGATACCCTACCAGGCAGCCAGCTACAAATGGGACTGTGTTTAGTCCCCTCGGGATGCCTCTCCCTATTCTGTCAGTCACCAGGGCCTGTGTGTTTACGGTCCTGTGTGTGTAAATCGTGGGAAGGAGGTGACTGAGTTGCGTTCCGCTCCCGATTCTGCTAAATAAGACAGTGTTTCCTGCTGGCTTCATTAGCATTCAGATGCTGAAGTGCTCAGGTTTTCAACAAGTCGAGGGGGAATGGCTGTGGTGATGTGGAGTTTATATCAGACTTGTATGAGAAACAGGAAATGAACATGGCCTACTGTAACCAGAGACTTTCTAATGAGGAGACACAGCACTCAAATAATCTCCGATAGAAATGTATGGGGTTTGTAATGCAAACATGGCAGTTGTCTACACATATTCCGTCCCTTCCGCCACCAAAAGTTGACATGTGAATACATCGTAGAGTGACATGACTGTCATCAATGTGTCATAAACAAGTCATAAACGTTTATGATATAACGCTTCTGTGATTCGGTTTTCGTCATAACAAGTTAGGATTAGGGTTAGGGTTAAGGTTAGAGTTAGGATTAGGGTTAGGGTTAGAGTTCATGTGTCATGACAGTGTCATGTGTTCATGACAGTGTCATGTCACTCTTATGTCGATACTGTCAAGTAAAGTGTTACCAGGTAAACTATAAATTCTGTGATCAGGTGGATCACGACTCATTAGCCAAACTCATGTACATGACATGCGGTGTGACTAAATACTTGATGCTTCCTGCTGACTGCCGCAAGACCAGGGGCGGAGCTAATGGTTCACTATTGGGGTGGGCGACGACCTGTAGTGGGCCCCCATATATCTACTGTCGGTGTTTATCCCATGGTTTATCCCAACACGTTTGTGTAGGCTAAACGGGTTGAAAATTTAACGCTTTTTAATTTCCCTATTTTGACAATCGGCTAGCCTATACTAACAAATGTATTTCATTTGAAAAAGCAACATGATCAATCGCTAACAACTAAGTGCAACTACAGCTCTATAACACATCCAAAAGGGCACTGCTCTTTTGACTGTTTTATTTGTTTGTTTTTGTTCTCTCGTGGTTCGTTACTTTTCCATGCTGCGATATCTGGATTAAAAGAAGACTGTCCATGCATAGAATTTCTTTTACTTATTTTTTACAAGATTTGGCAACACACCGAGGCAGTAACTCCGCTGACACTAACAGTGTTCATGACAGAGGTACTGTAGGCTTAGGCTATGTCCTGTCGAGCTAGCCTATCTTCTTGTCTCTACTGAAGTTGTGTTTCGTGTGTTTACGACAATGGGTACTGACACCATAATGCAGCGCAATATGGATAAACTGTGTAGCGCAGGCCAGGTTCAACAATATGAAACTTACAATATGAAACTATAGATAATTGTAAAACGACATAAGCTTAACTTAGAATTGTTTTTGAACGGTATGCTATTTAGAGGTGCGTAAACGCTATTCCCGAATTTCAGGAGGCATTTACATGCGTTTAGCCTCCACTACATCCCTGGTGCCAATCATGTGTTGTGATCTAGCAGCTGGAGCGAGGTTGGTGTCGTGAAGCCTTGCACACCCGCAGTTCTGCCCGAAATAGATGCCAGATTAGTGCCCAAAATGCGTTGCAATATGGCTGCCAAGTGGAGGGATTTGCCTAAAAGGACTTTATTGTAACTGCTTCTATCTTGTTTCATTAGAATGGCACATCACCTAATTAAGACTCCAGGTGACATCCCTTAGCATGCCATGCTTGGGTTACAGTGAGAATCTGACACTATTGTTCACTTGAGAGTGGGAGATGAAAATAACTCATAGCCTACTATGAGTTAACTAGCTTATTAGGCTAGTTCATTATATCAAAACTGGAGTGCTTCATTTAGGTTGTACTATTGAGTCCAGCCTTGACTTTTTTCTACCTTACCCATGTGACATGAGTAAGTAAATAATATGCCATTGTCATTCTCACTATCAGAGAGGGAACATGTGTGCCTCTTTCTCACCCATTCTCTTCTTCTTCTTTTTCTTCTGCTTTTTCTTCTTCTTCTTCTTCTTCTTCTTCTTCTTCTCTCTACATCAGACAGGCTCAGAGGGGAAAAAAACAACTGCTAAAATGATTCAACTCTTTTCACTTCCAAGTTCTCCCCGCATGCTAACAAACAAACAAGCACACACACACACACACACACACACACACACACGCAGAGCCTAGTGGTGCGTCTGGATTCAAGATGGGCTCGGTGACCTTCCAGCAGGCAGTCCACCCACAGCGTCGGCGCTGCCTCCGCTTGCTGCCTGCCCGCCTGCCTGCTGACGGGTTCCTCCTTGGCCGAGGCTGTGGCAAAGATAATTGCGCCGCGTGTCCGCCACGGGAGGAAGATGTTTTTAAGGACCTTCTTCCCTGTGCACATCTCAGCTGACACTGACAGAACAAGGGTAATCATCTCCCAGAAAGCCAGCGGAATGCTGATGGCTCACCTTGCTTTGGTCTCGGGCATAATGAGACATTGTTAACTCAATTTTCACATTCTCAGATGAGATGACACATGCTTGGTACCTTCTTAGGAGAGAGAAAATCACATGTCCAATATCGGAGCTTCGTGTTAAGCACAGAGGTAGATGACTGTCTCTGGGTTGTATCACATAGCTCTTACTAATGTCACCAATCATAATTAAGATGTAGACAGATGTGTCGAGGTTTGACATCCGTTTTGGCATGTTTTTCTTTTTCATTTGCTGACTTGAATAGCACTCACAGAATACATGCAGCTTATTTGGGAACAATTCTTGTCACTGTCTCATGTCACAAGTTTGATTAAAAGTTATGCTCTCTTCCCAACACCCCCAAACACTTGACCATGATAAAAATACATATGTAAAATATGCAGATCATTCTCCTATGGATTTCAAAATATTGCAGCATATCAGGGTCTGAAATGAAGTAAAATGAAGGACTCAAGGAGTTTCATCAGAGTGAAGTAATTTAGTTGTGGCAAGAAGCGCAGCTATGACGACCCAGCACATAGACCTTGTCCTGATCTTGCAGTGCCTCTAGGTCAAAGCGTTTGTTGTTGAGCCGTGACACTGTGTCCTTCACACGTTCACTTCCACCCCCGCCATCCTCTGTGGCATCACTCTCCATTAAAACATTTGGCGGCCTCCTCTGAATAAAAAAAACAGAGAGAGAGAGAGAAAAAGAAAGGAAATGTCTCAAGGCAGTGGACAGTGGAAGAGCAGGGATCCGGGAGCCAGGGCAGGGGTCACAGTGAACTCTGTCATTACGAAGTCAGGCGGGAGCGGGAGGCTGCCATTAGGCGCCTCTCCCCAAACCACCCAAACACCAACCCCCCACCCCCACCCCACCTCCGGGCGCTCGCACTCACATGTCCAATCCCGGGGAGAGCGCCGGGTCCACAGCCCCGGCCGCGTGGCACCGACCCCGGCACACAAACGTCCGTCATGACAAACACATCACAATTAAAGGCTAATTAGCCGTCTGCGCGGATGCACACTGGAGGATGGGACCTTGGCTGACTGCATCAAGCTGTTTTTTTCCCCTCACTCTTTCTCTATTCTCTCTTCCTCTATTTTGTATTTATTTAGTTATTTATTTATTTTTTACTTTTGAAATTGTAATGCTCTAAAGGAAATGGTAGGTGGACAGACCTTAACTCATTGAATGCCAAGCTGTTTTCGGAAGCTTTGTCCTAGAGTGCCAGCAATCTAGACCATTGTTGATGATTTTTGTACAGCCACAGCATATTCTGTGTTATAGCTATAAACTCGTTTGAAAGGTGAGACTTTAAGCTCTCAGTGGGTGCAAACCGTGTATTTATACACGCCTCTGTTCCTGAGAAATCCCAAGCTAAACAGTGGCTAGTTTTCATTAAAATCCCTGTTTTTTTTCTAGAAATGAAGATATTGCATCTTTTATGAATCACTATCACCGACATATTCGGCACTCTGGCAAGGGCATGCCCTCTTGCAAGCGTGACTCGGCCTACCACCCACTCCGCTAGGGCCGGGTCGTGGTGGAGATGGAACTCCCTCCTCAGCACGGTGTTCAGTCACTCCTTGTAAAGTTTTTGACCTGTCGTGGTCAGTCATCTTGTCTTAGTAGAAAGGTGGACTCATCCAGCGTTGTCTGGCGAAAACGCACCTGCTGCAATATCTTTTTCTTCGACTTTTTCATTTCTCCCTTCAGCACCTGAAAAGTGTTGCCTGCAAAGTTTCTGGGAAGAGATCTAACGAGACCTGCCACCTAGTGATAAACCCACGAAAATAAATTACCTGATTTTGACCTGGCGTGCATGTCACTGATAGGTTAATCAGTGACTGATTCAAAACAAAGCGGCAACCATCAAAAGCCGAGTTAAGATCAAACGTCCAGATAAAATGTCCAGATTTTGCGTTTTCATGAGTTTTCGATCGTCATATATTTCATTTCCATTCATGACAGAGTTCCCAAAATCACATATAAGGTGTGTTAGAGTGTGTAGTTTCGTAATTAAAAAAAAAAGCTAAAAACGTAATATTACGTTTTTGGCACTCAACGCATGGGAAGGAAAAACGTAATATTACGTTTTTGGCACTCAATGAGTTAATAGGCAACGTCATGAATGTTCTCTGCGTGAAAGTAGTATTCGGTAAGCACTCCTTTCATCGACGAAAAAGTCTGACATATTTCCGTCTTTCTTTTTCTCTCTCACATGCGGTAGGCCCCCCCAACCCCCCGCTTCTCAAAGCTGCCCGCCGCTGGCACTCGCTGACTACACAGGACCCAAAGCAAAGGCTCACGCCCGAGGGGCAGTGGGAGAAATGAGGCATTGTTGTTGCGTGTTTAAAGCATGTCGAGCAGATCATCCCGCGTGACGCTCGTAAGCACACTCACTCACTCACTCACACACACACACACACACACACACACACACACACGGCGTGCTGGCGCATCCACCTACACACGATGCTGCGCACAAATCCGCAAGGGCCAGGGGAAGAGCGAGCGGGCATCGAGTGCACTGAGTCCTTGTTTTCCCCGCAGGAGATCCGTGCTTTTATTGTGACTGATAAGAAAGTGTTTTAACTGCGAATCTCCTTGGCAACAGCATGCTCGCGCCCGAGAGACCAGCCTCAACGTGTCTTAATCGCCTCAGTCGTCCAAATTAGCATGACAATCAAATTCACAACTGCACAAATGTTTTTTTTTTTTTTTTTTCCTCTCTCTTTTTTGCCTGGAAGAATTGGGCATCCCTTGCCTCCTTGGCATGGCACGATGGCGATCACCACCAGCGCAATGATGAAAGATGCCCACTGCTGGCAATCCGAGAGCTGGAGTGGCGATTTGCCATTGTGTCAGGAAATGAAGCAATTATTTACAGGCTTTGCATCACCAACAGGTTCATGCCTGCCACCGTGACACAGTTATAGTACTATTTTTTGCTTCGGGCCATTTCAATTTGGGCATTGAATTCACACAGCACCCTGCTACCCACTAATACACTTGATGCCTCCTTTTTAAGCATATAAAACATAATATTTATATTAAAGTCTATTGAAATCTGCCCCCATTCAAATGTCTTATTTAAAAACACCCATTTCCTTATCTGCTTCCTTATCGCCTTATCTATGACTACATTGTTCTTTGCTTGGTGACCAGTCAAGGAGCTTACAGTGATTGTTTCACAGGCAAACTAATTTCATGTAAGCGCATCCAAGGGAGATGTTTCATTTGATGTACTGTAACACTGGTGCAAAGTTACAGAGACGTCTCGTGCTCATCTGTACATTAGCCCAGATATTTTGTGTGCGGATCAAGTGCATCCATCCAAATAACACAAAGACACTCAGAGACCGAATCAGCCCTCCAATGCAGCCAGGACTCTCCAGCAACATTACGCCCAATCACTTCCGAGCACGCCCTTCGCGCCTGGAAAAATAGCCCCGGCTAATGCCGCCACCCCGAAAGCCTCCACTTCAGCCAAGTATAAATAACAGGTAAACCCGCTAATGTACAGCGAGGGCCCAGAGATGGAGCGAGCAATCAGACATAATGGCATTTATGTGTGGGCATCGCAGGGCTGCGCGCAATGTGTTCTCTGGGCACAACAAGCAGGCATCAGGGCTAATGTCTGCCTTGGCCCCTGCTAAGTGTGATATTTGATCAATGCCGTCTGATGGGAATGGGGGAAATCAAGACGATAACGAGGGGCTGTTAACATTGAAAGCCCTGAGTAGCCAGGGGGCCTCCCATGGAGATGTATAGGTGTAGGCTGAAAGCAATAACAGCTCCGCGGTTGGGAGCAGTCAGCAGGTTATGACTGATGGCTGTCAGGCGTGATGGTATTTGTGTTGGAATTTAATTTGTCTTCAGTCTTTCATATAGAGCTCCTTGAGGCTTTTCTATCCACTGTGTTGGGCATGCAATTACATATTTACATGGAGGTCTACTGTACAAATATTTTCATGTTTTGCATTTAAAGCCTTGCAGAAGTAAGAGTGGCAAAAGTACCGATGGTCATGATTATGAAAACGTATTCCACCACTTAGTTGTATGCAACGTATACTAAGCTAGTGCAATGAATGTATTATGTAGCGTTACAACTAACATACACCACTGACAAACTGTACAGGAAAGAGTATAAAGATGTAGTGTTACTAATCCAGCTTAGCTCCAAAACAGGAAAATAATGAAGGGTAATGGAGGTATTGTGGTATAAGTGGCACACTAGAGAGCAAGAGCGAGAGAGAGAGAGCAAGAGAGAGGAGGAGAGCAAGAGCGAGAGAGAAAGAGAGAGAGAGAGAGAGAAAGTCTGAGCAGCAGTGATTGTCATGTGTGAGGATCCTAATTAAAAATTCCCACAGGATAGATTCCATCAGACAGGAAGTCTTCGGAGGCCCCTGCTCCGACAGGGCTGAGACTCAGGCACAGTGCGGCGGCTTTTGTACTTTTCTTATCACACACTGAGCCATGTAAGGACCGGCTGGTTACGCTGTTCTTCCCTGCTGAAGCCACAGGACCCTGATTAATCATTAGACACCACAACCAAAATAAAGTGACAGAGGTAACAGCCCAGGTGCAAATATGTCACTGGGTTTGTTCACAATCAATAATTACACACAAGGTTCTGACACTTTCTGATATGGTACAAAGTAGACCTCCCTACAGGTATGACACCTGAAGGTGAAAAACACAATTGACAATGTTTTTTTATCGTTTTATGACTGCCCACCTTGTGGAAAAAACATGTACTGTGGTTTTCAAATATTGCTTCTTAATAAATTCTTATAGTTCCTAATTATTGTGCTTGTGTAGTACTGCTTAGTCTAAGCATTATGAAGCTAAATAATTCACTAATTTACTGTATTTTATAGAAACTAGATGTACCGCAGAGCGGTACAAAATATGACCGCCGCCCAGTCCAGCACATTTTTTCCACAAAAATAAATCATCCTGAAAGGCCTATATGATTCTAACTGTCTCACTAAATTGCATTAGCCACACTCAATTCTCACTGGTATCTGCTAGACAACAAGTACCAAAACATAATTAGTTCATAGATTCCACATGTAAAATTCATTTTATACAACCCCACCCCCATCTTGCCTGTTCATAATTCTGAGAAATTCTTGAATTGTGTGCATGTGTGCGTGTACACGTTTATGTTTATGTGTGTGTGTGTGTGTGTGCATGCTTGTGTGTTTGCCTGCGTATGTGTGTTTGTGCATGTGTATGCATGCATACATATGTCTACTGTGTGAGTATGTGTCACACGTATGATTACTGTGAATGTATGTGTGTGCGTGTGTATCTGTTTATGCACATGTGTGCACATGAAATGGGTTAACATGACCCCTGGAGGCAAACATACGGAAAAAAATGGTCCTCCTAAACCCTACGGTTCTCGAGATATTCACAGAAAACTGTGTCTGCCCTACCCTCCTTTCGGGGGGTCCAGTACAGCAGGGGGGCTACACATCAAAACAAAAAACGATGGTTCAATGCTATCCATGTGGGGTTACATGCCCACCAAGTTTCGTGTACCCCGGTCTTTCAGTGTCCCGGGAATCATTGACGGAAATTTGGGCATGCAAAAAAAAAAAAAAAAATCTGACTAAACCTATATGACCGCCGCTTCGCTGCGCGGCGGTCATAATAAATGACATTTTACATATGCAAGGTACTGAATCACTGCTAATCATATATCTTAGTCCAAGGACTAAATTTAATTTGAAAAAAAAAAAAAGATTTTTAGTCATGGATATGGTCTCTGCTATGTAGTAAGGTTTTCAGCAATGCCATATAGTTTTGTTTGCTTTCCAAAGTGTTTACAGTATCCACCAATCTACCACCAATCTACTTGACAGTATTTGACATTATAAATTGTTCAAGTCAATGTGCAAACAGTTTAGTATGTGGATTACATGATGCTATTTAAAGCCTTAAAACATCACACATTATGTTTGATTTGTGACAGTATTGTTTGATGAAAAAGTAATGTTTGAACACCACACTTGTCAGGACAAGTCAATTACATTCAAAGCTGGTTAAATGAGCTTTTTCACAACATTGTCCCTTTAAAATTACGAAAGAATTCCACGCAATGTACCCATTTTATATTTATATTACCTTCTGTCAGTTTAATTGTAAAGTAATTGCGGTTTCCAATACCATGAAATACCTGATTCCATGAAACAAGCATACTATAGAGAGAGGGAGGGAGAAGCATAACACATGAATGCTGCCATGACAGAAATGATCTGGGAGAGGGGGCTGGAAGAAGGTGGGGGGAGGGGGGGAGCGAGAGAGTGAAAGGGAGCAGTGAACTCACAGATGTCTTCTCTCGTGTTAAATGTAAATGAGGCATAAATGATCTGAGGGAGCGTAGAAAAATGATGCTACCTCACCTGTATAGATCACAGATCCTCTGTGTCCCTGGTTAACACCTGGCATACACACACACACACACACACACACACATGAGGGCACACACACACACACACACACACAAGGGCACACAAACACACACACACACACACACACACACACACACACACACACACACACACACACACACACACACACACACACACACACGGACACACAAACACACATATACAAACTCAGCAGTATGCTCACTCTCTCTCAATACTAAATGTGCATTGGGGGAAAGCCTGTGAATGAGCTGATGAAATGAGAACAGTATTGCAAACTGCATCTGCATCCACTTGGGATAAATGCATTCTGTACACGACTATTACATAGTTTCTGACTGAGGGCATCACAATGCCATTACATGACATCCTCTTGAACACAATAATTTTTGTCTTCTAGACTCACTAACCCTCATGCCTGTAAATATGTAATGGCACTGTACATATGCCATATAACACCTGTCATTTTTCAGGCGTCTATAAATCTCAAAATGTAACGTTGATATATTCCTCTACTGCATATTTGGAAGCTGGATCTTCAAGGAACACTGAACACAAATGATTACAAATTTCAGCAGTCTTCTAACTCCACCTGTGAGCATCTGTGAGCATCATATCCTCTTCCATTCCCCTGTGAATTGCACATGGAATAGCAATCACAGGACCTCTGACACTCTCATATGGACTCATCTACCCATAAGTCCACACACATAGACTCACTCTGCGCCTCTCATTCTTTTTTTCTCACTCCTCAACACACAACAGACTCCCCGCCGTGCAGTCCTACATGTTTTTCTACATATACCGTGCGTGGGCTGCACTGCTGCTGCGTTCCTCACCTCTCTCTCCGCCGCCTCCTCCTCCGGCGAGCGGCAAGTGGCGAGCGGGAGGCCGCTAGGGGCGTGACGTCAGGACGTGTTGTTGGCGCGGGCGCGGTGCGGGGCGGGGCAGGCTCCGGCAGGAAGACCTGGATGTGTTCTATCCCTCGGCAGACCTCAGAAATCCGTGACTCGCGCCGCTGGCCCGGGGCCAGGGCGGATCCATTCCTCGGCAAAACGATAGGGCAGGAAGAGGGGGCTCTTGACAAATGCCTGTGTCAGAATTCAGTTACGTTCCCCGGAGGAGCCGTGTCCAAATCACGGTGGCTTGAACCTCGGAAAGCCAAAGGAAGCTTCTCTCCCTGTCTCTCTCTATCTATCTTTCTCTCTCTTGCTCCCTCTCTCTATCTTTCTCTGTCTCTCTCTCTGCAAGTCGCAGATCTTTGCAATAACACAGCGGGAAGACTCGGCCAGGCCATTAGAGCATGCAGGGAGGACGGTTGTTATTGAGCCGGGGGCCTGGGGAGACCACAGCGGTGCCGGGCAAGTCACGGAAGGTTAGAGAAGAGATAACATAATAGAGAAACCAGGAGTACGGAAAAAAAAACAGATCAGTTTAAGACATTTGCTGTTACAGCGTGGAACTCTGTATTACACTGCTTTTCTAAGCCAAATGTGTCTTACAGCGCACACATCATTCAGTGATTATGATAGTCGAGCTCCTGACGTTGATACCAAGATGCACGCTGTGTTTTTGTTTTTATGAAAATTACTGAAATTATTCTAGACCCAAAATAATTACATTTATCTACAGGAAACTATTTCCGTTCCTATGTCCATTCCAGAAGCATTTATTTATTATACATTACTGAGCTGGACATAAACAAATACACAGAAGCACAAAAACCTACAAACAAAATGCACATGTACTGTTTATTTATCATAGCTTGTTGACTTACATCATCATTATGTCATTATGAGCCCATTTTCACTACCCGTTATGACTTTAAGGATATACTGTATTAATCTGAGTCATAATGGCTGTGATAATGATGACAATAACATCATTATTTCAGTAATAACAATCAACAATCAAGTCATTATGACAGGAGGATCATCATCATTTACTACTGCGAGATTGAAGTCGCAGATGCTGACCACAGCACATGTGACCTCTGTGATGTAATCTTGCTTTTCCATCATGTGGGGAGCCACCACCACCCACACCACCAACCACCATTCAACATCTTCCTCCTGCTGCCTAATGCACCCCCCACACTCACACACACACACAAACACACACTCAACCCCAGCGGCACTCCATACCATGGCCAGCAAGGGTGATGCGGACATCTGTGGCTCACGGTTACGCGAGAGGAGAACACACATGCCAGCAGTCAAGGGTAAAAAAGTGTGGGAAGGAAATCAAAAAGCTAGGCCCTGGGAGGAGGAGGAGGAAGAGGAGGAGGAGGAGGAGACTTGGCCAGCGGGCCTCTCTCTCTCTCTCTCTCTCTTTCTCTCTCTCTCTCTCTCTCCCTCTCTCTGTCTCTCCAGCCTGTTGAATAATGAATTAGCGGCTGAGATCCAGTGACGGCCGGCCGAGGGGAGCGCTTCCTTCCAGGGGGGCCAGAGAGGAGGCTTGAATACCCGTGAATAATTCATGGCCCGGGTGCGCCTGTTAAAATGACTCAATATTGGAAGTCAAGTGCAAGATTATCTTTCTGCTGTATGAAAATATTGCCGCCTTTGTAACATTATATGCCAAGGGATTGGCAATACAAAAGGGGCCGTAAGAGCCAAAAGGCCCGGGCGAGAGATGTGCTCGTTTAGTTCGGATCCTCGCCATTGATTGTGCTGGAGTGTGGCGTCGGCGGTGTTCTCTGTAAAAATCCTCCACTCTCATTCCTGTCCCAAGAATGGCAGTGAGCAGAGCAGTGTGCGTAGCATTAACCGTGTGGCTTGTACTGCGAGGCGTGAACAATCGTTGGAAGCCAGAGCACCAACTCTGGGTAGGTCAATTTGAAAATTTGTATCGCAGACAGGTTTCACCATTGAAAACATTCTTTTTTTTTCTCTCTTTTTAAAAAAAAGTTCCCTGAGGAGGAATTTGTTATGGTCAAATTACAGGTCTGTTTTGTTCGTAGCACGCTGCTGGTTCCAAAAAATATGGAAAAATCATTGCAGCACCTGTCTTTTTCGAACAAAAATAAATTATCCAAGACAGGGTTATGATATATTTACTCATCTTTATACAGTTGTCAATTTACACACACCATAGATGGATTCTCAGCCTCCCACAAGACTCGCTCCGTTTGGGGGGCCAAGTCAGCCCCAAGAAAATGTGAAACCACATCTCCCCTCTGCCGAAGCTCCCCGAGCTAACCGCTAATCCATGTGTTTGATACATTAGAAGCTCCGCGTTCGCTTTATTCTGCAGGGAAGCGCAGTGCTTTCCCTTTGCCAGATTGAGTATTTTTTTTCCTATTTCTTCATTTTTTTTCCTCCACCACCAACCTCCACCTCCTCCCCACCCCCCATCCTGTTTTACCCTGCAATCCTGCAGATTATTTCGGAGTCCCGGGGATTTGTCTAATTGGGTTTAATTAGGCCTGTGTTGGGGTGAGCCGGGGCGCTTCAGCTGTGACGGAGCAGAGTGGATACCCAGGCGGGCCCTCCAGATGTGGAAAGCCTGCTGCCCAGAGGAGACCAGCTCTGGAACAGTGTGCCATTTCCTATCCCTACACACACACACACACACACACACGCACACACGCACACACACACGCACGCACACACACACACACGCACGCACACACACACACACACACACACACACACACACACACACACACGCACGCACGCACGCACGCACGCACGCACGCACACGCGCACGCACGCACACACACACACTGCCGTCTACCATCCACTGTGTTCAGACTGACAGGGAATCAACATCCGCATGCTGCCTGGCAGCCCAGAGCTCTTCTCCTATGGATTGAGCAGCTTGGGAGTCTTGAAGGCTGGATGTCCCCCTGCTGAAACGGGTGAACCGGGTCGGCCCTGGAGAGTGTAAGCACCAGATCGCCTCAGACGGAACCCCAGGACTAACTAAGGTGCAGGGGGACGAAGGCCGGGTGAAGCATGAGGGGCTTTGTTTGTTGTCAGGAGGAGGAGGGGGCAGGGGTTGGGCGGTGTATGCCCATGACTTTTAGATTGCAAGCGAGATGGGCGAATTTTGAGTGAAAATGCGAGACCAACTTGTGGAGATCTTGTGGGTTATTAGCTGAGATATACCAGGCCAGAAAAGTGAGGCCCCTTGTGTTAAAGAAGAAAAAACAGAGGACATAACCATGCTTATGCTCACACTGATTGTCCAAATGTGTTGACTTCACATAAACCCCGAGTATCAAGGATCAAAATAGAACCACCAAAGGCCTACCCTTTCCCTGGGTGGAAAAAAAGAGGCTCCGTTCAACTGGATAGCGTAAAATAACAGTGCTATAAAAAGAGGTGCAATTAAGGAATCCCGCGCATGGAAACGAGGAAGGGGTTAATGTAAATGTTTACTCACCTAAGGGATTGACTTAGGTTAAACCTTCCAATCTGAGTCTCTCCTTTCAAGCCAAACAAACCAGGCTTTTCTCATCCTGGTCGCTTATTATGGCACAATGTTTACGGTTCGAGGATATGAGATGTGATGTGACTCCAGGCAGGGTAGAACTTGCATGCGCCCCCTTTAATTTGTACACCACAGCTTTTTCATCAGGGAAAAGCCATGCCCTGGTACACATCGAAAGCCTTCTTAAGTGAAAGTATACTTTCACATAGGACTGTGACACAGCACTTTGAGGTCCCACAAGCATTTAAGGAGCAGACATTTGATGATTGTTTGGGTCCAGCCCTTCTAGATTGCTTAGGGTTTTGACAGGGCCTTCATCTATTGTCTTTTCATGGTTAAAGTAGCACAAAATTTATGACGTACTTGGTAGGTATATGTAAGTATATGGGCAAATAGAAAAAACTGAGGCCTGATTTAGAAATCACACACATCAGATAGGTTTGAGGGCAGTGACATGACTATCTCAGTGAAAGCACACTGAGATTCTTCAAATCTGAGGTAAAAAGCCTACAGAAGAATTCACCATTAGATGGTCTTCTTTTCAAAAGTGCAAAGACAATTTGTTGTCTTTCCCCTAGAGACTCCCCTAGAGACTCTTCATCAAAGTAATGAAGAAGAGAAAAAGAGAGAGAAAAAAAACAATTTCCACTCTGAAACATATCATAACAGATGCAAAGTCACCCGCACTTGACATTTAGCCTCTTAAATTACTCCGCACCACCTAATCACGATGGCAAGACGGTGGAGGTATTGGATTTGATGTCGGTTCAGTGTACAATTATTCAAATCCGAAATGAACCCGGTCATGGAATGCAGTAATTATAGGCCAACGGCTGTAAATGCCACAGGCTGAGCTCTTAAATAATAGCCTTGGATCCGCGGTAACCTTTCAGAGTGAAGATCTGTGCAATATCCGCTACCACTACACAAGGACAGGAAGACATTACTGTTCATCTATTGAACACCCACTATGTCTCCAGAGAACAATGGGGGAGAGCAGGGAATTCCAGTGACCAGTGGCACAAGCCGCTGACCCAAGTGTTAATTAATGGATCACAAGTAGTCCCATGTGAGCGAAGCTGAGCTCTCTCTCTCTCTCTCTCTCTCTCTCTCTCTCTCTCTCTCTCTTCTGTTTTTCGGAGCCTGTGGCTTTCATTCCCTTGAAAAATGTCCCCTTTTAAATTGTTGTGCTGAGAAAGACTACCCTTCTGCCCACTCATTCAGGGTCCAAGCGTGATAAATGGGCATGACAGTTCCATATCTATAATCAGGGACTCCGCAACAGCTATGTGGGCAGGCCCTGTATCCTTTAAGTCATCTCAGTGGAAACGTGGCACACATCATAGTTTTGGTTTTGGTTTTACTGTCGCAGGTAACCCTCTCCTTAGGATCACTAATATTTAATATAGTCAATAAAGTGGCAATTTGATACATTGTCATCAATGTCATCATTGATTGAAAACAAATCATTTTGGCATTATGAAATCGTCATTATGAAGCTTCATGTGCCCCTGCTCTATAAAATAAATACTAATGAAAATTTTTAGACGAGCCCAACAGCAGACAGGGGATTATATGAGGGGCCTAGGGAGGTCAGGGGAGGTCTACGGCAAATGGCCAAGGAAACCCTGTGAGAAGAAAAAATGTTATTATTCATTAATGTCTCTGGAAGTGATACACTCCTCTCGGAACACAAGTTGCCCATTTGTGCCCCCACCACACAACGACCGCCAGCCCCCACTACACTACCCTACCCCACGGCCACACACACACACATGCACGTGCACACTCACTCACACTCACACACACACACACACACACACATGCACACACACGCACACACACACAGGCGCGCGCACACACACACACACGCGCGCGCAAACACACACGCACGCAAACACACACACACGCAAACACACGCACACGCACGCACGCACGCACACACACACACACACAGTGCAGTGCGAGCTTTTTAATGATTCAGGAGATTATCAGGCCTTTTAGAAAGCAGCGGAGGGAGAGACTCAAGAATAAAGTGTAATGTCAGAGGGAGAGTTCTTCCAGAGGTAAAGAAGTATTGGCTGTAATAAGGACTTAGAAGCCATAGGGGTCACAGGAAGGTATTTCATACAGGGAGTTAGAGGTCTTCAATAATCTTTCATGACTTGCTATATGTGTCCAATTTGATAGTTGTTGCTACAGTATGTGTTAGTATGTTTTGTTAAGCTGAAAGCTTCAGGTATTCCATTCCACACCACTGCGGGCACAAACACGAGACCTAATACATGTTAAAAGTAACTGACACGTGTGATAGCAGGGCAACCACAGGCTTAGTGTTATGAGTTCCTCCAAAGCCAGTTATGAATGCTCGGAAGAGACAGGCACCGCAGGAATATGTTAGTTTAATTCCAGTTTTGACAGACTTTTGGCAGCAGTATAAAAAATATAGCATGGCAACCGAAAGAACCTGACATGGCACATGTGCAATGAAAAAAAAAAAAAAAAAAAAAAACCTGAAAGTGTGATTGAACGTACACTAGATATATAGTACATTTGATCATCTTTTCAACACAGCTCAAAGTATGCATTACAGGAGTGGTATAAAAAAATAATCATTAAATATATTGTCAGTGCATGCATGCCAGTAGTACATGAGCACTGTCATAATTTCTAGTGAAAGAGGAGACTGTGAAAAGAGATGAAAATCTGGAAGCTGTAAAGCTGTCGGTAATTCTTTCATTCGGTAGCTAACTGGCGCAAGGGCCTCTCTTTCAGGCTTCTTTCAAGAGCAATTGCTTTATTTGGATGGAAATTTCCAAACTGCAACATGTATTTATAAGTGCCTTGGACATGTGGATGGCGACAGCATTTTCCAGAGGGTTGCTCAGTGGGCAAAGCTACCTGACTGTGTGTGTGTGAGAACAATAGTGGAACTGTTGAGCACAGAACGACAGACCATCAAGCCTCAGGGGTTGAGGGCTGAGGTGTGTGTGTGTTTGTGTTTGTGTGTGTGTGTGTGTGTGTGTGTGTGTGTGTGTGTGTGTGTGTGTGTGTGTGTGTGTGTGTGTGTGTGTGTGTGTGTTTTTGTCTGAGTATGTCGATATGTTTGTGTTTGTGTGTGTTGACAGAGGGAAGAGAGCAAAAGAGAACATCCCTGTTGGTATCTTGGCACATGTTTGGCAGGCAAATATAACATTTTGTATTGACATTTTTACCTTTCACAAATTTCACACCTACACATTAAAGGAAACCTTTTCTTAAAAGCATTTTCACAGCTGTGTATTTAGACTTAAGTTATATGAGTATTTAGTTCAGTGTTTATTGTGGTTGGTTAACGATTAGTTAGATCAAATGCCAAACTAATTTCTAGAAATCTGTGGAAAGTTCATGTCTTTATAATTCTTTATTAAGCTTTGTCAATAAAAAGAAAAAAAAGTGTGAATTCCAGAGTATCCTGTGGCAATTATCTACCGTCATGGTAATATGGGAGAAACATGCAGTCAACTTAATAGTTTTTTATCACTTTTCTTAAATTACAAAATGCAATTACTGGGCCAAGTTATGTGGACTGGCTGAGAGATATGTTAAATTAGATTTGCTCTGGGATTTTTTAGAATTTGTATAATTGCATGGACATGGCGTCTCAAATCGGTATCAAAACCAGGTGCATTACGGGGTCATACATTGTTCTTCCACCGGCTGTGGCATGTGGTTGTACATTCAATTCAAGGAGCACTTCAGGGGGAAAAAAATGCAATCAACAATAAACCAAGACAGCTTTGTATGATGGACCTAACCATGGACCTCAACATTACAGGCAGTTGTAACCGCATGCCTCTTGGACTAGAGGGAGACAAGTCCACTGGCTTGGAGGAACTGAATTAGAGAGCGGCTGCAGTCTCTGTGTTCACAACATTGAGGCTGGTTGCCTAGTCACAGCCGAACATGGTTGCGTCCCAGACGTGCGGTGGACCCACATGATGAGTCACTCGTGCAGGACGGAGGGCAGGAAAGGCCTTGAGTGGAGCGGCAAGACCAGGTGTCTGACTTCTGTCAATCAAGCGCAACCTCAATTCAACCAACCCTCGCCACTTCCAGAGTAACACTCCAGCAAGACCAGTAATACTTTTTTTTGGTCATGATATTATTGAACTTCATCTTAGACGGGGTGAAAAAAAAAGCATTTAACAATGAGCTATTTCAGAGAACATGGATATCAAAACAGAAGAGAGTGAAATGTGCCATAAGTCTCGCTGGAAAGAGACAGAACATTTGCCATGTGCTTCACTGCATTAATGATAATTTATTGGTGCACTCTATTTTATTCTCTTGTACGGAGTAAGCAGCACAAAAAAAGGATGTTTTGTTGTCTTTTCCAACAACTCATGCTTGTAATAAAAGTTTACAGAAAGGTACAATTATTTAAGAAACTGACACTAAATGTAACATCTATGGGATTTTGCCTTTTGCAGATGGCTCAGTGGCTAGGCTTAACGCAGCTCTGGACACTGTGCAGGAAGGGGGGTGACTAACCCTAACCCTTCCGGTGAACAGCCTGCTTGCCCTGCCCCATGTCCCAGCAGCCTTCTTAATCGCTACAACAGGGGGACAATTTTGTTGTCACCTCAATGGAAGCCTGCAGAAAAACCAGCGTGGACTCGATGTCGGTGGCTGAGGACACCTCGGCAGGTGTTATTAATAGCCGCTCCCGCGGTGACAGTGAACAGACCGGGGCCTGTATGGCTGCCTTTTATTCCCGCAGAGCATCCCCTCCTCCCCCAAACACACACACACACACACACACACACATACACACACACACACACACACACACACACACAGACTCCTCCAACACCCCCACCCCCCGAAAGCTTATGAAATATGCACAATGCAAACAGAGGTGGGCTTGATGCATGGGACCTGCTTCCACCACTACCAACCGCTACATGTCCAGGGCTATTACTTATTTATAAGACATGCCGGCTAAAGTGCCAAAATGGGCTCCCGTTTTTTTAACTCCCCTGGTGCTATAAGAGGCGCTTTTATAACACTGTGTTTATACAAAGAGCAAAAAAGACATCAAGAGCGATAACAAAATAAAATAAAAAAATATCAGGCCTAATTGGTTATAGTATCCGGAGTAAAAGCATAAAGACGCTGACAAATATTTGTGGGGAAGAGGACTGGGATCAGTGATGTGGCACTGTTGATTATCCACGGGTGTAAACAGTGACATGTTTTGGAAACTTTTTAAAAAGGGTTCCACTCATTGCTTAGCTAAAAGATATATATCCAAGGCTAGGTAGAAGTTGTATTGCTGTATAGGTATTGTTGTATACTCTAATAGGTCATTGTATGTATGACATAATATTTGAAAATGAAAGACAGAATCATTGGTGTGATATATGTGATATTTCTACAAAACAGTGACAGCGTCATCAAAGTCTCTTATTTCCCTAGTTTGTCTGCTCCTTAGTAAATCACACACAACAACAAAAAATGTGATTTCTTGGAGTGTCTCTCCAATGTGCAACAGTGGTGACAGGAATCTGCTCTTGCTGTCGTCAGAGTGCATCCTAACAAAGCAAGTGTGCCTGGGGGCTGTGGGGCTTTCAGCATGTTCATTCAGGCTTCCAAGGGCCCTTTGCAGGCCACTCGTTTTAATGAGCAGGATGGCTGCAGTTCAGGGAGTAGTCATGGCAGGCAGAAATGCATGCCAGGATGACAGCAACAAGGATGTACACATGACTTTTGAACCCTTTTAACCCTTGTTATATCATTTGTCATGTCAAGTATTGCCATTGTTGTGTTTTTTATGTTGAAAGCAGTGACAGGACATTCTGCCACAGTGAATAATAAGCCACTTTTTTCATGCTCTTTATACATTTCTTTATCATGTACATTTTAGGTTTAAGTTAATCACATTTCAGTTCTCAGCAACATCTGGTGTTGTGTTTAAAAAAAAATGGCCGGAGTGTCTAGCCCAAAATTCAGTGGTTTCATCTTCGAGGGAGGTACGTTGTGGAAAATGGGTCAGGGACTGTAAAGTTTCCTCTGGAAAAAGGATGTCTGTTTATCAAATAAACAGTTTGTCCTTGCTGCATTGTGAACATGGGACAGTGGGTTGGTGTGCTCCTGTTTGTGTGTTTGTGTGTCTTTTTTAGCACATAGCAACAAAGAGAGCACACACCCAGGCACATGGGCACTGAGGGAGAGAGAGAGAGTGGGCGGAGAAGGACCTAACCCCCGTCACGTGGTCCATAATAGCCCGAGCTCTCTGAGTCAGGAGAGGGCACTGGGAAGCCACAGTCCCTGACCGTAATGTAGGTCAGACTTTCCCTTTCGCTGGCCTCCTCCCATCTCTTTCGGGGCCATAGGGTGAGGCGGTGTCACCAGGCAACCGGTGACTTTGCCACCGCCGGTGTCGAGAGGCCGAGCTGGTCTCCGACAGAACCTTCGCCAGGACACGGAGGCCAGACCAAACCCAAACCTCAGACGGGTGTCCAGCGGCGACTCCTCCACCCTTCTAAAGGCCGGCCCCCTTAAATGCCAAAGCCACAAAGACCCAGCCTAACCCCTGGGTCCAGCCTGCAACCGCAGCTACCAGTGTCCACCACCTTCCAGACCGATGGGGAGCAATGCCATTCGTCCATCCATTCGTTTGTCCGTGCATACATCCATCCATCCGCTTGCCTGCCTGCCGACTGCTTGCCCGCCTGCTTGCATGCCCGCTCTCTCCTCCGCTGCCATCTGTTTTGCCGAGCCCTCGGACGTGACTGCCCAGTGCCATCTGCCAGCGGAGGTCTGGAGGGGGGCTCCGCCGTCCAAAGTGCGACGGCACGGACCTTACATCACTGTCACGGCGTATTCACAGTGATTGATCTGGTTCATTTAGCCACGCTGGCCGACTCCGAGGTAGGCCTTGTCCTACCGCTCTCTCTCTCCTCCTCCTCCTCCTTCTTCTCCAGCCTCCCCCCATCTCAGTCAGCGCAAAGCAAACATGGACGCTCTGCCAGATCCCCCATCAGGCTCATTAGCACTGTCTGCTACCAAGGAGAGGGGCTATCTGCTTATATTGGGCCTATTTGATGTACTCCTTTGAAAAATGTCTAGATGCGACATACGCAATAAGTGCACCTGTTAATCTTTTTGTCATTTTCCACTGTTTTATCATATGCTAACAAGTCCTGATTTTTATGTGAAGTGTAAATAAGGGAAATATGATGAGGTATTGCATAAAATATTATCAGTGATATGAGAGGGACATATATTGGAAAATCATCTGTTAACATCGAAGACTGCATAATCAATTACCTGTGATATTATTGGGTGGTATATAATTGGCTACACGCAGGACTGTATAATCAATTACCAATTACAGGAAAATAGAGGGGAGCTGCACAAATTCATATGATGATATACTTTACAGTTTTTACAAGTCACTGTAAAACTAATAGAACCAGCCATCAACTTCTTTGAATATTTCCCTACCATTAGGATTTTTTTTTGCTTTTTATGTATCCTTTATCTCCTTGATAGCTCTTTCTGCCTCTGTGTGACTCATCTAAGCGTAGCAATCACATCGGTTCGCATCATTATGGCAAAATGAGCTCCCTAGACAGAGGGGTCACGGCCATGGCGCTCCATCCAGTCGCTGTTTGAGTTCTGTGCCTATTACATCACTTTGAAATCAAGCTAGGCCAGAGCTTTGACTTTTCAATGCTCCCTTTTAATAAGCCTGATGTTAGGCTTTGGGATTTGACCAGGACTACCCTTTAAGGTTTTTCCGTTTCCAAGCGAGAAAGGGAGAGAGAGAGAGAGAGAGAGAGAGAGAGAGACTAACCACATCACATTGATATTATTTTTCTGTCCCTAGACTGCCAAGGAGAAATCAATTTCCCCAACTGTTCTCTGTTACTGCGTATGTGGTTAGTATCTTTTAATTTATGGCTTATTATGACATATCCATTTCTGTAAAAATTGAGTTGGAACAGTCAAGAGCTGTTTCATTCGGCCAAAGATTCTGCCCAGACAAAGTAAAAAAAAAACCCTGGACACAGAGATAGCAAAGCGCTGGAAATTAAGGCGCATGATTTGAATTTTTTAAAGATCTTAAGATACAGAAGGATAGGGCTGCGTGTTTTCTTGTCAAATATTTAAGAAGTGTAAAGCCTCACTCTCTTTCCTCTCTCTTTTAGTCCTTAAAGCTTGCATGAAGCTCTTTTGCTGAAAGAACCCTTGTTACATCATCAAAGGGCCTCGAATGGAAAGGTACAGGCTATAGCTATATATGCATGTCTCAGTCTCTACTTCATGTTGAATTTACATTATAAACTTTAAAGGAGGCTGTGGCACTGTCTAATACTGTGGGCATCACAATGAGGGCAAATGCTATGGAAGGGCAGAGACTGGAATATGGAGTATACATAGTATATTTTAAATAGTCAGCTTAATTGCATTTCATTTAAGAAACAGTGGTCTTTGAAGTTTAACTGCATTATACAGTACTAAATTATGTATGGTAACACTTTATAATAACTACACAAAAATCATCATTTGTTAAGCCTTTGTTACTTATTAGTTAATGGTTTATTATTAGTAATTTCTTGTTCATACATAATTTATCATCAGTAAAGCATTTGTTCACACAGTTATACATGGTTTGTTCATAGTAAATAAGCCTATCAAAAAATATGTTTGTACTGTAAGTACATGATTTAAACTTAATAAATAATGAAACAACCGCTTATAAATGAAATCATTTTCACATTATAAACCAGTTGCAAACTATTACAAAATACTTTGTTCATCATTTGTGAAGCATTGCTCCTATGTTAATTCTCATAAATAAAGTATTTGTACACACAGTTATAAATGGTTTGTTCATAGTAAATAATATCTAAAATATGTTTATACATTATTGTTAATACTTAATAAAGTATGCAATAATATTTTGTTGATGAAGTAATATTTCCAATTTTTTAACAGTTGTTACATACACATGCACTAATGATTAGTTAGGGTGAGGATACATATTTTATAAACCACTTCTTAATTCATGATTAACTCAGGAGTTACAAGTGGTTAGTTAATGATATTTTGTGAGTTTATCTAAAGTGAGGACTTTCTATGCCTTGCAACACATTTTCAAATGAGTTGTAAAGATTACATTCACTTAGCAGACAAGCGACATACAAATGTCAATTAAATCGATTGACACAACAGTGAAAGCCGGGAATCGAACCCCCAACTTTTCAGGCTACTGCATGCTAGTCCAGCACCTTATCCACTACACTACCTTGGCCCAGATAGAAACACCTACAGTACAACTATGCAAGAGTTTCTGTTTTCTTCTACTACACACTGTTAAGCATGTAGTATTAAACATCTGTAAACTATTATTAAATGCTGTATTCTTTGTTTGTAAAGCATTATTCCTACATTAATTCTCATCTGTAAATCATGTTTACACTAAAAATGGTTTGTTCATAGGAAACACGCATATCTCTATTATATTGAATTGACTGTTGTAATACCACTGGATAGAGGTAGTGTAGTGGATATGGAGCCGGGTTAGCATGCAGTAACCCGTGTAGTTGGGGGTTCAAGCCCCGGCATCCATCAATGTGGCTTTGCCCTTTAATTTCATTGACACGTGTAAGTCGCTTTGAGTGAAAGTGTCTGCTAAATTAATAAATGCAAATGTAAACTTTATAACTCATTTGTAAATGTGTTGCAAGGCATAAAACGTCCTCATTTTAGATGAGCTCACAAAATATCATTAACTAACCACTTGTAACTCCTGAGTTAATCATGAATTATAGTATTAGGAAGAGGTTTATAAAATATGTATCCTCACCCTAACTAATCGTTAGTGCATGTGTATGTAACAACTGTTAAATAATGGAAATATTACTTCATCAAAAACATATTATTGCATCATTTATTAAGTATTCATAATAATATATTAACATATTTCAGATATAGGCTTATTTACTATGAACAAACCATTTATAACTGTGTGAACAAATGCTTTACTGATGATAAATTAAGTATGAAAAATAAATTACTAATGATGAACAAACCATTAACTAATAAGTAACAAAGGCTTAATAAATTATGAATTGTGTGTAGTTATTATAAAGTGTTACCAATTATTTTATTACACTATGTTTCAATCATAGCTTTCCTAAGACATACTGTACATGCAGCTAAACACCAAAAAAATATCTTTATGCTCACCTGATTACAAAACAGTGGATATTACTGAAAAATGTCAGGGTCCTCTTTAGTCTTTAATGATCAATGGTGCAACCCATTGCCAACAACAAACATGGCACCATAGACCGTGGACTATACATTAGAAATCCACCGGGCCTTTCCGACGTCTCTATTCATCCTTGTCAGAACCCATAAAGGTCAGCCGAGGGCTTATCCAATTCAAAGCTTTAGGAACTAAATAGGCACACACAAATGGAGACGCACCCACACACACACACACACACACACACACACACACACACACACACAAACACACACAGACACATACACACATGCACTCATTCAAATGCACCTCTACTTTAAATGGGAAAGGTTTTTAAAAAATGACTTAAGCATGCCTGTCAAGTAAAAATGCATCAATGTCACAAAATAGTTTTTAAGCGTCTCTCTAAAATGTGACGCTCCCATCAGGATTTGGAGCGAAATGACTCCTCAAGTTGAATGTCAGCAAACAAAGCGTCAAGGAATTAGCGTACAGCAGGCACACTTCCAGAGAAAATGTTTACGTTCCTCTTGAAGCCTCCTTTAACAGAAACGATTACACAAACGTTGCTGCAGCGTTTGTTTCTCTTAGCATTTGGCTGAGGGGGTTTATCCATCTTGACAAGCAAATAATGTGGCTCTTGGGGTTTCATCAGGAGAGAATGGGAGAAGAGAAAGAAGACATGGAGAAGTTCTTGAAGTTTCACACCCCCATCACACACACACACACACACACACACCCCCATCACACACACACACACACACACACACACACACACACACACCCCCATCACACACACACACACACACACACACACACACACACACACACACACACACACACCCATCACACACACACACACTCACACCCATCACACACACACACCCATCACACACACACACACACACACACACACTTCACAGATTATTTAACAGCACACTCAGTCCCCCAAAAACCCTCCATTGAAAAGAAGACAATAATCCCATCAAAATGACATCAGGAACAGCCTTCATTCCACTTCTTGAGTAGGTGGCATGCATGAATCGCAGCCAAAATCACTGAAAACACAGCGGGGTGCTCGGAACACTATGGCAAAGACGCAAAGTTCCCAATGTAATTTCATTACACCCAGTGTGGCAAAAAACAGACATTTACCAATGTTGTGCATAACTGTGTTCAAAGACTATAAGTGAATTATGGCCAATAAAGACAAGTTGCAGTCTGCCTCTTGCCATCTCAAACAGCATCGACCTTGTGAACCGCAGGCCTTGACCTCACATAGCTACACTCAGAGGGCTAACAACAATTAGCGAGGCATCATTATCCCTGACAGACATTCTTAGACTCTCTTAAATCCAAGTTATGAGAAAAAAAATCTTGCTTTTTGCCAGGCATAATCTAATGCAATTTATTCTAAACGCAAGACCCCTGAGGTGAGAAGTTTGTGAGACAAGTCCAGGACAATACTGGAAAAAAAAAAAACACGCCACACAACTACACCAGTGTTTTAGGAGTATGTGTGCAGGAAGAGCAATAGTTCAACCACTAGTTACGATGATGAAGGGGGAAAGGTGTATTTGGAAGGGGATGGGGCGACTGAACTAACATGTTTTTCGGCATAGCCACCGGTCCCTGCCCCAGCACCCACTCACTCCCTCTCTTCCACTCTCTGTCTCTCCGCTCCTCATTCTTTCTTTTCAGCCATGTTCTCCCTTTTTTCCCCCAAGGTTTCTAATGAAAGGGTACACAACTGCTATTGGGGCCAAGTGAAGAAAGCAAGAAAAAAAAGAAAGAAAGAAAGAAAGAAAGAGACGAGAGCAAGCCTGCGAGGGCGCATGTTCTTTTATTTTCCTTTTCCCGACCATTAAAATAATACTGAGTTGGAGGTGGGGGAAGGCGCGGGTGCTGCTGGTGGTGGTGGTGGTGGTGGGGTTTCCCTGGCGGCCCAGCAGGGGGTCTGTTCAGTGGTGTCGCACACACAGAGCTCAACAGAGAGAGAGAGGGAGAGAAAGAGAGAGAGAGAGAGAGAAAGAGAGAGAGAGAGAGCTCACTAATGCAGACGGCGGGTGTTAACGAGATCCACGGCAAGTCTCGCTAGGCCTGCCCTCGTATTAATATGTTTCATTGAATAATTAAAGTGGGCTTTTGACTTCATTACAATGATGCCACCACATGACTCCACGGCCCACGCTGGACGAAAATGGCGATGGGGAAAAAAATAATAACGTCGCTTCGCTTTGTTCCCTTCTTTGACTACAAGGTCTGACACCACATCAACTACAGCTACAACTACAAGAGTCGTGATATTGCTGTGAACGCTTTAGTGTAGGCAGGTAAACTGAAATTCAAATTCAAAGTTTCTTTATTAGCATGACTGTATGGAAACAGTGTTGCCAAAGCTATTGTTACATACAACATACAGGAACATACTGTAAGACCATAAAAGGGAAAAAAAAGAAAAGAAAAAAAAGGGAGGGGTAAGGTCAGGGGTACATCAGTGTGGGGTCGAACATAAAAGATCTAATTAACAGCAGTAAAGAACAAGAGTAATAATAGCAGCAGAGAGTCCTTCACCAAGAAGTATGGCCATGTTTTCATTGTTGTCATAATCTTGAAAGTGTACGTATTGCCAGTTTTGGGAGTAATGCATTAAAAAAGTAATGTAATTACAGTAATGCATTGCTTTTTGCTGTAATGCAGCAATGTAAGGCATTACCAATACAATTTCAGTAATATTTTACTCGGTACAATTCTCAGTAACTGAAGTTACTTTGCTTTTTAATCCAAAATTGAGAAATGCTCAATTGGCACCAGAGAAGATTATCCAAGAATTAAAAAAAGTCATCTATGCTGGTCCTGGAATTTGATTGCCTCGTTTAGATGACTGTAGAAAGGGAATTTGAGTTATCTCTGCCATTCATGCAACAGATCTAACATGGTTAGGCTATACTTCTCATTTCAAGCAGTGATAATAACTAAAATGTTGCTTTTACAGACAAAGATCGTAGCCATTATTCTCAAACTATTTGCATTAAGTTTACACCACTGTAAGTGGAATGATAGGCAACAAGCAATGATGAGAACCAAGTCAACATACAATTTCACTATGGCTATATTTTACTATATTAAGTTGTGAGTGACCTTTGGCCTTTGGGGCCTACATTGTCCCATGAGCCATAACTGCAACAATTATATTGTTCTTTTGTTAGCCTTAAGCCTAGCTCAGTCATTATGCCATACCACATCACCTCCTGCCGTGTAATGAGCTGAATTGAACACATGAAGATCTATTGAGAACACCAAATCCATATTTCCTGTTATTTTGGTGAAAGTAATGTAAACATAGTGTAATGCCTTACAATTCAGACAGTAATATTGTAATGTAACAAATTACTTTGAGATGACAGTAACAAGTAATAAATAATGCAGTACGCTTTTGAAGTAACTTGCCCAACACTGCGTATTTTAAAATTCCAAATACCTATTTGAAATTTGGGAAAGAATGTCCGTCTTACATTTTCATACTTTTCACAGTAAAGAAAGAAGTGCTCCTCTGCCTTAATCATCTATGGATGACAGTGACCACATATTCTTTGTTCTTTTGGCAGCCAGGTTTTCCTGTGTCTGGCTGTTTCTATTGCTAGATTGTGGTCTCTGAGCCTGTATTTGGTCAGGATTTGCCTCTGCTTCGTGTCTGCATATACTGTGCTCTTTTCAGTTCTCACCTTCACAGAGCCCATTGGTAGGGCTACCAGTGTCTTATCAGAGGTGCTACCAGCTTCTTATCAGGGGGGGGGGATCTACACAGAGCACTACATTTTCAACTTTTGTGAAAATAGGAGAATAAAAAAAGAAAAATGAAAATCCCCCCCCCCCCCCCGTCACATTTATTTGAGCATAAGATTATGGCCAGACGTGGAACGCTGTCTCTCCCTTGGTGCATCAGTTTCTGTTGCATTGCTGCTCGGAGCCCAGCATGCTGTTGCCTACTGGATGGGTCTAATAATACACCGTCTGTCTCCTACTTGAAGCAAAGTTCACTCCAGAATATGCAACACAGAGCGTTATGGGGAGAGCTTCTGCACCCCTGCAACGTTTTTAGAAAATTACAGGCGAGGCAGCAAAGTGCCTGTGTCTGCTTGGCTAAACGGAGGGACTGGAGGCTTGATTTGAGTCGCACGGCTCCGACTTCACAAATCGCTGCCAAGGCGCACCACCACCACTGGCTTTTAGTGCTACTCTCTGCCTTCACCCGAGTGTGCAGCGACAAAGAGCCTGCTCTCTTGTTTTTTGCTCTTTCTGTTCTCCTCTTCTTCATCGTTCCTTCATCCTTCCATCTTTTCTTCTTCTTCTTCCTCTTCCTTTACTTCTGCTCCTGTGTAGCTGGTTAAGATATGCATTTGTTATTCGACTCAGTCTGTCTCTCTCTCTTTCACTCGCTCCCGGTATTTTTAAACCGTCATGCTGGACTTGAGGTGGGAAAAAAGAAGTTCATTCATGTCTTCAAGGACCGACATCTATGCCACTGAAATGTGCAGTTTCATGCTTTTCTGTCTGCTCTGCTGTGCTGCATGTCCAGGATTGGAAAACCATGACTTTTAGTATTATACCAAACCTAGGGAGGTTGCCTGAAAATGGAGTCATTCACGGTCTTGAAAGAATGCCTGTAATAATATTTTTTCCTACTAATAATGATGGTGAAACAAAAAAAGAGTAAAACAAATCAGTTTACTGATTTTCTCAGGATTCCTTCTAATGAACTCCTCTTATGTCATGTGTCAAAACACAAAAATATCAGCTGAACATTCCGATTTAACTCAATTTGAACTTCACTGTAATTGTACACTCGGCATTTCCCTTTTTGCCTAATTCATAAATACACACGAAACAAACACAACCAAACAAAAATATCACTTTGACAATAAATAAGTCATTTTATTTGTATGAAGATGTCTTAAACATGATGCCACTATCTCTGTAATAAATAAACAATAGCGTGAATCCCTGACTACTCCTCAGCATATCCTCTGGCTGCTCTTTCTATCGGGAGAAGAACCCAGTCGTGCTGTTCCAAGGCTCCTGAGGGCTGCTGGGGGACTCTGAGGACACTGGAGGAGCTGGGACGGGCTGTCTGCACAGGGAGGACACTACCTCTAGTCCTAGAGGCCAGGCCAGGCTGCCATGTGTGGTCCTCCAACGCCCACTCACCTAAGTCCACGCGCAGGCAGCCTGGGATAATTAGCCTCCTTATCTGCACAGGCCACCACTGGTGGTCCGCTCCAGAGAGACAGGTCAGAGAGAGAGGGGGGGGGGGGGATCTGGATGACCGATAAGTAGTCAGAACAGGACAGAAAAAGAGAGAAGGATAAGAAGGAGAGTGGGGGGACAGACACAAAAGTGTCTCTCTCTTTCTCTTTCGTTCTCTCTCTCTCTCTCTCTCTCTCTCTCTGTCTCTCGCGCTCTCTCTGTGTGTCTGTGTGTGTGTGTGTGTGTGTGTGTGTGCGCGTGCGTGTGTGTATGCACGTGTCTGTGTGTCTAAATTGAAATTGAAATTGAACGGGCGACAAAGACCAAATACTTGTGTAGAATGAGGGAGCGTGTGGATAAGAGAAAAAGAGAAGAAATTGGGACCTGTATTACAGCGTAGTGAGGGAGAGGGATGTAGACGAGACATTCTAATGGAGAGGAAATAAGAGGGAAGACAAAGGTTTAGACAGATGAAGATTATTAGAAGTATGAGAACGAACGAAAGAAAGAAAGGAATAGAGACAAAGACATATAATGGAGAGAGAGGAGACACATCATGACAGTGAAGAGAGAGAGAGAGGGGAGGGAAAGGGAGAGAGAGGGGGAGAGGGAGAGGAAGATGGAGGAGGGTAGACATCCTGGCCCCGCAAGGCTGCAGCAACTGCTCGGGCCTATCAGGTCCACCAGGAGGCCTCGCTCCTCGTTAGCATAAATTCAAATGACAAATGTGGTGGGCTCTGGCAGAGACTAATTAATTCACACGGAGGGAAATAAAAATCACTCGCATTAAAGTCCAAAGCCGACCCCCACTGCCAGAGCACAGAGAGAGTGTTAGCAGAGGGAACGTCATCCCTGGTCAAACCCGATGCTGCTCTTTAGTTTCTTTTTTCCCTTTGTTGTTGGTTTGGACTGTTTAGGTTTTTATTTATTGTCTGTGCATGTGTTTTTGTGTGTCTGTGTATGTGTTTGTGTGTTGCTGAAGTAAGATAGGACGCTTGTACAAGTTTGGTGAGACTGTAGTGCGCCATTTGAGAAGTTTTCTGCGATGTGATGGAATCAACGTTGTTAGAGAGGCTGATGCCACCAAACTATTCCAGACTTAGGACAGAAAGCAAGTTCCCCCGGAAGGCCTGTTGGCGACTGCCACTTTTTCTCCGGAGTATGGACTAACTGGGAAAGGATAAGTGCGCCCCCTTGTGTTCAGAGCTGGTGGAGGTGGAGACTTAACAAATAGAAAGGTGACATGAGGCAATTGCTATCGTATTGTTTTCATACTCATTAATACTTATTTATACAGAACAGCAGTATTGTCAGTGCAATTATTATTATTATTATTTTTTGAAAAAGCACATTATTATCTTAGGAAAAATATATATTAAACCTATAAAAACAGAAAATCTAACAGTGCCCTACAAATGCAGTGTTGAAGCTGTCTGGAGAGACACAATAGGCAAGTGAACTGCACACAGTAGCAAAAGACTATGAAGTTTGGTTCTTTTGGGATGGAAAGAAAAGAGTTCTCATCATTTTGGGGCCAAAAATGTGCTGATTTTTTTTGCTAATTGCCAACTATAGCTAAGCACTTAAATTGCTGTTGAAAATTAATTGGCATCAGCCCTTTTTTCTTATTCTCTCTGTAAGGACAGTGACTGTGTGGTAAAACCAGCCTTTGAGAAAGACTGTCGAGAGAACGCGAGGGAAGGGTCAGCATTTCCACCGCTGACTGGACAAAGCATGCCAGCTTCATGTTTTGCTCTCAGATCTCAGAAGAGAATTGGGGAGAATACGCAGGAGTTGCAAGTTTTTGGGCTTGCAGGGCTCGCTAACTCCTGTTGTCTGTAGTCGAAGAGTACATGGTATTGCATGGTTTCACCTTGAAGCAGACTTTAGTGATACAGACTCAAACATATAGAACATAATACAGAAAAAAATATTTCTTGGATTATCTCTGAAGTCTTTATCTGAAAATATGTTTCAGATTTTCAAGTCAACCCAGAAAATTAGGATAAAAAAATAATTTAACATGACCAACTAGTCAAGATGATTCAGTGTTGAAGTTGAAAAGAGACGATGATATAACATGATAATTTGCTAATTAAATAATCTGTGGCTGTTGACTGTGGTCTCCAGTCTCCACAAGTGGATGCACTTATTGTAATGGATAAATGTGAATGATAAATGACTTATTTTTGTCTGGGGGATTTGAAACGGTGTTGTACACACATTGATTCTTTTTTTCCGTCGTTTCCAGCAGCTTACATACTCCCTGGTGGTGATTAATTAAATATCACTCGGAGTGTGCTAATTTAGTCGGGGGAAATCCAGCCTTTTGGCAAGTGCAAGTGGCTGAGGGGCCGTAAGTGATCGTTTTGAAAAGAATTACAGATAAATGGTGTGCTTTTACACACCAGCTAGTGTTCCCCCGTCAGCCTGTCTGTCTGTGTGTGTGTGTGTATGCATGACAAAAAAATAAAACACCCTAGAAAACATCTGGCTCCCATCAACGCCAGGTGTTCCACTAGGCCATTACCCGTCGCTCTCTCTCTCTCCCCACCCATCCTGCTCTCTTTCTCTCTCTTCATTTTACTCTCTCTCTCTTTCTGTCTCTTTCTCTCTCTCTCTCTCTTTCTCTCTCTCTCTCTCTCTCTCACACACACACACACACTCATTTTGTTTCCCTCCCGATTTCTTGTGCCAGCTTTAACCAGGTGCAGCTTCTGGCCTCCAAATCCCTCATAAAGTTCTTCCTAATGCCTGTTCAAGCACTTCCTTCATTTCAAACTCGATCCGCTAAAATAAGACAGAATGGGAGCTTTTATGAGCTCGTGTGTAGCTAAGGGGCCACACTGCCTCCCATTCTGCACTGGATGATGTTCACTGAAACAATTATTTTGCTGTAATGCAGGGATAGGGCCTCTTCCACAATTTCTTATATACAGTCAGACAACACCTGCTACATACATTAACTTCAGCCAGAAAGGTAGAACCATGTCTCTTTTTTTTCATCCTGACAGTCGTAGACAGTTAAACCGATTTGAAAGTGATGCTATAAATGTTGGTTCAAAAAGAGATCTTTCAAGCTAACCCGCAAACTATTATAGGTCCTCTCGGCCCTGCCTGTGCAAAGCCATCACAGTTTCCACTTGTAATATGATTGCCCTCCATTTTAAAGCCATAGAATGACTCTTTGTTGGGTAGATCTTATATTCGTGCAATGTTCCACCCTCTAATTGGCAATTATGGGATGGGGGTTTGTCATTTATTTATTTAATATTATTGCTTCCATGGCAATGATGATGTGCATGATGAGGTTCATGTGAGCACGCCGTCTTGAGGCACTTCAATTCCGTGACGCCAACCTGCCCACCAGCAAAGAGCACATGAAAGGCTCTCACACACACTGATCACACATCGAAGGAGCTAAAAAAAACAATCATGACAAACAGCAGTCACAGGAGAAGGCTTGACCTCTCTCTTTTTCTTTGTGTCGTGCAATTGGCCTTGGCCATCGATTTCGGAAAACACCGCTACCAAGCAGAGACCCACAGATGGGTGCGTGTGCCCATCGGTGGGCGGCCCTCGCCAGTGCAAACACGGTAATAGCTGGACGGCCGGGCTGGACGGCGCCGCCGCCGCAGCCTGGCCCCTGACAGCCCGGCGTGGGCCGAGGAGGCAGCACGAGAGAGCGCCGGGGACGGCAGGCACGGGCTAGATCAACACGCGCGGAGACCAGTGCAAACAAACAGGCCATGCCAGGCACAAAGTGGAGCTGGTTAGTGTCAGGACCAGCCTGTGACAAGCCATCTCTGTGCCTGCGGCAACTGCTCATTGTCATCCACGGCCTGGCCACCATGACGGTTTTGCTCTCATGCCTCTCTTTCTCTTTCTCTCTCTCTCTCTCCCTCTCTCTCACGCTCAATGTGACAGGGCAAACTACCACTTAGCTCCCTGGATTCCAAGAAACCGACCAAGCCTGTGCCACCACCCGGACAGACAGCTTGGATGGACAGCAGAAAGGAGCAGAGAGAGAAAATTAGCATTATATCCATTACCGGGGGGGAGGGGGGCTTGAGAAAACAAACGATTCCTGCTGAGCGGATTTTAATGGCATGATTCAAAGAGGTTTGGGGGAAAAGAGTGTGAGTACTGGCTGGCCTGCACTGAAGAGTTCACCTCACATCACACAGCGGTCAGTGCTCCTCAACCAACCATGCCAGTCACTTGACTTGTGGACGTGTGGATGGAACAGAGCAACATTCCATGCAACTTAACGTGCATCACTGATCAACAAACCCAACATTATAAAGAGACCCAAGGCATGATCTTGTACTTCTACTCATCCCATGCTACCTTTCCAAGTAAATGCTGTTGTATATATTACTACTGCATGTCAGCACTGAGAGTTACTGACTGACATCACACAGCAGTGCTGTTTCAAGCATGTAAGATGGAAAAGGTCAGATGCTGATCCATGCTAAGAGAGGCTGCCACAGGTTCCTTATCTTCATCGAGGTCTGTGGGGGAGCCATTGTGGAGAGACTGAGCTCTTTGGCACCTCTGAACAGAGATAAGCCAATAGAGAGGCTCTTTCCCTCTTTCTGTCTCTCTCTCTCTCTCTCTCTCTTTCTCTGTCTGGGGTTGTGGAGCTGGCACTGATGCAGGGGCGGAAATGGTTTCATGGTCGGCCTGACGCTTCGCATTAGCGTATCTGAAATGTGCATCATCTGCTAACACCTCGACATGGTGTTGCTATGGCCTTGGGAGAAGCCTGTTCCTGCACCCTCCCCCACCCCCACCCCCACCCCATCCCCATCCCCACCCCCTATACGCGCTGGTCCCTATGATCCCCTGCCTCCCAGGCGGTGAGCTGTCACTTTGATTGACGCGTGCCCAGGACGCGCGGGGCTGGCTCAGCGGGAGACGGCTCCCAAAGTGACAGGACGCCGCGTGTCATGCTCTCGTCAAGGCGGAAAAGAAAGGGGGGAAAAACAAGGGAAAAGTACTGTAAACTCTGGCAGCGCGGAGTAGTGCGGCACAGCGCGGCACATCAGAGCAGACGCAGACCTCCAGGAGGCTCTCCTTGAGCACGGCATTGTTGTCCACGCTGTACTCCCCTGTGTGTGTGTGGGGTGTGTGTGTGTGTGTGTGGGTGTGTGTGTGTTTCTCTCAACAAAGGCTAACTCAACATGATGTTTCACCAGCCTGCGGCCTTTTATTTTCATGTGACATGTTCTTCTATCCGTCAGTAGGATTCCTGAAGACTGACTAAAGCAACGCTCTTTAAAATTGTTATGCTTTTTTTATTTTAAATGATGACTACATTCCCTCACCACACTGTACCTTCTATTGTAGATTATTATTTGATTTTGAGTGTGTGGGATTTTCATGGGTACTATCCAATGTGGAAACTCAAACTTTCTTACCCTGTGTTGTAATACATAATTCCATAAGCACAATGACCAACTGTGCATTCCCTTTTTAGGGCACGAATGGGTTTTAGCAGCCAAGGCAAAGCAGCAGGGTATTGTCTCACAAAATGAGTTGTGACACCTTAAACTGAGAGTAAGTTTTCTCTGTTGTTTTGTCTCCTTGGTGCTGGTACTAGCACTTCTGTCTTCTCCCTCCACACCTTGCCCAGTCCACCTCAACACCTTGCCTCTATCGGTCCTTCGCACAATCCCTCCCATTCTCACTCTGTCCTCTCTCTCGTTCTCTCTCTCTTTCTCCAGTCTTTTCTCCTTCCCTCTATCCTTACTCACTCTATCCATCCTGCTCTCATTCTCTCTCTCCCTTTAATTCTGTCCTCTCTGTCCTTCCTTCTCCCTTCCCTCTATCTTTCTCCTCATTGCCTCTCCTCCCTCTCCATCTCTCTCATCTTTCCCTACCACCTTTCTACCTCAATCTCTCTCTCCCTCTCTCTCTCTTTCTCTCTCTCTTTCGGCCCATCTCCTCTATGTGGCTGAGTCACCACCTCTGACAGGCGGCCGTCTCCAGGGGCGACGCTGGCCGTCCCTCTCGTGCGCCAGCAGACCACACATCCACACATCAGTCCCTTTATTGTTCCTTCCACTGGGGTAATGGAAACTGCGGGCCGCTCGGGTCGGGGGAGGAAACGGGCCCGGGCCCCCGTGGCAGACATCCACCTCAACACCCCCACCCTCCCCAAAAAGTAAAAAAGAGAGAAAGAGAGGGGGGGGGGAGCAGGAGAGAGAAAAAACTGTGAGCGGCGCAAAAGCTCCAGAAGAATAACAGTGAAAAGACTCCTGCGCGCTGCATCTCCTCAAACCAAAGGAAATCCTGGACATGTCGACTACATTAAAAAAATACTTGAGGTTTTCGGTCGAAACTGGGATCTCCCCGAGTCGAGGTAATGTGATGCTGTTTATTAAAGATGACCAAAGCCATCTGGAAGCCATCGCAGACCACTGGCTCGAATGACTGTCGCTGCTAATGCAGCATTAACGGTTTTTAGCCTTGGTTCTCACAATTCATATGCATTTTTACCTGTCTGCCACAAGATGAATGAAGAATTAGAAATAATATAGTCAGTGAACTATGCACTAAAAATCCAGAACTGGATTTTTTACATTCAGTATCCTCTCCAAACTGTTACGTATTGCTTGGAATTGATTGATGGAAATACCCGACTACTAATGTAATGGGCCTGACCAATAAATCCTTAATTATACTGTAGGCCTACCTACTACTGTTCCGATGACTAGTCAAGGCTGACATTAAATCAATATTTCATTGATTCAATATGATGCATGTACTATTGGGTCAGATTAAAATATAAATTTCCTGGATTTACTTTGTCATGAACATGATTTGTCTTGATGTCATGATGTCTTCACCTTTCTGAAACCATGCATAGTTAATCTGAGTGGATCTTCAAAATGCATTATCGGGCGAATTCTTAACATCTGACAACTGTAAAATGATGAAAAGTTAACACAAATTATTGCCATGTGTGCAATGCATTATATTATTCACATATTCTTGCTACTAACTGAATGACTTGCTGTTTCAGTGGTACTAAACTGGCATTGCATTCTATCAAGAGGCACAAAAGAATAGAACTACTCTGTCTGGATCAGTGAATCATATAGAAACTTATGAACAGCTCATAGAGATGTCATATCAATCTGATTATTGTAGCAATGCATGAATACGCATTACTGAAATGCAGCTTTGTGTATGCGTGTGTCTCTGGACAGGTTTGGCTTGGGAACAAAAGGTCGATCAAGGTCAGTATAGTCTACACTTATTGCATCATTGACACGTGATTGCGGCTCTCTAGGCTTGTAGAAAGCAGAGCTGAACCACATCATTCTTCCAAAGTTGATTGCATTCTACATTCTAGTGGGTGTGATGGTTTCCTTGGCAGCTACAACTAGTTGATTGACAGGAAGTGATTGGCTTCGAGAGTCCTCTCACTTGTTTTTCAAATTTGGAGCTACAGACAAACATAAAAGGGAAGTATTCCCTGAGATTTGTTTGTTCTCTTCTCTTTTCAAGAAAAGGGGGCGATTGGTTCAAATGTACAGACTGGTAATATTTCTTGCACAACAACAAACACCTGGATCATTTATGTCTGAATGTCTGTGCCAACCAAGGTCAGATTAGTTGAATCATTTTGAGCAAGCACTTGGGAATGATAAGGTCGAGACTAGAGATTGGCATCGTTAAGAAATTATCGATATCGATGCCATTGTCGAGTCTGCTTATCGATGCAATTCCTTATCGATTCCCATATCGATTCCTGTACCATTTGCTGAACACTTATAGGATGGCTTTGAGAGTTGTTGGCTTTTTTAGAGAATGAATAGCAAGTGTGCAATATCAATACAGAAGTTGAAGGCTTTAAAATGTCTAAATATCGCGTACTGTGACGTCGTGCCGCGATGCGGGAATGGACAGAACGCAACGTTCGGAATCGTGTGGACGTGTATGATTCCGATGGATCGGAACGTTTGGAACCGATTCCAAACCGGAACCTGGAACCGATTCCCAAACCTAGTCAAGACTAGGCTTCCTAATGATGCTCATCAGAACATCATAAGAACAACTGGTGAAAAAACCTCCTTACTGCCATTTAACATTTACTTTGATTAACCCACTTAACATGGAAATCACAGCTATAATCTCTAGTCAACGTGATAAACAAAAACTTTATGGCATCTCCTCAGAACAATGGCAAGGCTGTGTGCCCCACCCAGCTTGTGCCTAAAGCATAAAATGGATGGAGTCCTTCTCTTGCACCATGGAGGGCACTTTGTCACCACTGACAGCTGCAAAGTTACTGTTCAAACACTTTATTCAACTGTTCCCCTGTGTCATTCCATTGACAATGCCCCATGCATTGTTATTTTGTTATTTCAACATGCTAAGGCCTACTTTTCAAATTCCTCTTAAAATACTGTGCGTCCTGGTTGCAAAAGATAGCATCTGAATTCCCATTGTGTGGGATTCTGAGTGTATTGAATTATCCCCCTATAATAATATGACCTTCTTCCGTTGGGTATTTCCATCAAAATGCAGACACATAAAGCACCACACACACAATAAATAAACAAAACACTTTTTTTTTTTGCTCCTCAGAGGTCAACATCAAAATGGCCATGCATGTCTCATGTGCACTCCACCTGTGTGGGCAGCGGTCTGGGTGGTGTTCCCCTGGTGGCAGCGCAGGGTCCATGGTTTTCTGCCCTCTGTCCTCTACTGTGTCCCTGTGGTTGTGATGGCCGCCCAGTCGCTCATTACTTCCACTCGTGGAGTGTCATGTGTTTGTGTCGACATCCCCCCAGGTGTCTGGCAGCCGCAGGCTCCCGGCGCCTCCAAGCGAAGGAGCCACCGAACAGACAGAGCTCTGTGGGTTACTTTGACATCTCTCTCTCCCTCTCTAGCCAAGAGGTGTCAAGAGTCAGGAACAGCTACAGTATGAATGAAGGAGAAAAAAAAAACAGGGAAACAAACAGAAAATGACATCAACTGTTGAATGACAACTATGTGTGTGCATGCCACACAAACAATGAAGATATCACCACAGAAAGGAGAAACACAGAGAAAAGTTTTGTTTTGTTGAAAGAGCGATCAGAGAAGTTGCACAATGTCAGGCCAATTAACTTGGTCAGGATGCTGAATGCTTCCTCATCAGTACCCTAAGACAATTATCTCACATTTAATGAGCCATTAGACTGCATGTGTTCTTCCTGGTAGTGTCTTGTATATAGGTTACCCTGTGTCACGTATGGTTGATAAGTCTGAGACAAAGTCTGTGCTCGCAGCATGGGCCCTACATCGATTTTATTAGAGCTAAAACTGGCATCTGTCATACCAATGTGATTGAAAGTTTGCAAAAATATATCATAAAATGCAACACAAAAAAGTGTGCATTCCTTTCCAACCTGAGATGTACGAGAAAACCTCTTTTGGCCATAAATGTACAGAGCATTCACAGCAACAACACTAATTCACCATGAAGAGACAAATCATTTCCTCTGCACCAGTGCAGTGCTGGAATTAGACGCTTTTTGCTTGCAAGTTAGACTCCCCCTCCCGCCCCAACTGTTCAACATATCTGCCACTGCAGTGTCTTTGGCAACGCTGGGAAGGCTGTGGTGGATCAGCTTCATGGTGGTAAGTATAGTCCTCTCGTGTAATGAACACTCTCCACGGGGCAAGCAGACTGGTGTATGGCATTTCCACTACCCTGAAGAGCACACAGCATCCACATGAAGGGGAAAGGGCCCCACGACAAAGCCAACGAACGAAATGTTAGAAGCGTAGCGCACTTCTGATGGAAACCAGCAAGGCTCATTAAGGGTCCAGTCCATCCCAGTGGAAACGTAAAGACTTTGGTTAAAATAATATTTTTTGAGATTTTATTTTAAAAAAAAAAGAAACAAAACTAAGAACTACTGAGAAGCGGTGGAACCACAGCAGAGAACACTGACAAGATTCCCACCAAACTGTTCTGCCCCATGTCTGCCCTGCTTATACATCTTAAATACACATATTATGTGCCAGCCTACTTTCCCGTAATATAATCGAATGCCACCATAGACCATTTTTTTCCTGCTGTATTTGCTCTTCTTATCCTCATAATAGTAACCTTATGAACACACTGTATACACGCTAAGCTGCTCTACAAGCAGTGCTTTGAGAGCTGGCTCTCCTTATCCACTGTCTGTCTTGTACATATCATGTAATCGTGGACTGGGTGGGAGCTGGGTTTTGCTTAAGGTTGCTTCCCATTACAAGGGAGGTTTTCTTTGCCACTGTCGCCAGTAGTGCTTGCTCAAGGAGGTTCAGGCTCTGGGCTCTGTAAAGAGACTTGAGACTATTTCAATTTTGTTTGTGAAAAACAGAAATACCCTTCTAGATTTTGTGGGTGGCACACATTTCTAGATACTTTTGGGCAAGCCTATTGCCAGACTTAAAGTGAGTGTTACATTTATTTATAATCAAGAACAAAAGCATGAAAAAAAAACAGTATCACTCAGTCTATTGCATTAATTACCAACAGGGGAAGCTCCCCTATGGTTTCCCAACACACTTTGAAGATTCCTTTACAATAGAAAGCACCAAAAGCATTCACCAAGAAAATAAAATGAAACACAGTGATCAGAAGAGAGCACAGGAAACATGGTATAAGGAAAGTGAAACTCCCTCTTGGAAATCTTGTCATAAAAACATACAACAAAGCCGTTAAAAAATGACTGGCACCAGTTTTTCCTTAGTATATATGGCAGACATGTTCCTGAGTTCCCTTGGACTCAGTGTGGGTTCATTGTTGCACAGTATGAATCCCACCAAGATTTGACTTTCATATGTTTTAGGGGTCTTTTAGTGGTGACAGAAAAGTGATCTGACAGGAAAAGTCTTTAGAAATTAATGGCGTTTTCTTTTTCATTATAAAGCTTACCACACAGCCAAAATCCATACCAGAGTTATTTGGTAAAAGGAGAGCTAAAACAAAGGGTCAGCAAAGAGTCAGTATTATAAGCTAGGTACAGCAGTTCTTACAGCTCTAAGTGTTATGGTTGTTGTGTGTACAAGATGTAAAAGACTTTTGTCAAAAAAGTCACAGTATTGTTATCATTAGATTAGCACATCCCTATTTTCGAGGAATGCACAAAGGTAGTGTGCCCTCAAAAATTTGTCTGTTGGTGTTTTCTTTGAGTTAAAAGGAATTTTCGAATGACCTTGTAACATAAAGGACTGTCCAAAACATTATAATCAGTGGTCTAGTGGAGGCTAAACACAAGTAAACAGTTTATCCACCAATTGCAACCTTTAACATTCAAAAATCACACTGTATTATACACATTCACAATATGTACGCTCATCAACAGGAACCAGGCTTGTGCAAAATTCCAGAATTTAATTGATACTGCATGGCTCTTAAATTCCAATTAAATTCTTGAATTTCACTTGCATTTCAATTGAGGTAGCAAACAGGAAGCAGAATTGCAATTCGAATTGTGCACAACCCTGCTAGGAACAATGTAATACCACTGGTATTGATATAAACTTTGGAAAATAACCTCCACCGTCTTTAAACATGTTCTGAATGCCTTTTTAAAAAATCCGATATCACAGAATTCATAGTTTACCCACCTCTTATTTTAACACTACACCTGACCTAAGGCATTAAATGTTCTTAGCAAACACTACAAAAACAGTGATTCAATGGCAAGCAATGTGTTTCTCTTCTAAAAAAGCATCCATTGATCATGTCCAAATTAAACATTTAAAGAAATGCAAAAGCATGGTAGGCTACTCATGATGTATTCCAATGTTTCTGTTTTGTCCTTATCAAGGGACACCACATTCTCCAAAAGAGGCCAAAGGCAGACAACTGAGGACGACACATCCTTGGCCACTGTGCAAACTGACCTGGCAGCTTTGGCTTTGCAGGCTAACAGAGCTGGACCTAGCCCAAGTTGGCTCTTGCCTTTCCCAGGCAAAGACATTTCAATCCCCACCAAATCTGACACCTCTTCAGAGCTAGTGATACGTCTCTTAGACTTGTCGCAAAGCATTAGAAGATGGGCCACAAGGAGATGCCTTGAAAGTCAGAGGCACAACAGATGAGACTTTTGTATATGTATGTGATTGTGTGTGTGTGTGTGTGTTGGTGTGTGTGTGTGGGGGGGTTGCTTTGTGTGGGCACCGTTTAAGGGCAAGGCTAGCTGCCTTAACACGACCCGAGTGAGCCGCCAGCTAGCTGCCGCGCGGGCCAGCCAGGTCAGATTACGGGGGTGTCGTTGGCCTTTCCCCTGATAACCCGGCCGTGATTGGCATCTTCCTCCTCCTCGGCCTTCCCACACTTGTCATCTCTCAGCGCCGGCAGGCAGATAGGGGCTGTCAATTAGGAAATAATGCGAGGAGCGCGCCGAGATGTCAAGCTGGCGCTCCCTCCCGGCACCCTCGCGCGTCAAATGTCCGTCTCGATGCCGCAGGGCTGCGAAGTGTTGTTACAGAGAAACGAGTAGAGGGAGAAAGACAGCCCGTAGGAGGAGGAGGAGGAGAGGGAGGAAGAAAAGACAGATAAAGATGAAGGAAGAGAGAGAAAGAAAGAAAATAAAGAGAAGGAGGACAGAGGAGGAGGACATAAGCTTAACAAACACATTAGAGCCTCTAAGCATTACAGGTTTTCACTCTCGCATCTCCTAATGCAGACAGACACGGGCGTCTGATTGTGTCGCTGAGACATCTGGAGTCCTCCACTAGGTCAGCCCCTGTGCCTTGTCATGAGATCTGCTGGAATTTCCACCCTTCATTTTTTCATAGCCTATGTGGCTAGAAAAATCCAAGTGTAGCCTAATCTACAGTGAAATTAAAAACTCCAGACATTTGCTGGAAAGTTTCCAAAATATCCACTAAGATGTATGTTTGATTGCCCCCAAATTATGAATTGCAAATATTTAACGGACTATGGCTGATTCATAGATTTGGTCTTCATACAATATTCCCCATGGTGAAGTCCTACATGCCATTTATGCACATTTTTATATCCACCAAACCATCTCAGTTATGCCGAGTTAGCAGACAAAAATCTCACGTCTGTTTCTTTAACACCACTAAGCCAAGCTCTCTCTGTCCTAAGCATTTCAAAACAACAATATTCTTCTCATCTTTTTTTAAAGCAATTACTCATCTCAAGGGCAACTAAGACTAAGACTAACTATCTGTCTGCCTGGATATAATTAGTCATCTGTCATCCATCATCAGCCTATCCTCGGTGAGAGCCATATCAAATGTTACATGTGCATATGAGATATGTGTCTGCCAAACCAGGATATTTAGGCAGCATTGCCAAAACTGTTGGAGGAATTAGGCAAAGAAATTAGCACCGTGATTAATCAGTCTTAACCTGAAGGCATATTGGTGTTATTTTATTTTTTAATACATGTCTGGGGATGGAGTTGTAGTATTTTGTAGCTTTTAGGAGAGTGTATATACAGGCAATAGACAGTCCTTTGTCTGGAGCAGAGCTCTTCCTCTGATACTCTCGATAAATCATAATAGTAGAGACAACATCTACCTCTAGTGGTGATAGTGCCACATTACAAGCGATTACCCACTCTATCTAGCAATACTGGTGCCAAGAGGACAAAAAATTATCTTGAAATTATAACATTCAGTGCTTAATGTATGTAACAATTTAATTTTGTACACCTAAGTTTTGCGATAGAGGGTTTTCCTGACCATTATGTTTCTGTGGTCATACATTTGACTCTATGAACATCTGATGATAATGTGTGATAATACAGAGCATTCTTCCTTTGATTGATTCATACAACGGTGGCCAACTGTGCTTAAGTTTAAAGACAGTCTCAGAAAGAGAATCTCTGGGGCTCTGAGAAGTTTATTTTTTCTTCATTTTTACTGGAACATTTAGAGCAGAGGTAGCTGATCCTCAAAATCTCTGTGGAGGCTGAAGGAAATTAATCTTTTGAACCTAAACCTCACAAGTATAGGATTCTCAAATATAGGATACTTAAGAGATGATGTTCCCTTCTAACCTTATTTTATAATTCTAAGTAAGAGTACACATCTATCCAAGAGGAGACACAAATGGCAGCAGCCCTGATTCCACTGTGCAGAAAACTATAAACTACACTTTAGTGTGTTAAAGCAGCCTGCAGAGCAAACACCTCTGGAGGGTCAAGTAGGCGGACCTTATATAGATGCGAGACTGCGGTTCACAAACAGCTAAACCTAATTCCATTGGGAACACAATTGTGTCTGTGCATAACATACCCACAGGCCACTGACTGTATGTTGCAGATAGGGTTCTGGGTATGGAGACAACATACTGCATGAAAGATCCATAACTGGCCTATGTACAGGATGCTGTGAAACAGAAACCTACATTTAATTTGTGGCATTTAGGGAAGATGTGCATGCTGGGATACTAGTGCAATTCAGGCTTTCATGCATACAAACAATTTACTCAGATTTGTTTCTCAAACAAAACGATGGACACATTTCAAACTTCCAATTTTTTTTTATTGACATTCAATAGCAATAAATGGTGAATAGGATTATAGAGACCATATCTGTTTGTGAATAATATCAGATGGTGCGATGATAATATGCTTGCTACACATTAAGGTGAACCATTTCTGATGGTGTTAACATGTCAGTTGTGTTCAGTTGCATGAAACTGTATCCCTGTAGTGTGTTATATGGCTATTTGTCCTGTTCTATTGCAGGTAGGCTGGTGGCTACTGAGTGTTATCTTACACGGGGTGTTAATGGAGGCAGCACCAAGTATAATACTTTATTGAACTGTGAATGTAGCAGGCACTCAAGCAATGCATTCCGCTGATTCTAAATACAACCGCAATATGCATGTCCATTCAAACCCAACACGTGAATGACCAGCCCAACCCTAAACCAATACAATCGGTTGAACACCACACAGATCAGAGTACATGTAAACTCTACCCTGCACTATTGTCCATTGATTAAAGGCATTCATAATTTAGTATGGCGTATGAAGCTTCGAAATAGAGCAGCTACTGAATTTGAGTGAAAGCGGTCATTCCTATGCATTGGATTATCGTTAGGATGGATTTTGTCATGTTAAAGCTCCTATGTCTCTGGATTAGATGCCATAGTATTTTTGCTTGTGGAGGAGAGCAATAAAAGTGATAAGTTCAACAAAGTAAGACACAGCGGGCACTGCTGTGATTATAAAACAATACAAAAAAATTCATTATAAAGGACATACAAAAAATAAGCAAAAATATGTCACACATCTGGATTATAGCCAGTGCAGACAGCTCATTTTTGGATTGTGCATTGGAGGTCATGCATGTCCTGTTCTCTTCTTGAGTTTCCTGATAGTGTTTCAGCTTACTCATAGGAACAGTTGCAGCCAGGGTTATGTGAGGTAAGAGTGTGAGTTTGGGAGGCACTGGACACGTTGTTTTTTCAGCTTCCTTCAGAGTCTCTGGACCCACTGGTCCAGAAATCATTACTCCTACATGGAATGAGTCTTGTAACCCTACATTACTCTTTTCTGAAAGGAAGAATGCTTTAAGAGCAAGAGGCTCTGCATCTAGGACTAGTTCTTGTGTCTAATACTGTGTGTTTGTACTGCAAGAAAACACCAAAAGTTAAAAGCAGGGATGGTTGCCCAGCCCTTTTCCTAAAGGAGATTCGGTCGTCAGCCCATTCAATACCACTGCATGTCTGACACACCTGCTCCTGAAGAGCTTGGTCGGCAGAAACTGGCATTTCTGGTATGACATAGTAGATCGATATCCAGGATATGGAATAAACCTCTCAAACTCATCTTCCCACTAACAGTTCAGGCACAGGAGGGAGGAGAGCATTGCCCTCTATAAACTATGCTTTTGTGAAGACCACACACAAATAATTAAAAAAGGCTATCTGGAATGTTCTCATCCAGAAGTATTTTGGCAACAAAGAGAGAGTTCAACATCAAACCAAATGGCACATTAGCAATATCAAGTAGGGATACGGGTTATAGGTCAATAAGCATGCTACTCTTTTCCGTGGGAACAAAGAGCAACCAATCCAACACCCACACAAAAACTTGAGTAATCTTTTGTATCTCTTATCAGTGTTATAGATTAGTATGATTTCATATGTCACTCTCTAACCTTTGAGAGTTTGGAAGTAATCAGATGTTAAGTGACAAAGTATACTTGTGCTTATTTATAATCATAGACTAGTTTATAGTTAACTTGCATAACCTGCTTGTGATATGAAACTTGATCGATTATGAATTAGCAGAAGTTTATGAGTACAGTGATACATGTAAAATGCAAGCACCATGTTTGCCTGCCGTATCTGTTTTTTTAAGGAAGTATGATTTGATCTCAATTGCACAGCTACAGAAAATATGCCATGCCTATTCGTTCATATTTACCATGAAAACATCACACAGAATACACAACCCACACACGGATTCAAGTCTACTTCTAAGCTTCACTTCACATGTTCACTCACTACTCATTAATCTTGCGATTCTCCAACAGCAAAATGTCAACCCTCAGCAGGAATGAGCTCATGTAAATTCATACTACGGTCATTCCTGGGGGGGGCAGTACGTCGTCTTAACTGGAATGCCGACCTACTTTCATGTTTCGCACCCTAACGTGTAACTCTCCCATTTCTGTGCTCAGACAGAGTGTGCTCATGCATCTTTAATGAAGGCTTAGGTGGCTCCTGTTTTGCTATTAGCGTCCGAAAAAAAACAAACAAATAATAATTAAAAAAAAAACATCTACATCTAGGCTTTGCGGACTAAGAACTTGATTCTGGTGCTCATCAGTTACATACATCCGTTCACTTCCTCCTTCTGTCCTGTCACAAGACTGGCACAGAGGCCAAAGTCTCTCTCTTCTCTTTGATGATGCCCGAACGTCCAGCGCTGGAGATGACCAGTCACCGAATCACGCGAGGCTCTCCAGACCTGCTGGCCTTGACAGTGTGAGCTTAGCAATACACAGAAACTTCCAGGTTCAGAAATTCAGTCCACCTAAATACTCAATATGTCACGTCAAGATATGTGGTATGCAAGATAAGCATATTGTATATAGTATTGTTATATACACACTATTCTGAAGGAGGAGGTTGCAGCAACGTGTGGAAACAAGCTTGTAAACCTCAAGAGTGTCCCAAGAGAAAACAAACCAACACACTGACGAGACGAACCTCATTAACTGGAGTGTCGGACCCGGTTCTTCTCCACCTCCACCCCCTCCTCTTCCTCCTCCATCTCCGTCATCTAACAGCAGGAGGAGCGTAGCGCTATGCTGGCCACCGACCTGATGGCGCAGGCGGAGAGCCGGTGGCAGGCGCCTGCCCCGGACACATAGCCCGAGGCCAATCGCTGGAGCCGCTTGGCCCCGAAGGTGTTGAAGTGGCCGGGCAGCACCTGCTCCACCTGATCCTGCTCGGCCATTGCCAGGAGCCGCTCGCAGCTGCGCACGTAGTCGCCCACGTGGCTGTGCGGCAGCCAGTCGATCATGGCGCCGTCGTAAACCACGTCGCCGCTGAACAGCAGCTTGCGCTCGGCGTCGTGAAGGCAGATGCTGCCCCGCGAGTGGCCCGGCATGTGGAGGACGCTCAGCTGACGGTCGCCCAGGTTGATGACGTCACCTGACAGAGAGCGGGGGGGAAGACAAGACGGGAAGACAAGACAGACAGACAGACAGACAGACAGAGACACAGACGAAGAAGAGGTAGAGGTGGATGAGTGAGTCAGAGGGAGGTAGGAGTGGAGACGTGTGCAGTGCACTAGCAGCAGCTGATGGGAAATTATTCCAGCTGCAATGCAGGCACTGACTCAGAGGAAGTGTATTGACCGTCCAGCAAACTGAGAAGGGAGGGGATTGGGGGGTAGGGGGTAGCTTAGCATGACTTTGAGAGAGCCCAGGATGACTAGGCACACAACTGAACTCCAAAGAGCAAAGCTCCCCAAGTGTTGCACTAAATGCTGAAACGGCTCTTTCATTCATGGATCCAACGGTGCATCAGGGTAATACATGACAGCAGGTACACTGCACCAGGCTCAGTCATAAGATATACACAGAGGCTTTACAGTTCACCTGGGAATGGGATGGGGATTAGCAGCCAGCAAGCTGAGTTCAATTCCTTATAGGCTACCAAAGACATGCGGGTCATTCTGTGACAACTCATTGGTTGCTGCACTGTCTCAGACTGTATGAGTTTTTGCTCAAAGTTTGTCTGCATTAACTTTAAAGTCCCAAAACGCAGACAGGCATTTTATCTGCAAATTAATATTTTTTTCCCAATCTAGGACCTTGACGAATATCAATGAGCATGCCATACAGACTTGTAATGGTTTAGTCATATTGAGAACATGTGTGTCTTCCATCCTAAAAAGTTTGGGCTGGCTATGAGTAATACTTTTCAAGATATTAATGCCTATACATTGCTTGCAAGTTATATCAAGGAATGAAAAAAAACTTAGAAGATTTGAACATTAACATTTTACAGGCCCTGGTTTTGGGACCCATTCATGATATAATTACGCTAGACAAGATTGAACAAAATCTGAGACGGTGCAGCTTTGACACTGGTTTGACACCGAGCGACCCATGTCTAGTTGTGTTTCATTGTGTCTTCTTTCCTATTTAGAAATAATGGGATGCTGTGTGTAGTGCACACAGAACTACAGGACTACTGTTGGACTACTTTTTGCACCTTCACCATGATACTCACTCTCTGGAGCACCTTACCATGCACATAGAACTACAGGACTACTGTTGGACTACTTTTTGCACCTTCACCATGACACTCACTCTCTTGAGAACCTCACCATGCACACAGAACTACAGGCCAGTCCCGGCCCTGTCACTGCAAGCGTCTCATGCTTGATCACCCTCAAGCACACTGTGGATTTTCTTATTTAATTTATATAGTATATTTAGTATTTAGTTTTGTTAGTTTTTCTTATCTTCTACTGTATCTATTGTACAGTGGAGTTTGGTTATATGTTTATACTAGGGCTGTCAAAATAACTGATTCATTTAGATTAATTAATTTGAGAAAAAAATAACTGATTAAAAAAAATAGTGCAGATTAATCGATTCCGTATGACCTTTCACCCCGAGCCGGTCTAGTTAGTAACCATTAGCCTGTAAAATGAAGGAAAGAGAAGAAAATGTGCTGCCTAGATCAGTGTTTTTCAACCTTTTTTGTGCCACGGCACACTTTTGACACTTAAAATGTCCCACGGCACACTAACATCCTGTGTGAAGAAAAAATAAACATACCATAGCCTAAAATAATACACAGATATGGCCTTATTATGGCTTCTATACAAGACCTGCTCAATAAAACAAGCACCCTCTGTTTCATTTGTAGGTGACTATATCTAATTTAATTGTTGTTATGAACTGGATATGTGATGATTCTGTGAATACTGGATATGGGGCCCCCGTTGTACAATGCCTGCATACCACAAATAGTGCAATCATACAATCAATGAGAGCATGTGGTTATATTCTTTGATGCAACAGTTGCTTTTCTGGACCAGTGAGTGACATTTGGGTAATTTGCTGCGGCACACCTGATGTGTGCCCCGGCACAGTGGTTGAAAAACACTGGCCTAGATCATTGATTCGAACATTTACTTTTAAAAAACGGCCTGATGGTGTTGATGAAAATAAAGTGTTCTCTGCGAGTCCTCTGCAATGTCTGCAGCAAGGAGTATGCATACCACCGCACATCAATGCAAAGAAATAGTGTTGACATTGAGGGGAGTGTTAATTTATTTTCATTGTGTCCCCTAGGTTATATCTGTGGCCTGAAATGCCTTGTATGTGAAAAAAAAAACTTCTTCCCGAAGCACTTTTGAATTTATTTCCTCAGCATATTAGGTCATATATTATTATGGCCATTATTTGAACATTGAAAATAATAATAAAATAGTTTTTGAACTTTAATGTCACTAATGCTGATTATTCAATGATTCATTTGAATTTAAATATTTAAAATACTTTCACAGCAAAAATTATATATGCGATTAATTTAGATTAATTAATCACAGAGTATGTAATTAATTAGATTACATTTTTTAATCGATTGATAGCCCTAGTTTATACTTATATTTACCATTTCTGCTGTAAGTGCATGTTGTGTGTGATGTCTATGCTACTGAGACCTTTGCATTTTGAATTGATCAATAAAGTATCTATCTATCTATCTATCTATCTATCTATCCATCTTCTAGAGCATCAACATTTCACCGGGAGAGTAGAATAAGGGGCCTTAGTTTGGAAAGAGAGCACTTGTGGTGCCAACTCCCCTCAACAAATGCATGCTATAATGGTAGAGGACAGCTCTCTGGATGATAACAAAACCTTAGTAGGCAGGGAAGATGATAAGGCAACCTTACCTAATGCGTTTGATTTCGGTTAACACAATACATTTTAAAAGCAGCTACAATTTAATTTGCATCGATCGTTTTCGTCTTGCTAGATTGCTTCTGCAACTACAATCAGATTGCACTCCTCCTCAGTCATGATTGTATTGAAACCATCTGATAAAATCCGCCAGTTTTTTGCCTTGGGAGAGAAAGAGGTGCATCTACCTCACAGTTTCTTCTCTGGTCCCCAAGGCACTATTGCACCCAATGCAGTTTATGGCTTAATGCTAACAATACAATACACTACAATGCTAACATTAGCTACCTAGGTAACGACTAAAATTGCCATACCTTCCTGTAATATGTGAGTCGGCTGGACAGCCTTCACCCTGTATTGTCTGGCTCTCCATCCGGGCGTGGGACTCTCAACAATCTCCCTGTCAGACAGCCAGGTTACCGTTTCGAAGTTATCTCCATTAGCAAGTGCATCGACCTCTGCCTTGTGAACGCCCACCTGTTGAAACTGATGGAGACCACCCGAATGATCGAAATGAACGTGTGTGCCGATAGCTAAAACAGGGTTTTTGCGTTGCGAATCGTCCCCCAGGAGGCCGTTTGCCTTGATGTACTCCGGCAGGCTCCGCAGTCCCAATCCTGTGTCTATCACCACGTCCTGATGGGAGCCGCGTATGACCCAAATGTTAGCTCTGTTCCCCGATTGGTAAAATCGCTCCTGGACCCAGAACAGTCCGTCTCCAACAGACTTGTGTGCATACCAGTCCTGTGCAGACATCACAAAACATACGCGTATCTTAATTAACACCTTAAAGCCACCTTTAGTCTCAGAATCATATGGCAAGCAAGCTGCGATTTCGCTCTAAGATGGAAATTTGGAAGGGATGGTGCCTCCAAAGATTGTTAAGGCGGAGCTTCGCTGGAACCGTAAGCGCTGATTGGATGATATAAAGTGACGCATGTGGGAAAAACGGTATTATTGGTTAACAAAAACAGAGTCTGTACCATAGATATATACGGTCTGTAAACCAATGATACAAGTGCACCACGAACTAGCATAGGGCCTAAATACCAAATACCTTGAGTAGGCCTATGCCAAAACCTGACACTTTTTAATATGCGCGTAGCATATCTTTGTATGATCGCGTGTGCGTGTGTGTGTGTGTTCCACTGCTTGCAGTTAGGCCTATGAAAGAAGTCGTTTAATCTACATGATGCATTCATGGTGCAATTACGTGCTTGCGACACTTGATTTTTACTCTGAGGGAAATGTTGACACCTGAGCCCGTCTGCATAACTCGCGCTCTGCTTCCGCTTGCAAAGGTATTTACGACCCTTGTAATGTGATTTTTTTTCTAAAATACTGAATTTTGCATGCCAGTTATAAATAGTCCTGTCCAATATCAACAGTCCAATTGGGTTAATTGCTAAACCACACCCTCCAACCAGACCTTATGACAGGTTCCAGTCCAATCCTCAGTGACCCTGCTTAATTACAATTGAACACGATCAATCACACTTTAACAAGACCATCCCCTCACAGAACCTAGATCTTCTGACTAGTGATCGTAAGGCAATTTGGATCAGACATCAATTTACAGGAGCTGGAACAAGGAAAACAACCATGGCAGGAGGCAGAGGCAGAGGAATGGCAGCCTTCTCCTTCAGGGTGGAGAACCTGGGCATCACCAGGGGCAACATGCCAGATGGCAGAAAGGGGCCTAACCCACTTTACCCAGTAAGTGCATACCTTCAAATATCTAACCTAACCTATCTTACACATACAGCTCTGGGAAAAAAAATAATTAAGAGACCACTGCAGATCTTTCTGATGTCCTCCTACGGTTGCTGAGTGACATTCAAATGAGTTGATAGACCACTGCAAATTTGAATATGACCGTCAACTCATTCATTTACTCATTCATCTCACCTTCGTGATGTGTTTTAGTGAATTATAATTCTTAAACACACTTAACATTGAATTGGTTGTTGCCCCACAATATTCCTACTATCAGTAGATATAACCTGTACTGGTTTTAACAGCGTCTTTGCTACCTCTCTGTCCATATAGATGATGGAGTATAAACCTGTGGCGCTGGAGCTAAGCCAGAGTGATGATTACATGCTCGCCCTGAAACAGGAGATCAGGGGCACGATGCGCAAGTTGCCATGCTATCTGAAGGCTAATGTAGCCAAGTCAGGTGAGCCCATCCAGCCATCATCTAATCCAATCACACAACAACAGATAACTGGAAACCCACACCCCGAAAGAAATGTAGTACAGTAGCCGATGTAATGCAATTCAATTTTAAAGTGCAGACATCCAAAGATGAATAAACGCATTAGGGCTTCTCATCTCAAATAGGATATGCACTCACATGTGAGGCCAATCAGGTTTGTCAGATGATTATGTATAGAGACATAGGCAGATGGAACAGTGTTCTATTATTCACGTTAAACTGGTCAGTCTGTTGTTAGAGGTATATTTGTTTTATACCCTGGACATGATAAAATCTCTCTTTTACTGTTACAGAAGTGGAGAAGTATAAAGATAAGTATGTAAGGGAAAGTCAAAACATTGAGGATGAGGAGTGGACACCAGGTAAGAACTATAAAAGTAATGTTTAGTGAAAATCTGAGATCAGCCATGGACCATCAAGTATCATTATTTTTTTTCAGATTGGGAACATCTGCCAAAAGAATTAATGCCAAAGAAGAATTTGCCAAAAAAGAAGTCAGGTAAATGGTTTATATAGTTTATATAGATGTGCAAGACCTCTCCACAGCCTGAAATGAAACTGAATAAAAAACTAATTACTGACTTTCAACGTATTTACTATTACAGTATCAAAGAAGAAACCCAAAACACTAACCAGCTTGGAAAAAGACAGTTTGCTCTCAAAATTAAGCGTAAGTGCACTTTAAGGAGAAACATGAAAGAATTGTATGTTTACTTTTAACATACTCCGGGTATGACTTTCAGGAGCTGGAGAAGACGGACAACGTAAACGCAGATGAAGAAAAAGAAGAGGAGAAGGAAGAAAAAAAGAAAGGAGAAGATGATGCTGAAGAAGGAGAGGAAATTGAAGGAGAGGAGTATGATGAAGAAGACCTTGAGGAGGTACAGGAATAGCTTGACCCCCCCCCCCCTCCCTCAGTGTCTTCAGTAAATGAACCGTCTACATAGAATCCAATGGATGCAATGTGATGCAGGGGTTGTGTGGTGTGATAGTTATTGCTAAGTAAACCTTTTCTTTCCATTCCCTTTTGAAGGAGAATGACTACATTGCCAGCTACTTTGAAGATGGTGATGACTTTGGAGCTGGCAGTGATGACAACATGGACGGTGAAGCTACATATTAAATTAATCAGTCATTGTATATTTGTAAATATGTGTATGAATTGTCCTGAGGAGAAAGTCGTGCTGGTTAATCATTCCATCGTTTAAAGCAAATTAATTATGAATAAATACTAAATGGATTGCTGTAACTTGACTTCATAATTCAAATAATTACTTTATTTTCTACCTGTACTTGAGTAAGACCACAGGAAGAAGGCACATACTGATGCTAACACTTGTTTTCATCATTTTTGTTTTACAAGAAGGAAAACACAAATCCTTGTACTGTCAATTGAAACATTTTTTAAAACACAGCCAAAAATAATATTGTGCATTTAATTATTCAGAAGGAAAAAAAAATCCTATGGCAAGCAAAAGTTTGAAGGCAAGGTTAATAATTACTCAACCTATGCAACAATACTGATTTTGGAACCTTTTTCTCCAATAAATTATGCTTTATTTAAAGTACATCCCTGACGTTTAGACAGTGGTAACACACTCTCTGCTCATACACATGGTTTCTGAAAATAAGAAACAACCATCATGTACCCCTATGGAAAACCATAGAAGTGACTTAAGCAGCTACACATGAGCTCACTCTTTGAAAATGACAAACTTGTTTGCAGAAAAAGCCCATAGAGTCAATGACTGAATGTAGCTCATCTGCTATTTCTCATCAACGAAAGTGGTTACAACTCCGGATGCAGAAATGCCTCTGGTCCCTATTAGCGCCTGTCTCTCTCCCTCACTATGTGTCTCCTCTCTTATGGTCCTGGTTGCGTTTCATTTCAAGGGGTGGTTGTGCCTGCGAGTCCCGTTGAGGAGGATCCTTGTGTCCTGTTTCTCCAACCGCACCCCCTTTAGTGTTCACAGTCTTGTGCAGTTCATTCATGACTGGGGTCACGTGTTGGTTCGTAGCGTTATGATGGCTAACGTCAGCTTTCATCAGAACCTCGTAGTACAGCAGGTAGAACACGGGCGTGATGATTCCCACCACCAGCATGATGGCCACCGCTGTCCACCAGCGCATGCCCCAGTCCGCCCCGTAGTAAGGGTCCTTCCTCAGGGGCGCTCGGCGCTCGGGGTCTCCCAGCAGGGGCTGCTGGGGACTGAGAGAGGACACCACCTCATTCAGGCTGTTCCTGGAGGATCCTGTGGATTTGACTAGCAGCTCGATGTCCTTGTCCTTCTCCTGGAGGAAGCTGCCCACGCTGTCCGTGGAGGAGGATGAGGACGCCGAGTCCACCGCCGCTGCCTCGCTGGCGGATGCCGCAAACTCCGCCAGGCGACGGGTCGTTCCTGGGGAGGCGGACTTGTGAGGAGTGGTGTTGTGGGTCTCCGTCAGAACACTGAACCTTTTTACTGGGATCTTTATAGACCTCAACGCAAAAAAGTCCTGTTCTGTGAGAAGATTGTTGGCCCTTTTGATATCTGCCACCTGAAAGGAAAAACATTAAATTACATTTAAATCTCCCATAAGGAACTTTGCTGATTGTACGTCATCTCTGTGTTATGCTGTATACATTTACATTATAAATGCAACAATAACTTTTTCGAGGAGGGACCAAAAAGCAAATAAATTACTGTAGAAGTAAAAAGCAGTAAATGTAAAAAATAAATAAATAAACATTAATGCTAGCATTGACTAGTGTTGGTACATTATATGTTTTTAAATGACTCAGAGAAAATGCATAGCAATTACTTTGTGTGAACATTAAAACTGGTGCCAGATGACGCCCTTTGAAATCACAAATGTAAGCTGGGACAGCTTAGGTAAACACTGTGCAAGCATACTCAAGATAAACATGGAACTGGTCCCCAAGAGGGTCAAAATGTTCTAATACGTGGCAGCTCAGAGTGTCTTCAGAGAATAGCATGAACTTTGACTACAAGGGAGAACATTAGCGACAACAGTTCTTCACTTTTATCTTATCAGCAGTTTTTCTTTGGGCAAAACTGTAAGCTTTGTATTCCTCACAACAGAAATTATCTATTGCATGCATCACCAGTTAATAAACTCACCGAGCAAAAATACTGGAGTGAGATGCTGTTGAGAGTGTCTCCATCTTTGATGTCCCTGACCAGGTAGACTATGTCGTCAAGTCTGTCTCTTGAGGTGCTCCGACGCATCCGGTCTCGTGCTCGGGAACGCAGTTCGTAGTTCTCCCCGTCTTCCTCCGAACACTCTGTCTCTGAACCATTCCCAAAGATGTATGCGTGCCCTCCGAAGGTGGGCTGCACAGCAGAGGCTGACTGGAAACCATTGTGCTGGTTTTTCCCAGTCATTTTTCACTCTTGGAAAAGCACAAAAGCACATAAATACATTTATGATTATGATGATGGAACACAGAGACTAACAGTGACAATTCAGCCTAAAAATTATGACGACAATTTATGCAATTAGTCAAATTAAACCCCAAGTCACATTTTTCTGAAGAGGTAAGTTATGTGTGATTGAGATCACAGGAGCACTAGACCTTCAATGGAGGTGAACAGGTTACAAGGAATTTAGCAAAGCAACCACATCATGGACTTCTAAACACGTTGGCTCATCCGCTGCTCTTTCCTTTTGATTCAGCAATGATTTCTCCCCTGTTAAGTTGACCCTAACAGTTAGTAGTGAACATTATGCTGCTGTCAAATGTATCGTTAATAAAATAAACAGTGAAAAAAAAACGTCAACATCAAATTGATAGAAAAAAAATACATGCAGTTTTGCCACGTCAAGTAGGCTATTTGACTCTTGAAAACGTAGTTCTACGTGTTTAGCCACGTAACTTCACCCATCATCCTTATCTTTCAACCCCCTTCCACGCGAGGTATTTACACAGATTACATTCTGCTGACAGAGTAAAAGGCCATTGATTGCATAATGATTCCAGGTTTACTTGCGAGGGATAAAGTTAAACCAAAGACTTTAAACTAGAGTAGCTGCTAATGCGAATGCTGCTGTTACCTTCTAGCTCGAGATTATATCGCTATGTGGTTGACAGTGTGTCGCTGACAATAACAACCATGTAACTTGACATTTACACGATAAAATGAAATGTAAAAAAAATGATGAATATTGGCATACCATTACCAATAAAGCGAGCAGTTCTGGATAGAACCTGGGCTACAACCACACGGCCGTATTGATGTTGGCATTACAGGCTAAGTCAGCTAGCTAATGTAGCCGAAGAATCAACTGTTCGGTAAAGTATCGAGTAAAATGGCAAAGTACGATCTGGGGATGGGTAGCTATTGTGATACGAGTCGCTTTCAAAGCTAACTTTGGAGACAAGACTCAAGTTGTCTATTACGTTAGTGTCTTGTAAACCAAGCTAACCCTCTCCATAAGGTTACGTTAGTGTTAGCAGACAGCTAACGTTGGGATAAATTAACATGTCTGGTCTGGCTAACGTTACCATATTTGTGTACGTTCTACTAGTGCCCATTACCACTTGACAGAAAGCCTTCCGAATGGATATCCTACAATCTTAGGTAGAATCTAACGTGCTTTACTTCAGAGCAACAACAACGCTAACTAGGATGTTTAGTTAATGGACGTCGTGCTTTCTCATTAACAAGAAATGTATGCTAGCTGTGCTAGCAGTCTCTCGTGTTAGCTATGATAGCTTGCTAACTCACATTTGTCTGCGCCAGTACAACGCTATTCAAATAACAATGTAAAGCTGGTTGATATCACAGTGTGTATAATAATGTTGATATGCAGTTAATAAAAACACAACTAGCTAATCTTACCAGAAAACATGAAAGGTTCACTCCTTGTTCTACGACATTCTTCAACAGACAGCGAAACCACTTTTCTTTTCTCTTCTCCCCTTGTACACGGTGCGTTTGTTTAGAGACGCCACGTCAACAGATAGTCTACTGACGTGATGACGCATCTCTTATATCTTATGAAACGGCTTGAATTTCCAAGTAGTCCCATAGTAAACATGTTTATTTCTATGGGCTAGTCCTACATTTCAAAACTGTCAATCATATAGAATTCCTAAAATTCCGGTCAAAGCTAGCCTACTGTTAACAGCCTAGTGCAGATCTATATCAAATTCTGAATTTGGCAAAAATAGATCACTGCCTTAAAGGATACTGAATGAAAGTCCTTTGCCACATCTCTGATACATTATGACAATAAAACATGTGGTGTTACAAAGAATAACAATTTCAATTCCATGAACTTGCAAACCAAAACAGTGTTTAGTCTTTAATAAATAGCCAAAACTGCATTTCTGAAGACACAGACCAGTCTTTGTTGTTGTTGTTGTTGTTGTTGTTGTTTACATGTTGTTTTAAGTTTAAGTTTTTATGTAGCATAGAAATCACACAATCACATTGCAGTGATGCAAATACCACTACCAACATTGAAGTGGAAAGCAAAGTCGTGAAAAAGAATGCCTTTTCATTCCTAAATGTCCTCTCCTCCACAGACTTTCAGCAGCGTTTTCCTATAATTACCATGGGTATCTGACTGGAAACAAAAGATTGCAATATGAGTGATGACATACGCACATAATAAAAATAGTTTTGATGGAAAAAAAATATAACTAAATTCCATAATGTAATTACTTATTCGATTAGAAATAGTTGTAGGTAATGTGAAGCAATGTGTAAACATAATCTTGGTCACCCTTGAATCAAATATACATCATCAGTAATGGCATAACACATGGTGTATTACAGACAGGAACAATTTTGTCCTCACAACAGTAATCAAGATTACATTATACAGATAAATCTAAGCATTAGATAAGAAATGTGAAATCAAATGTTTACTTTGCTCTTCGACTGTTAGTTTTGTCAGTCTTCCCCTCCACAAATCATCTTCAAACATTCCCCGTAGCTGTCTGACACATCCGACTGTGATCAAATAAGACAAAAAGCCACCCAACAGTCACGCCATAAAGCCCGTTCAGAACAATTTATTTTCACTCTGAACTAGTTGTTAGTTCACCCTCTAGTATACAGTAGACAGATTAATCACAAGCACTAAAACAGCAAACACTTGGATTTGGCAGTGATTCATAGACCTACTGTACGTATCGTAAAAGGATGAGATAAGATTAGAAGATATTTGGTTAGTCAACAGTCATATCTAATTGAATTCGCACAGCTACAAAACTGACCTCAATGGAAGAGTGAAGGGAATCCTCATAGAGCTTTTTGAACTGAGCTCTGATGTCAAGCATGTCGACTTCAGAGCGACTGACCATGATCCTGTTCAGTGTGGCTTCATCCGTGCCAGCACCCTGCAATAGTGTCCGCATTAAAAAGAAGTACTCTGAAAGGTTTGTATGTATATGTATTGTATGTATATAATATTAAATGCTGATGCTCATATGGTACCTTCATACTCTTATGTAGTCGTTCAGCCAGGTAGGCAGGGACATTCTTCACACATTTCACTGGAAGATTATCATTAGAATATTTGTTTAAAGAAATGTTAGAAGTGAATGCTTATGTTTATGGTAAATTATGGAATGTGAAATATACCGATGGCCACCAACAGCTCCTCTAGATTACCAGACATCTCCCCTTCTATGCTCTCCTGAAGGGTCTTTCCACTGATTTCCTTATACACTACAAGTGCTGCAGAACAAGATTACACTTCTGAATATAACAAAATACACACACACACACACACACACACACACACACACACACACACACACACACACACACACACACACACACACACACACACACACACACACACACACACACAGCCTGGCGCTAAAGGGACTACCCACTCCGCATTCATTTTTAATTAAAAAATCCTCATTTTAAATATTAAAATATAATTAAAATCGAAGTCACGTTCAAGCCATTTCAAACCACACAAATCCACTTGGCTGGTTGTCAGGTGAGTGCAGGTTAATCAAAATACTATAAGCTTGTGTTGAGTTGTATGCGAACTCCGATGGTATCCTCCGAAAGTAACCAGCAATTAAACAAAATGGACTTCCGGAAATGGGTAAAAAACTGGAGGATCCTGGGACTACTAATGCTGCTGACCAACCAGCCGCTCAGGATAACTCACTAATTGACAGTGCTGCTCAGCCTACTGCTACTGACACACACACACACACACACACACACAGAGAGATCAAATTTAACCAAAAAATAAAGTTGGGTGTACTTTGTCGCAGTTGAGGTATGCTTCTTTTGCACAGGATGTCTATAAATTTGTCTTCATCAGTCCCCCATTTCTTCTCGCCGGCATCATACAGAGCCTGTGGTGCAAAATGGGTACAGCATTTAATTTAGCCCCATCAAATAATCAGATTACAGTTTACCAAATGGATGCAGTGAAGTCACAGCATTCAAGCTTTGCCTCTTTCGACAGATTCCATAGCATATACTGCACCTTGGCGTCCTCTTTGGCCTTGGTACTATCAACAGTAGTGCTCTCATCCCGTCCACCCTGGCAACACACACAAGCACAGTCACATGTAAAGTCTCTAATTTTAAACTCAAGTGTGCCATATATTCAAGGATGTTCAGTTTTATTCACCTCAGCTAGGAGGAGGATGGCCTTGCCAAATTGTCCAGAGACCTCCTTCTTGAGGTCAAATGTAATTTTTCTCTCCGTCTCTGTGGAATGACACCACATAACAATCACCACAACATGAGGATTTTGTTATTTTCTACCTTTCCAATCACTGCCATAATAGCTGTTTTCAGACCTACTAGCTGCTTTCAGACCTATGCTTTTACACTACTCCCCTCCTAGTATTTCCGACGGACATTATGTAAATGAGCTTGTGTCTGAACGAAGCAAAGAACATGCGGAAATTCTGTTATGCATGTTCAACCACGTTCAACCTGTTCAACTACGCAGAGATTCTGTTCATGTGCGTCTGTGTCGTTCACACATAATATCCGCAGGTTAGCATCATATCTGAATCACCTGAAGGGTCGGACCTCCGTTTGACAAAGATCCGCATATACTGCGGAGGTTGTGTCTTAAAGCAGCTAATGACTTACCTTCCAAATAAGCTGCAGCGAGCTCCTTGATTTGTTGATTTGTTCTGGAGGCAAATATTTCTATCATGGCGTTGTTATCATTAACACCCTGAAAGAGAAAGATAACAAATGGGTTTGTGCATGCATAGGCATAGGCATAGGAGGAGAGACTTGAATGTATTCAAGGGAAGGGGAGAGACTTGAATGTATTCAGTATGTTTTGATATGAAAACTCATGCCTTTCCAAATTATGAGAAGCGATCAAACAAACAAAATGCCTTTGCCCTTACTTTCATTGCTCGCGCCACTTCCTGAGCATCATACGCAGCTGGTGGGGTAGCAAGGGCTACAAGCAGCCGCTCGAAGTTGCCATGGGTGTCACCTTTCAGATCATCCACCAGAGTCTATAATGGAGATGCAAGGAGAACTGATTACTGCTACTCCATGCAAAACCCAGTACACACACAGACGCACAGACAGAGACGCGCAGACGCGCGCACACGCACACTCACACACACACACACCAAGTTTTCTTACCCTGTTTGTAGCTGCAAGATATGCTTTACAAATTGTCTCACGCTGACTGCTGCTTCGATGGGTAAGTATGTCAATCAAGGTCTTCTCTGTTGTACCTGGCAGAGACAGAGCTGAAGATGAAGGACAAAAGTGCCATATTCTGCCCTTGTATGAAGACAAGTCTAAGAGAGTCAGGGGGTAGCTAATCTTTTAAAAATGCTTACTCAAATATATACACGCTATACAGTAGATTTTAGTTTCTTTTAAGTGCAAAAAACTGTGAAAAAAGGGTTTTGCTTCAGCTCATACACAACACACAGAGGAAGGGTATGTGGAGATAAGTGCATTCTACCTATTCCCTCCATGGCTTTGCGCAGGGCTACAACATCGTCACCAGGATTAAAGTCTGCTTTTGGCTTGATGCTACTTTTCTCTCCACCCTGTTATAAGATTGCAAGAAGGAAAGATGTCATGTCATATCATCATAATGCCTAACAGTATACTGTAGTGTTGGCATCAAGCTACCTTTACTGTGAAAGAGGAAGGTGCATCAACAATGCTCTCCAGGTCATCCTGCACAAGAATATTGATACAGAGGTTGTAGTAAATGCAGTAATAATACAATACAAGCACTCGATATTTACTCTGGTAAGAAGCAGAACATAGCCTACCCATAAAGTTGTCATGGTGAAAGATGTACGCCTCCTGAGCAAAGATAGGATGGGCTTATCAGTTCGTATGGAATTATTAGCCTACTCATTATGATTATTGTTTACAAATAGCCCTTTTCTTATTAAGAAATAACAAATTGAACAAATGTCGTCTTAATATATATAGTGACATTGTAAAAAATGTCGGTTTAGTCAAACACATGCGACACAAGTTTTTTTTTCTGTTTCTTCATAGCCTAGACCCAACTATCGTCTTGTATTATTTTATTTCATTTTATTATTATCAATATAGGCCTACAACGAGTGCTACATTTGGGTTGGACCCGTCATCGCTGTAATAAACCTGTTTAGCCCGGTGTGTTTTGTCGAGTTCTACGTTCACAGGATTTCCTTGTATTAACACTCAGATTGTTATTGCAGATCGTAGGCTATTCCCCAAAGCATTTAAGTTCAATCTAGTCTGAAGAGATATTTCAGATATTTCTATACGTCTATATTTTCCAGGAAAGCAACATTATTGAGTCTTTCCGTCACTTACCTGTATCAGGGAAAGGTATCCGGGTGGTGCCACACGTAATATGACAGTATCACACCACACCCTTCTAAATCATAGCTTCAGTCAAAGGAAATGGTGTCAGTCACCCGAACAATTTGGGTTACTTAAGGCCCGCCCTCTGGCAATTCTACTTATTATGACCGCCGCGCAGCGAAGCGGCGGTCATATAGGTTTAGTCAGATTTTTTTTTTCTTTTTTTTTTTTTCTTCGCATGCCCAAATTTCTGTCAATGATTCCCGGGACACTGAAAGACCGGGGTACACGAAACTTGGTGGGCATGTAACGCCATATGGATAGCATGGAACCATCGTTTTTCGTTTTGATCTGTGGCCCCCCCGCTGGACTGGACCCCCCAAAAGGAGGGTAGGGCAGACACAGTTTTCTGTGAATATCTCGAAAACCGTAGGGTTTAGGAGGACCATTTTTTTTTGTATGTTGATCTCAAGGGGCCATGTCAACCCATTCAATAACCACTCATTTCATGTATAGCGCCACCTAGTTAAACACAAAAAAGTAAAAATGAGGTGTTGTAATTGAAGGTATCTGTGACCTAACATAGTCAAAACTGCACGAAATTGGAAGTGTCGGATCATTATGACACCATATGTATGCACGCCAAGTTTTGTGGAATTCCGTTCATGGGGGGCCACACAATAAATTAATTTATGTTACTATACACCAACTGGCCTGTAGGTGGCCGGAGACAGTTTTCTGTGAATATCTCGAGAACCGTAGGGCCTAGGAGGCCCACCTTTTTTATGTATGTTGGTCTTAAGGGGGCATGTCAACCCATTCCATTACCGCTTATTTCATGTATAGCGCCACCTAGTTAAAAATTAAAAAGCAAAAAATTAGGTGTTTTCATCACAATATCTCTGGCTGACAAGGTCAAAACTGCACGAAATTAAAAGTGTAGGATCATTATGACACCCTCCAAATGCATGCCAAGTTTTGTGTACTTTCGTTCATGGGGGGCCTTACAATAAAATAATTTATGTGTACATTTAGTGACGTACACCAACAAGGATTCCCGGGACACTGAAAGACCGGGGTACACAAAACTTGGTGGGCATGTACCCCCACATGGATAGCATGGAACCGTCATTTTTCGTTTTGATTTGTAGCCCCCCCGCTGGACTGGACCCCCCGAAAGGAGGGCAGGGCAGACACAGTTCTCTGTGAATATCTTGAGAACTGTAGGGCCTAGGATGACCATTTTTTTCCGTATTTTTGCCTCCAGGGGTCATGTTAACCCATTTCATGTGCACACATGTGCACAAACAGATATACACACACACACACATACATTCACAGTAATCATACGTATGACACATACTCACACAGTAGACATGTACGCTTGCATGCACAGGCACACACACAAGCACGCACACACACACACACACACACACACACACACACACACACACACACACACACATAACATAAACATAACACAAACAATCAAGAATTTCTCAGAATTATGAACAGGCAAGATGGAGGTGGGGTTGTATAAAATAAATTTTACATGTGAAATCTATGAACTAATCATGTTTTGGTACTTGTTGTCTAGCAGATACCAGTGAGAATTGAGTGTGGATAATGCAATTTAGTGAGACAGTTAGAATCATATAGGCCTTTCAGCGTGATTTCTTTTTGTGGAAAAAATGTGCTGGACTGGGCGGCGGTCATATTTTGTACCGCTCTGTGGTACATCTAGTTAAATAAACCACTGTCGATGAAATAAACAGTGTTTGTCTGGTTTACTATACTATACTATAATATAATAACTATATTATAATTAATAGTAGGCTTGTTTTGTTTACTAGGAACACTCTAGGACACTTCTTCATAGGTAGGCCTAAAATAGTTGCCAAACTCCACAACACGCAAAAAAAATAGGCTACATCAGGGTAATTTTTTCACTTTTTTATTACTAAAAAGGCACAGAATACAGGCATCTTATTAGAGCATTGTTATTTTCCACAAATGATAGCACCAAAAATATGTTATTTCCTAAAATCTCCCAATGCTAAAGTGATAGGCACACCATTATCATAGCTGACCAAAGATGAAACAGAGATAGACTGACATATGAACAGAAACAGTGAGAGGGTTAACAAATAAAAGAGCAAAAGAAAATATTAAAGAAACTGATGACAACAATGAAATCAATTTCTCCACTTATTGTAACCATGAAGACAATGTAGGCTATGGTTAGCATCCATAAGCCAGAAGGACTCTCAAATCAGCACCATTTCATATCCATCAGATGAATGCATCTTGAAAGATTAATTAAAATACAGTAGGGCTACATACTTACATTATACTTTGTATGTGGGTAATACAATATGTCATAACGCAACATAACTTGATGAGACAAAAAAAAAAAACATGATTGTGTTCAGAATGTGTATGTACATTAAACAATACTAAAAAACATGGGGTTATTTGGCAGATAATATAATAGTAGAGTACACATTGTATAAAACAGTAGTTAAGTATTTTTTAACCATCTCATATCTGTGGTTAAAGAATCAAAACAGCATTTGGAGTGAGCTAGTGGACAATCAATACAATCTACAGTAGTTTTATTTTTTTAAAAGTGCACAATTCATCAGAACACATTTGTTTTGTTCCGTCACAAGATGGCAAGTTACAGACAGTGTTCTGATGAGTTACATTAAGTTGATAACAAACCGCTTTGGACAATTGCTTGATTTCAGCCTAAAAACAAATCGCACTTAACAGTAATTCATGGCACACCAGTGGTTTAATTAAAAGCTAAGAACATCGATGAAGCTACCTATCAAACTCCACACACACTCCACACTGCAGCGAATGAGGGATGACCATGTCATCAGATAATTGCACTTTTAAAACAATATTTACACAGCTTGCTCTGTCCAAAGTGCTGGCACTTTCTATGTGTCTTTAATACTTTTTATTTATTTTTTAAAAATAGTGGTTGTGCTGTGACTTTCAAAGTAGTAACTCTGCCAGACAATTGAACCATTCATCAAAGCAATATGGAGTAAAAGTGCCTGAGCTACCCCTGGATATGTTGCTGTGGTGATGTTGCTGTACCTGAAGAAAAGCAATGCTTTATGTAGATATCTGTGGAAATGGAAAACCATTAGTTCGAAGAAGACATCATGTAAAAGTGGTTCTTAAGTCTTCTTTTTGTGTTCTTTTTTCCTGTCACTGAGGTAGCTCAGTTGTGAAATGATTTATGATGCATAGCTGACACACATGCACACTTCCCTTTTGAAATGGTCGTATAAAAATACATTAATAATAATCTCATCTCATAATTACAAACAAAGTGATAGAAATAAGGGGTGGGGAGGGGAGTTTTTTTTCGATAAAATACTTTCGATGAAGGATCAGACTTCAGTTCCGTCGTTCAAGTTGTTGTGAAGCTTGACCTCCAGGTTCACCTGCTTGACCTTGACGCCGTTCACCTTGCAGGACTCGGGGCTCTTGTGGAGGATGTTGACGTTTCTGACGGTGCAGTGCTTGCTGTTGAGGTTCTTCTCGAAGCGCTCGATGCACACCTCCACCTTGGTGTTGAGCGGGTACTCCTCGGCCGGGCTCTTCTTGGGGAGCTTCTTCCTGGCGGCGCGGCGGCACCTCCGCACGACGAAGCAGGTAGCCAGCAGCACCAGGACCAGCAGGGTGACGGCGGCCACGCCGCCCCCGATGGAGCTGCCCACCTGCGGGTTGAAGGTGGCCGAGGGCTGCACGTCCAGCCGGAGCGTCTTCATGTTGGTGCCGTTCTTCACCTGGTCGCCCTCGTTGTCGTAGATAAGCGACTCGTCCAGCGTGAGGTGGCCCGACCGGTCCACCAGGTCCCGGCGGCTGCGCTTCAGCTCGTAGGTCAGCGAGCGCTGGATCCGAGGGCCTGTGGTGGACTCTGGTCCGATCACATAGATGACCTGTAGGTACCACTGGTGCCCTGCCTCCACCTACAGAACAGACTCAGATTGTCAGAATCCACAACTAGCACAGAAGAATAATAATATTATTCTTTTGGATGATCTTTTGGACAAAAGTATTCATTATTTGTCTGAAAAGAGATCTTTTGCTGACCTTATAAAGGGCATCAACCTTTATGGTGAAGCCGTCGACACCTGGCATTGCACTCATGGTCTGGAAATCTGGACTGTCAGATGCAAAGTTGGCCTCAAATGGAACGTCGTGGAAGTAACGATCACAGACATCTGGCTGTTTCCGATCCTGCAAGATAGATTTAGTTGAACAGATAATTTCACCACAGAGAAGTGACTGTTTCAATAAAGCCTATTGTTTTCTTAATAATTTAAATTTCATTGCCCGATCCAGGTGACACCCAAAGGTAGCAAAACCAGTTTAACAACTAACTGCATTTTTTCGTCCCTAGCCTGACAGCGTGGCAGACAGGTTTCAATTGACCTACCAGCAGCAGGAATCTGTGCTTGAGGTGTTTGTTAGGCTGAATGCACCCATATTGGGGGCCTTCGTTGTAAAGGGTTCCCGTGGGGTCGAAGAAAGGAACATATCCGTCTCTCCCTGTGCATAGATACACCTTCTCCAACTGGAGCTTGTAGGCCGCGTTGAGGTTCTGCTCCGGGTTCCACAGCACTCTACCATAGAGAGTCTGACCTGCACACACAGACGCATGGCGTTTCAGAGTCAAGAAAGGGAGTCACAGGACAAAATATTCCTATCACACCATGTCCTACAAGTCCGAATCGCTAACCAGTAGGCCACGGCTACCTGCAATGCAATGCAATGCAAGCGAATGGCAGCAACAAATTGCCTTGTTTTCAATTAGAATGCCCTCACTGGCTGCAAGCAACACCATGCTGCCATTCTGAGCTGAACTTTTGTCATACACCCTGTTTTTTCTATTTTCTTTCTGTCGCTCGCATTGTAATGGTATATTGGATGAGAGAAAGTTGAATGAGGACGTACTGGGACTCAGTGCATTGTGCTGCAAATAGCCTCATTATCATGAACAAACTTGGGGCATTAGTATCATGAAAGAGCAACAAAAGAGGAAGGGAAATTAGAAAATGTGTGTACTAACAACCTTGTTCTTGGTCTTAATTATTCATAAAACAGCAGGCAGTGTCTTTACCCATTGAAAAGGCTCCTTTGTAGTCCATCTCAGCCATTGACATGTCTGCAGTGGAGGGATCCATCATGAACACTTTCTCATTGTTACAAAGCTGGAATTCAGTATTGAGAGAGTAGACCACTGGCACTGGGCGGTTGGTCTGCTGGAAGGCAATGGGCACCAGGAATCTAGCAACAGACAGAAAAAACATCCTTAAATCACTATCTACTGTATATGAAATAACATAAATCAGAAATGCAAAACATCCTGCTGTTCTGGACAGTAAACATAGTTGGTTGAGTGCTGTATTCGATGACTTAATGCATTGTAAAAGTTGAGTTTGTTTGAGGACTAGGCACTGACGTACTTCTCAGGGGCATGGGCTGTGCAGGACAGGGGTTTGTCTCCGGGGTCGATCCAAGGCTGAGTGGGCTGCACAGTGCAGGGGATGAGGAAGACAGTGTACTCCCCGGAGTAGTCCTTCCTGGAACACACAGTAGAAAACACCACTCAGCTCCAACACTACTGCAAGCAGATCCACAAGGTCTACAACATCTTGCTAAAGGACTGCAGTTGAAAATTAGCCGGCTGGACTGGCTAACACCGGCACATAAATTAATGAATTAATTAAATTAAATGAGGTCATTTTGTTTTACTGCAAGGCTGTACCTGCTGTAGGAGCTAGTGGCCCTCCAGAGCTGGTAAGGGGAGTCAAAGGTCTGGGCGCTCCACAGCAGCAGAAGGTCAAAGTCAATGCCCCCCAAGTGGTCTGGGGCCATGAGGTGAGACTTGTGCCCAGGAAGCGTGTGGTGCTCTGGGATAAACTGGCCTGGATTGTGCACAGAGTACGGGGTTAGCATGTCCATACAAAATACGGACAGAGTAGCCACACACTCTGATCTCTTTTAATATCATATCATATCAAGACTGATGGTTCACCAAACAGCCTTTATCAAGGTTTAAGCCTGTCCATAAAACTCAGGGACAGTCGAACACAATAGGCATCAGCACTCCGAAGAATAACCTACCTCTAAATTTGGCGTGTGTTTTAAACTCAATCACCAGTCGTCCATCTTCCCTGATGAAAATTCGTATGATCTGCAGCCTAGCTGATAGTACGCTGTCTGTCTGAATACCTATAGGGGGGGCACAGGAATGTTTGATTGGCATAAAAGGGACAAGAAATGACAGAGAAGGGAGACGAACCAGAGTGAGTGATGTACACATGGGGCAAACTCATAAGACAGCAGTGAATGAGCAGCATGGCTAGAAGACATTAGCCCCGTTTATACTGTGGGTCAGACTTTACATTATGATGACTTACTGTATAAATGACGCTATTGACTGCTTAGGATAAATCGATTAGAAAGTAAACTACATTCACAAAGCCCAATAATATGATGTATGGGATCATAACTTAATGTTTAGATTAGTTCCAGAACTCAGATTAAGTCCAGAATTAGATTTAATATGAAGGTATTACAATGTTAATACATACAGTATGTACAACGCTATATGCAATATCTATAGTGTATAACAGGCCACCCGATGGTGTAAGTACACCTGGATGGGCGGTGTACAGTACCTGTCCTCCAGAGCACGGTGTCATAGAAGAAGGAGAACTCCATCTCGGTGTGATGCTCCAGAGAGGCCCAGCCGCGAGGCGCCGTCACGTAGATGTAGGACACGTAGAGAGGGACCTGCACCGTCAGGAAGGACTGGGCAGAGTCCCGCACCTGAGAGGGCACACAGGAACGCAGTGAGTTTCAGGAAAAATATAATTTTTAAAGTATTACTTTGCTAAGAGGATGTGAATTATAAATTAGGGTTTATGAATTATTGAATTATGATTGATCAAATTAGGAATAATTCAAAGCGCAAAGTCTTTTTGCTTGATTGATTTTAGTTTCTTAGAGAGCGTAGAGTTACATCAAGTTGTAAAAGCCAACGGCTGGAACAATATGAGCAATTCATTATGGGAACCAATTTGATTGATTAATTAATTAATTACTGAATTTCAGAATAAATTACTTCAAGCCTTTAAGTTTCACATTTTGGACAGTTTAAAATAACGTTTACAATCAAACCAATTGGGCTTTAGAAACACTCATATGCAGCTGAGAGCTATGGTCAGGTAATTTGAATACAATGTAGGCGAGACACATGCAAATACAGGCAAAATAATGAGCCTGCCTCTGGATCACTAAGGGTATGAGTCGTCTGGCTGAAAGGTAGTCAAATTTAATTCAAATGATGTGTCAAAGGGCCTTGGCTTCGACACATTAACTTAACTCAACCAAGCTCAGATATCCTTATTAGATTATAGGTTGCTTGAGTGTTCAACATTACGCTTAAAGTTATAAAGTTATATATATTGACTCTTGTTAACCTGGAAGTCTGCCGTGACCGAGCCCCCACAGACGTCGATGAGCTCGGTCATGTCATAGTAGGCATCGAAAGTCCAGATACAGCTCTTCAGGTTTAAGTGTTTGTAGAGCTGGATGGTCTTTGGCTCTCTCACACCTGGGTTGAACTGGTAGGGCCGGTCAAAGCCAGGGCCCAGGGAAATACTGTCGTACGATACATCATCCAGGAAGCCAGTCTCTGGAACACACAGACAACCAGACAAGAGTCATTACAGATAAAATAAGTCCATAAATAACTGATAGACAAATCACACATTATATACTCTCCCCTCAAAAAAAAATTAATAGGTGGTTATTATTGGAAATAATGCAAAGAACGATAGTCATCAGTTCTGTCTGACTGGGGTGGTGAAAGCAGGGGTTCTTGTACAAATTCATTAAAAACATTTTCGCTTGGGTGTTCATATCTATGGGGCGCATACATATTTCAAGACCTTGTGAGATTCTAGGAGCTCATTTGATATTTATAGCCTTTTATGGATTAAACTCTGGGAGGAATTTCAAAACTTTTCTGCTTCGATAATTTAAAGAACAAAACCCACATAAAAGTCTTCTGTTCTGTGAGTGCCACATGCTCTGAGAGGTGTGGGCTGGCTCACCTGAGATGCCCTGCAGGTCCCTGATGGTGACCAGGTTGGAGCAGATGTGCTGGTGTCGGTAGATGGACTCGGAGAGCAGGAAGTGCAGGTTGTGCAGGGGCATGGTGGACACCAGGGGCAGCATGCCGTCCTGGTGAGGGATCTGGACAGAGATGTGGATCCTGCCACATACAGAGCGCGCACGCACGCACACACACACACACACCCACACACACACACACACACACACACACACACACACACACACACACACACACACACGTATATACATCAGTCACTGCCAGTGGTAGGGCTGATATCAAGCAATGATTGACACTTGATATTTGTTTTGTAATTTCAACACCAAAATGTAATTTCAACACCAAATCCTTGACTATGTCACACTGAACCTGCTAGGCTGGAAAAGTGTAATATATATTTTTTCTAATTCTTTATTTCTTGTTGTCTTAAATGCTTAACTAACAAGGCATCTTAGCTGACAATACTTATATTATACTGTGATAATTCTTTAATTATACAATTCTCTTGCATTTATAAGTCATGTAGAATTCAGGGGTATTCTCACTGTATTCTGATGTGTTCATATGTTACTTCTGTATACAACGGGGAGAGGTCCTTACCATTGTATATAACTTTGTCGAATACCAAAAGCCTGACCAGATGTGGACACTAAGGGAGGCTTAGGCCTGCTCAGGAACATCCGAGGAATATCAGTGATAACATGGGCCGAGGGAGATAATGTGTTGTTCTGTTCGGGCTAGTATTTCCAGCTGGTCAGAGATGGTTTTATGGTTGGCACTAGGGATGTAACGATTACCGGTATAATGATAAACCGTGATAAAAATGTTGACGATAACAATTACCGTTTTCTTTTGAAATATCATAATTATCACGGTTGATTACCACGGTGTTGAAACCGTGTGTTTAATCCTTCCCAGCTTCATCCGAGCCTGCTTTTGACATACAGTAGGCCTGGTACAATGAAGCAAAATTGGTACCCTACTGATTCTATTGTCTAATTGATGGTTTTAACTGCTATTTGGATTAGGCTACAACTGATTTTAAAAGGCGGAACATTTTCACCGCAAAACTTGCACTGTATCATTTAGCCACTCTGCGTCTTTTTATGTTCACGTCCACATTAAATCCATTCCACTCACGTTATCAGAAGAACACAGTAGCATAACGTTTTATTTCGAACACTTAATTTGGTCTCACTCAGGGTAGGAATTTCACTATGGCCACGTCATTGCCCCTTGCGTTGGCCGTGATGTCCCTTTGAAAATCAGAGGTTTACAGGCAAGGGTGGCCTTGGTGCCCTTCTTTCAATATTCTGCTTTGCGTCCTACTAATAGCGATTTTTATTTAGCCTATGGCCTGTCAAAATATTCACAGCGCAAATTAATTTAGTCTTTTACGCAGTGGAGAAAGAAAGTGCGTCTAAATTCACCCATTCTTCTCAGTTGAACTACTCGCGAAGTAGCCTACTTATCACACAGACATCACAAGTATCCTATCACATGAAAGAGCTTTTTCTCAGCTTTTAAACGATGTTAGCAGCAAATTGCTGTGGTGAACGGTTCGCGAGAAAAGTAAATAATATAATTCAATTTAATCATAAATTCTACTGAAGGTTTTGCGTCCATCTCCCTACCCATTCCTCTCGGTGCAATACTTCACGAACCTTTCGTTTAACACACGACAAACCATATATCAGAATAAACAGCAGACCTTACCGAACACAAAGGTGTAAAGCAGTCCCCTGTACAGTTAGCCGTTCCAGAGTAATCCAGTTTTGAATTTGCAGTAAATTTCGACATGCATGGATGTCTCCAAATTTGGGCTTTAAGTTTTACAATGTGTTTAAATTGTTCCACATGATTTCATAACGGGCCAAATACAAAATAAATGTTACAAATATCGCCTAGATATCGGTAAATCAGAGGACAGCTGACTAAGAGTTTGTGAAAGTAGATCACAAAATGCTAAGCATGCATCTAGGCTATTTGAGTTTCTTAAAGCTGAACTGTGCTTAAATTGTTCAATACATGATTTCATAACAGGCCAAATATAAAATAAATGTTAAATATAGCCTAGATATCTGTAAATATTAGATGATCAGATAATTTGCAGTTCTATGTAATATGTCATGTTTCATGTTTTTGTAATGTTTCATACAGTGATGCAGGTCTACTGCAGTGAATAGGCTACAACTTTGATCATTTTTATAGCCTACTACTGTATAGTTAACTTTGGCCATGTGGCCTTTGTGCCCTCCACCAAATATGCCCAACTGAAGGCCAAGTGGCCTTGCCTCCAGAATGGTGAAATTCCAAGCCTGGTCTCACTCATTGGATCCAAATAACATAGCAACCTCCAAGTAATGTTAGGGTAAGTGAAGCTATAAGCACATAGCCAATTAAACATGAACGGGACACTTTTTGAAACTATTTCAGCTTGTGTAGGCCTATCAGTGCTTTCTGAACATATTGAACACACTTTTTAAAATACCGTGATAATACCGAAAACCGTGATAATTTTGGTCACTATAACCGTGAGGTTAAATTTTCATACCGTTACATCCCTAGTTGGCACCTGCCACGTTGGCATGATTTACGTTCGTATGTTTTAATATAATAGGCTTTGTCTTAGGTTTGGACTCAAGGAAGCGACTCAGAGAGCATCTTCTGTCAAAACGCTCAGCAGCAGCCCGCTTCTAGTAACAACCACAACTGTGCAGTTGTACTGTTCGAGACTTAGCCTGTGTTCTATTCTTTATTGTTGTACCATCTACAATAAATCATCATCTGATCACTGATCCTGATCCAGCCGCCAAGCTTTACTGACCATCTTCAATACAGACATTAGAACTAAAACACAACGCAATGACCAGGGAATCCAACAGTCATCAGCTACCACTCCATCAGTGGCCCTCTCTGCTCACCTGTTGGGGTGCTCTTTGTGCTTCACGTCCAGGTATTTTAGTGTGGCGATGAAGGACTGGGCCTGGAAGCCGCGGGCGGTTCCCGTGGTGACGGGCGTGTGGCAGATGGAGCCCTCGGTGCCGATGGTGGCGATGTTACTGCGGAGCGGCGTGCCCAGGTGGCCGTCCTTGTCCCGCGCCTGAGCCACGCAGCGCACGTGGAAGCGCCGGCTGAAGTAGATGCTGTCCAGCACCTGGACACACACACACACACACACACACACACAAACACACAGAACATGTCAACAATAACAATGGAAATGACCACTCCTTATCTAAGTGCTAGAGGAAGTGCTAAGAAGAGCTCTCCTTCTTTACATGTAATGGGAACTATACAACTCGTATTGTTGTACAACTCAGTGGAGTACTATATGCCTGTGAGGATTCAGACTGACCATGTGGTTGACGCTGGTGTAGGGCGTGGTATCGGTCACTGTCTCAAACGGGGAGCGGGCACCGCTGGCATCTCTGGGCGCTGCCACCTCCCAGCTGAAGTGGATGGAGGTCTGGTTGATGCCCGCCTCCTCACAGCGTTCCTTCGTGACCGAGTACTTGGGGTAGTGGGGGTCACATGGGGTCACGCACACCAGGGGGTAGCCGGGGGACGGGGTCTTCTTGCTGCCCTCTTTGGTCACTTCCTGTACGTTGTCATAGTCTGACAGGGAGACCACCTACAGAGGAGATACCAGAGGTGTGTGAGAGGAGAATAAAGCTTAACACAGAATATATTGTCACTGAAAGATTTGATCAACTATAAGGTGTAATAGTTCCATCAAATCATATAAGAGGGTAAGAGGTTATCAAATCACTGTGGATTGCAAATTGAATATTTTATTTAACAAGGCCCACTGATTTCACCTACTGTAGCTAAATGACATACTGTAGTGTATTTACTGTATACTCAATTTATATACTCAATATATCTGAGATTCTTCACTGGATTTCTGTAGGGAGAGTAAACGTTGGAGATGTTGAAGAGGGATTGTCATCTCTTACTATTGGTGGAGAAGGGAGGATGAGGCTTCCTGCAGCCTCCTGATCCAAAATAGTCACTGTTGCCATAGTGATCTCCCCAAGCACAGCCTCCACAGGGTCGTCTGGGCCGAGGACCAATGAAAAAGATTCGTGCCACTCCTTGTCCTCATTGGACAAGATCTCCACCTTGAACAGGATGTGGTCCATGCCTATACACATAAAGACGATCACTCAACATTAGTTTACTGAAAAGCTAACTTGTCAAAACTACACCTCAGAACAATGGAAACTAATTCAAAAAGCGGATTTACAGAACACTGACCCGGGCTGAACTTGAGGACTCGGCTCTTGGGGTTGTAGTCCACTCCGGACTGGGCCGAGCCGTCCCGGGTGCTGCAGCGGATCTTGGAGGTGCGGTCCAGGTCTCCCTTGCGGATGACTTTGATGTTCAGCACTTCGATTCCATCAGGCCCTGGAGGCTCCCGCACTTGGTAGGAGGCTTGTTCAAACTCAATGGTGGGGGCTAAGGGAGTCACAGGCACCACATTTGGAAGACATTATAAAGCCTATCATCATATCTGTTAATGTCTTTCTCTTTACAACTGCTTCAATAAAAGGCATAGAATTCTCTTTTATTCAGAATTTTACATTTATTCTATGTTATGTTGGTCATGACTTCGTGTCCATCTAAACAGACTTTTTCTCAGTCGTACTTAACATGAGTCCTTACTTACTATCAAAACTAATCTTCTACTTTCCACAAAATGATGATGACCAAATAACATTGAGACACAAAACAGTTCTCAAAACACTCAGAAGCTTACCATCCTCGTCATTGGTGATGGTGACCGTAACAATGTCGTTCACACCAATCATGGCTCCCCCCCAGTGATCACCCTGAGGAGATCCCAGATGCACCTGGAACTCTTCCTCGGGCTCGAACACCGAGTCGTCGTTGATGTGCACCGTGCAGTTCTTCACCTGTCAATCAACAGAGTTCCAATTAGTGGATTGGAACTCCACTGCATAAATGCTGATGGCATACCATGCTGCATTCTAACAAGTTTTATTAGCTTTCCGCTAAACAGTTCTTTTTCAGGGTAAGGAGAAGATTAAAAAGTTTTATTTGGGAAAAGTTATGTTGGAGACTGATGGGGGAGGTTGCTGAGGCGTATTCAGTCACTTTCAATAATTTGCCAATGTCTAGAACCCATTAGGTTTCCAAGGATCTTATTAAAACTTAGATTGAGTATGATTTAAATTGTCACTGCTTTGTAGTCTCCTGAGCTGAATGATTGTGTGCTACTTGGAGAAATTGTTACCCTCTCCCCCTTCAGGAAGGTGACGCGGGAGTCGTCCACATTCCGCCTCTCTTCAAAGTCGTCCATCACCATGGCGGACATGGTGCGCGTGTAGCAGCGGACAGATGACTTGTAGGACAGGTCCCCGGTGCGGACAATTGGGATGTGCAGGATGCCGTCTTTCTCCTTTACCGTGAACTTCACCTTCTCAAAGTGCATGCTGGGAACTAGTAGAGGAGAAAAGCGGAACGTTGTGTTGCTGCAAATTCAGGGAAACGCAATGTGTTTTAGTGCTTTTGGTGGATCTGTGCGTGGTACGTACTGTCCAGGAAGGTGTCGGTGATGAGGACGGACGCTTCGTGTGGCTCAATGAGGACAGCCCCCTGCGGAGAGCTCAGGAAAACCACAAAGGACTCTGACCCCTCAATGGTGGGATTCTGGACGTCGTCCATGATGGTGAGGCTGCAGGTCTGTGAAGAGTCAAGGAAACAGATATAAAACAGGTTTTTGTGCTGTGTTTGAACTTAAGCATATGCTGGGAAAGGCAGGTTTTTGCGCTGTGTTTGAACTTAAGCATATGCTGGAAAAAGGCAATGCGCTGTACCTCCTCTGTGACCCCAGGCTTGAACTCCACTTTCTTGGAGCTGGGGATGTAGTCGACTCCGGGCGTGGCCGAGTCGTGGTCAGCAGGTCTGGTGGCACACCACACGGAGGCCACTGAGGAGAGGTCACTGCCGTGTCTGACCACAGGGATCTCAATGGTTCCTGTAGAGGGGGAGGGGGGCGGTATAAGAATACAAGGACATTTTTCAAAAGAGCCACTCAAGGGAGGGACACACATAGGGAGAGTCTGCAAAGAATCTCTAATTCAAAGAATCTCAATTCAAATCTTCAAAGAATCTCTAGTTCAAAGAATCTTTAATTCAAAGAATCTCAATTCAAATCTTCAAAGAATCTCTGATTCAAAGACTCCCTGATTCAAAAAATGTATACTGTATGTTTATTAATTTTTATTCTTCTTTTACGACGTACAGCAAATGTTCCAGTGTTAAGCATCAGCCACTACAACTCCAACTCACCTGCATCCTCACTGAAGGTGAAGGTCGCATTGCCAAGGGATACGGTCGAGGCATCGTTGGGTCCGTCGATCACAACCTTCGCCACCGTGATGCCGCCCATGCGTGCGTTGTCCGAGGTGTCCGACAGGACCAGCTCAAACTCCTCGGACAGCTCGTACTCACTATCGTCGATCAGCTTCACGTCGCACGTGGACATGCTCACGCCTGGCCCGAAGATGACGCGGTTGTCGTTGGACATGCCACGGGTCTTGTAGTCAGAGCCGGACTCCAGGGCGTGCAGGCTGCTGCCCTTGGCCGACTTGGGCACGGTGTAACAGAGAGCCGAGACCGTGCTGCTCGTGTCTCCTGGAGGGGGACAGACAGAGAGGTCAGGCGCGTCAGAGCTGACACTAGCAGCCATAATGCCGTGGTTTACAATGGTGAAAAACAGATAATAATTATGGATGAATTATATGGATAAATTATAATTATAATAATTATGGATGAGTTCTCAAAGTTTGACTATCACAAACAGCAAATAAACAAACAGCATTTTATTTAACAATTTAAAATTTACAATTATATAAAAGGAAAGAAATGTAATTACAGTATAATAATATTAATGTCTGAGACTGGATGCATACAATTCACTAATCTAGCTGATACTAATTAGTGTGCTAATATAATGTAAATGTAATGTTTCTTAACTTCCCCTTCCCCACTCAGCATGAAATCTAAGTGCAGATAATCTCAGACTGAGAGTAAATGTGTGCAAGTGAACAGCACTAAAGTGGGTGACCGGACCTTTCCTCTCGACGGGAACGAAGACGAAGCCGGTGCTTTCGTTTACGTGGTAAGTCTTCTTGTCAAACTGCAGCAATGGCTCGTCCTCCGTGTCGTTGATGTGGACCTTGGCACGGGTCACAGGGCCCAGAAGGGCATAGACGGGCATGCTCAGCTCCACGTTGAAGCTCTCAATGTTCTCAAACACTTGGTCGTCGTTGATCACGATGGTGCACACCTTAGTGTCCTCTCTTTCATCAAACTGTACCTGTAACATGGGGGAAAAGTGATTTCTGTATTACAATACATGTCTGAATGATGAATGACATAAACCTGGTAAATGGCAGCACTATTACAATAAATTACAAAGTAACATACCATAGATCCACAGTAAGGTTTATTAATTAAGATTAGCAGTAGAAAGTTATCCTAAAATGTTTTCTGCAACTGTGCAATTTAGGAATTCCTTTGTAAACAAATGCTTTCCATAGTCAAGTTAAGTCAAGTCATTTATTTATATAGCACATTTAAAAACAACAGGGGTTGAGCCAAAGTGCTGAACAAAGAAAAAGTTTAGCTAATAAGTCATAACAATAAGACCCTACATCTACACAAAGGCCATACATCTACACAAACTAAGTGTGATTGTTTGTGGCAAGACATAGAAATGACATTGGAAGTATGAAGTTGTGAGATGGACCCTATCTACAGTATATCTGTGATCTGTGGGTTTTTAATCGTACCTGCCCAGCATACTCCACGTAGTCTTGCTGTCCAGGCCGAGAGCCCACACTGGAGGTGGAGGTGGCAGTGCCCTGCTCCGTGCGGCACAGCACGATGGCATACTGGTTCAGATTGCCCGTTCGCTTCACCGTCACGGCTACCGTGCCTGCCTTCTCACTCACGTTGTAGCTGCGGAGACAAGGAACAGGTTTGGGTGTCTCTTCGTCTGTATTTTCATGCATCAGAAAGCAACGCACTGTTGACATACCACAACATAATTATACAGAGCTTCAGTTGACTTCTTATGTGGACATTTTCATCTAAAAGCACTGACTGGCAGAGAAAGGCAGAGAAAGTCACAGTTTACAGTATGGATTGAAAGTTTGATAAATACGACGGAAACTTGGGTCTGATTGCGTTCGCAATATGCGGTTTGTCCATGGCGCTGATAACGCTACGTTCGCAAATGTACGTACAGTACATCTGGCCCTGAGTATGCACTGTGGTTACCAGACATCAGAGGAGAAACTCAAAGGAAAACGTGTGTCATGGAGACTATTATGGCCAATACTCTTAACCACGAATAAGCTCCTTTATGTAGAACACCTACAGCAATTTGGATGTGAACTAACATCTCCTAAAGTCCACTCTAGCCTGAAAAAAGTACTTGCAAGCTCAGTACTAGATGAGGATCATTGTACACATCATGCTCATTTAATTACACAAAAACATGAGGGAACGGATTCAGCTTGATTGATTTACTGCAGCCCTCACCTCTTGTGCTCGAAGCTGATGAGAGACCACTGAATGTGGAACATGTTGTCGCTGACCACGTTGGGCTTGCTGTCCTTCACCAGGAATTTGAAATTGTCACTGGTCTCCAGGCCACTGCCCTCCTTCAGCACGTAACGGATCAGACCCAGATTGATGTCCGCTGGAGGAGAGAGATTCACATTTCACATGAAACCTTTCGTCAGTAATTTGACCCAATTAGACTAGCGAAATGCATCACTAGAATATTTGATAACTTGTATTGCTTGCAATATGCTTGCAATATAAGGGAATCTCTCTATTCTATCTGTCTACCATTCCTACAGACAGTCTGGGCTGTGGTGAGCACCTTGGGTGAATGTGGTGATCGGCGTGCCAGGCTTGAGTTTGCTCTCCAGGAAACCGTGTTTGGTGGAGGTGGTGACCTCATAGACCAGCTGGCCATCGTCGGTGTCTGGGTCCACAGTCAGCAGCTCCTTCTTCGAGATGAGGTTTGTGGCCTGAGGAGATAAAAATGACACGCATCAAGCTCCTCTCATGCTGGGTAAGTAACAATGTGATACGTGTCCAGTAGAGGGGGGTGTTGTAACACTGGACTCAGTGGGTCTGGGCTGTGCAGTGGGAGCAGCTACAAAGTTTCTCAAAGTTTGATCATCGAATAAACATTTTTCTTTTATACATTTTTCATTTAATTTTTCTCTGATATACACCTCAGTAGCATGCTGTTGTAGAGTTAAAGGTCCTGCCAATACTGTTAAATATATGAGTTACACTCAAAGGTAAAATATTATCCAATATAACAATCCACTATGTATCCACTGTCTTCGTAGAACAATAAAATAACAGACAATAGCAATACTGACTCCAAGAGTCAGTTACAGACAGAGCTACCTTATTGTCCATGTACTCCAGCCACTGCAGGCCAAGGTTGGTGACGATGCGGGGCGTCCCATCATCCACCGGGAGAATGTCAATCTTGAACTTCTGAGGGGCCGCTGTCACAATCTAGAAGAGGTCACAACAGGCAAGTTGTTATGTACTCACAAAAACACACACACACACAAAAACACACACACAAAAACACACACACACACACACAAAGCTGATCCACCCTGTCCCACTCCAGGGTGCTTGCACGCACGCAGCGGTGGCGGCGGCTAGGTGGAGGGATTTAGGAGCGGGCGGCCATCTCTCTGGTGATAAGTGCTGTCATTACGCGTAAAGTTTTTTGACAAGGTGAAGCACTTCCCACCGCAGCTGCCCGCTAAGAAAACAGCCTCTCTGTCAGGTGTGTGGTGACAAGACGCTGACACCAGCGAAATAGGAAACGCAGCTGCCGGGATGGAGAGAGAGGGAGGGAGGGAGGGAGAAAGGGAGGTACACAACCCTGGAGGAGGAACCAGAGAGAGAAGGAGAGAAGAGGAGAGATAGAAAGTGAAAGAAGATAGAGAGTAGGTGACAGAGAGTGGGAGAGAAAGGGGAAGAGAGAGAGGGAGGTAAAGAAAGAGGGGGAGAGGAAGAGCGTGCATGTATCTCAAAGAGAGAGAGAGAATACTTAAAGCAAAGCAGGCATGTGTGTGTGTGTGTGTGTGTGTGTGTGTGTGTGTGTGTGTGTGTGTGTCAGATATGAAAGTGTGAGTCCCTTGTGATCTACGTTCTATATTAATACCGGCAGACTGGGACAGACAAATGAGTTGACAGTCCGTGACAGACATTTTTCAGAAGCAGACTGATAGGTGGATGACTAATAACTGTGTGCCCACACACACAGACACACACACACACACACACACACACACACACACACACACACACACACACACACACACACACACACACACACACACAGAGAGGCCTCAACAAAGGAACACAAAGCTCTGCTTTGATAGGCTGCAACCTTCAGCCTGAGGTAACAACTCAAGAAAACATCTACATTTTTATAGCAAGGCTAAATAAACCTGGAATAAAATATGATGCAATCCACACAAAGACCACACTCTCAGCCTCTGCCTCTATGTCTTCCTGACTATGCCATCTTATTCTGGCTGGGAGAGCAACTGCATTGTAAACCAAGGCTGAACGTGACACATTCACAGCAGGAGGCCGACCTGATAGAGTAGTCCCACTTCTGTCGACCCTGGCCCTAAAGGCACTCCACTGGCACATCAAATGTGGGTCTTTCCTGGACACACACACACACACACACACACACACACACAGACAAAGACATACCTACACCCCCAGATAAACATGAACGCACGCATACACACACACTGAAATAAGCACACAGTGACCAGAGAGAAAGCATGTACACTCACCCAGCTGAACATGCACACGAACACACACACACACACACACACACACACACACACACACACACACACACACACACCTCCTTGCCACCCTCCTCCACCAGGAAGAACATGTTGGTGCCGTCAGCCACGGTGAAGGTGAACCGGTCCTTGAGCGAGTTGCTGCCGTCGTGGTTGTAGCTGATGCGGTTCTGGTAGATGTCGTCCATGGTGAAGGTGCTGGTCTGCCGGTAGTGCTGGCCGTTGTTGGTGCGCTCGATGGTGCCGTGCCGCGGAGGCTGGACCACGGTGAAGGTGATGGAGTCCTCCTGAGGAAGAGGAGGAAACGTAGGGGGAGGGTTGAAAAAGAGTGAGAGGGTCAGGGATCAAATGGAGGGAGAGTGGGGGAAAAGGAAGAGTAGAAAGGGATTGTAAGGTAGAAAGAGAGAGATAACAGCAAAGATGGAGGCTCAATCAAATCATATTGAAATAATTGAGTGTTTGTATGTGTGTCAGGGTTTCCGTTGTCCGGTAATTACCGGACATTGGCCGAAAAAAAAATGAAATGTCCGACAAAATGAAATCTCTCCGGTCAAATTGTCCGATTGAAATTGGCTAATAATCCCGTCCCCCTAACGCAATCTAAATTTGAGAATAAGCCTTAAAATGTAAGCCTATATTAAAGCAATACGTCCTCTGGCTATGTTTTTAAATGTACAGGCTCTACCGTTTGAAAGCTATTAAACAAGACGCATAGCCTGCTGCATTTCAAATAGGAAACATTTCAAATAGGAAGCGCACGCTTATGTTAAACAACGAACAAATGAGTGAGGCGGTTCAAACATGGCCAGGCCCAGGCAGAGTAGCCTTAAAAGTTTTTTCAGAGGCCAGACGCGATGGATGAAGATAAAATTGGTAACGTCTGAAGCCTCAGATGTCCGGTCAACTCCACCACCACCAGATAAAAAGCAAAAGTGTCGGGCGTATCTGTCGGAATCATGACATTGGAAGTGGAGTTGCGGGGTTGCGGCCGCTCCAAGACACTGTCATTCTCCGTGTACACTGGACATGCAACTGTGTTCTGTACCCAAAGTATACAGTAGGCCTATGCTTTCTCTGTCTATGATCTGCAGGGTTAGGGCCTCCTCGACGAGGAGATTGCTGGTCCGCGGATAATTTCCGGCACAATTAAACGGTATCATTGAACCGTGGACCGAAAGAAAAAGAAACTAAACATTTCCCAGAATAGGTAACATTTCTTAATTTATTGTTATCAAATAAAGAGGCATAGCCTTAGGGGGTAGTGGTGTGAGCGCTCATTCTGGTGTGTGCGCACCTGTGCAAGTTAAACAGTGGAACCACTGGAGATAACATGGGTAGCAGCAACAAACAACATAGCCTTTTTAAAACAATGAACGAAGCGGACTCTTGCTGTCCATGAAAACATAGATACTAGCTAGATCTTGTTAGGCATGTTTACGTAAGTTAGGCTAATGAACATGTTGCCTTCTATTCAGCCTGATTATGTCATTCTTTAAGCTACATAGCCTGTCTCCAGTTTTCCTCAACTAACCCTAACTAGGTAATTAAGAAGCGATAATAGGATATTTGACCGGCATATCATCAAAATGTCCGGAAAACGAAACTTCTGCCGGTCACTTTGACCGGCACCATTTTTTCCTAGCGGAAACTCTGATGTGTGTGTGTGCGTGTGTGCATGCATGTGTATGTGTTGTTTGTGTGTGTGAGTGTGTGTGTGTGTGTTGTACCTCTGTGTCAGCGTCAGTGGCCTTGAGTTCAAACTCAGTGATGGTCTTCCTCACTCCTTCCTGCACACGCATGCCTGGCACCTGCACTGTAGGCAGCGAGTCGTCCACGGGACGTATGGTGATGTAGAACGTCTGTGAGATCTACAGTACACACACACACACACACACACACACACACACACACACACACACACACACACACACGCGCACACACAAAAGAGCCACATCTTCAATGAATTGAGTGATGAACACAGCCCAGAGAAATTACCACTCTTTATTCCTCTACATACTGCATTTAGATGACTGAACAAAAAACTGTCCAGTTCCACAATAAAGAAGAAGATTTACGGACACAATCTAGCCCTGGACCGAGTGTGGAGCCTCCACTTAGCACTTTCCACCCAAAGCAATTTGCAGCCTGCTAATTCCCTGTGGTTAGCCCATATGTTAATAGGCCCTTTGTGTGAACGGGGCAGTTCACACATGACTAGCTGGGCTCTATGGGCCCTGTGCATTGTGGGATGCATCCATAGGGCAGCTGATTAATCTCTTTGAGGCGAGGCCGGCGGCGGCCAGCGAGTGTTTGCACAGGCCGCTGCGGCCCTCATTACTCAAGAGCTGAGGGGGGGGGGGGGGCAGTGAGGCTCAGGGGCCTGCCCCGCATTTGATCCCCCCATTCTTCTTTTGCTTCCCATGCTGTGGACAGTCCCCTTCATCACACACACACACACACAAACAAACGCATATGCACACATGGACACATACAAACACACACACACACACACACACACACACGCATAATGCACACATGGACACATACAAACACACACAAACACACACACACACACACACACACACACACACACACACACACACACACACACACACACACACACAGAAACGCATAATGCACACATGGACACATACAAACACACACAAACACACACACACACACACACACACACACACACATACATACACGCTCACACTCACACACACGCATAAACATGGACACATACAAACAAACACGCATACACATGTGTGCACGCAAACATACTCACACACTCACATACATGCATTCTGGCACACACCCTGAGAAATACAAACCCATATGTACCGCACGCCACACACACACACACACACACACACACACCGACACAAGCTGTCCTCCTAACCTCATTAGCACCGTCGGAGACGGTGAAGGTGAAGTCATCGGCGTGCTTCTCCTCATCGCTGGTGTGAACATACTGCACGCTGCGGGAGGCCAGGTCGGCCTGAGTAAACGTGCTGATGTGTGTGCCTGCACAGGAGGAGAGGAGAGGAGAGGAGGAGGAGATGAGCAAGAGGAGAGGAGAAGGAGGAGGAGATGAGCAGGAGGAGAGGAGAGGAGGAGAGAAGGAGGAGATGAGCAGGAGGAGAGGAGGAGGAGAGGAGATGAGCAGGAGGAGAGGAGAGGAGGAGGAGATGAGCAGGAGGAGAGGAGAGGAGGAGGAAATGAGCAGGAGGAGAGATGGGAGGGAAGTGGAAATATGAGGAGAGGAGAAGAAACGGAGAGGAGAGGAAGAGAGGAGAGGAGTGGAAGTGTGATAGACAGAAGAGAACAGGGGAGGAGAGAGGAGAGGAGATGGAAGGAAGGTGGAGATGTGAGGAGAGGTATAGAGAGGAGAGGAGGAAGGGGGGGTGAAGATGAGATGGAAGTGGAGGCATGAGGAGAGGAGAGGAGAGGAGGGAGGATGAAGAGGGGGAAATGAGAGACCAGCAGAGAAAAGTAGAGAAGAAAAGAGGAGGGGGGTGAGGGGCAGTGGTGAAAAGATGAGAGGGCAGGAGAGGACAAACATGAGCGGGGGAGTGGGGGAGAGTAGAACAGAGAGGAGTGAAGGACAGTGCAGGACCAAGGGCCATGAAGATGAAGGATGGGAAGTGTGAGAAGAAGAGGTGAGAAGATGGAGTGATAACACAGTCATGGTGTGAGGAAGAGAGGAAGTGAGATTTCCAGAGTAGTGTTCAGGTAAGGGGAGGAGGAGCGCACAAGTACAGGGGGATGAGGGGGGAGAGACGAGAGGAGAGGAGAGCAGAGCAGGTGTGGAGTGATGTACCAGAGAGGAAACAGAGGAAAGCAGAACGGACAGAAGAGGAAATTCATATGGAAAGAAGAATAGAGAACATGTCAAACAATAACAGTGACAAGACGCTGCTCCCCAACTCCTTCCCCACACGCAAATTCAGAATTCATTAAGAAGAGGGTGGTGTTGAGAGGCGAGGCAGATGGGAGGGAGGCAGGAAGTGTTAGGCTGCGGTGAGCGTCAAAGGCGAGGGGAGGAGAGGGGTGTCGCTCCCGGCCGAGCCCCCGCGGATTTGGGGCAGGGTGAGTGGCAGCTCGCTGTCGGGAGAGCGAGGCAGGCTTAAAGGACACGCGCTCGGCTCCACTCTACACCCTCGCACACAGCTAACTAACTAACTGCACTCCTCGGCTGTTATCTGTGAGCCGTGCAGGCCTGCCTTCCTAGCATACTCTCAGCTGCATGGGCAATGAGGCAGAGAGAGAGAGAGAGAGAGAGAGAGAGAGAGAGAGAGAGAGAGAGAGAGAGAGAGAGAGAGAGAGAGAGAGAGAGAGAGAGAGAGCGCTTGTACCAGCCCTAATCTCAGCAGGCGAAACCACTCATTTACACAAAAAGGCTCTGCTATCTCTGCTTGTGGCTGTCTACAGAAGGGAACGCCAGAGCTTTAGCTGGGCCAGATCTAGAACAGAGCTGGCTCTTATCTGGAGGGGCCTCCTTCGCATGCAGAGGAAGAGAGACCAGGATGGGACTCTGAGCAGGTGGAGCTTAAGGTGGTTGGCAAATCGGACAGGTAAGTATTGCAAAACACAGAGTCAGATTCAGTGAGGTGTCAAGTACAAGGAATTACAATTCACAGTATGAAAGAGATCCATTACCAGATGAATGGAAAGGCTAGTTTAAACATCGAGCTACAGATGTGGAAGCTATTGGAAGTAACCAAGCTCATCAGAATAGCTAATCTCAACTCTTGCAACAAAGCAATTCTCATTACACTGCTAATCGGCTACAATCATCCGCCAGGCGCCTTAGAGGGACCCAAGAGTAGGGTGCTCTAAAAGTACACTGCTGAGCAGCTGTTTTCTTCCACAACAGCGTGGAAAATGGGTCACTGTGGAGTGGGGGTGGACAGATGCAAAACCACAGGAAGAGGTAGAGGCAGTGGAGGACAGAGAGAGAGAGAGAGAGAGGAGAGAGAGGGAGAGAGAGAGAGAGAGGAGAGAGAGAGAAAGAGAGGGAGAGAGAGAGATAATAAAGGCAGGTACCGGGAGAGGTGACGTGCTCCAGGTGTCCCAGCTGTGGCTGTTTGGTCAGGCGGTAGATGAGCTCGCTCGGCTCGCTGTCCTGGTCGGAGGCAGACAGCTGCTGTGTGGTCAGCTTCTTCACCGAGTTCTCGTCCAGCACCAGACCCTTGTTCACGGTCACCGAGGGTGGAAGGCGATCCTCTGGGGAGTGGGCGAGAGGACCGACAAGAGGGAAAGAATGACAGACGGAGTGACAGAGAGACGTGAAAGTGAAAGAGAGAGAGGGAGAGACGAGAGAGAAAGAGAGTTTTGGGTGGAACTTGGTTCAATAACAACTGCTCAATTCACCAATTAAAATATAAATGTCTTGCCAGAAAACACAGATTAAAATATTTTTAACACAACTTAAAATAAATCAATTTAATATAAACTAATTTTCTGACTTCACAGGTTGTCAGAATAATAATAATAATAATAATAATAATGATAATAATACAAAAACGAGCAGGCCAAGCCAAAATGCCTCATAAAACAAACATAGAGACATCCCAGACTTAATCCAAACGAATGGATTTCTGTAAGACAAAATCATGGCACCTCGTTTTGATGTGGACAGTAAATCTATAGCACCCCTCCCTCCCTCCCTCCACTGCATGAAAAACTCTGTGGCTCTGTCTCATCCAAGCCCAGTGTGATGTGACTGACTGACTGATTGACTGAAGCGACTGACGGGTGGAGGACGCAGTCCAGATCCCCTGGTACCTACCTAACACACTGATGAAGAAGGACTGGTCAATCAGCTTGTTGCCCTCTGGGTCCTGTAGGTTAAACTTGAAGGAGAAGCTGCCTCCACCCTCGCCCTTCTCGTGGATGTACTCCACAAAACCTTCAAGACAGGAAAGAGAGAGTCAGAGAGAGAGAGAGAGAGAGAGAGAGAGAGAGAGAGAGAGGTGTCAAAAGGCATCTCCTTTAAAGGAATAATTGATGTATTTATTCATTCATTTATTTATTTATTACTTCTGTTTTTGTTTCTATTTGCAAATTTGAAGGGTAACTTCATGTCATTTTCAGAGATTATGCCATGAGCCATGAGAATACAGCAAACAGCAGGGAAGAGAGGTGGGTTTCATCTCTGAAAGCTGAAGCCCAGACTGTGTGTGTGTGTGTCTGTGTGATTGTGTGTGTCTGTGTGTGATTGTGTGTGTGTGTGTGTGTGTGTGTGTGTGTGTGTGTGTGTGTGTGTGTGTGTGTGTGTGTGTGTGTGTGGAGCATCCCATGTGGTAGTGCTCTACCTTTGTTGATGTCCTCTTGGGTGAAACTTTTGACGGCTCCGCGGGCAGACAGCAGGGCCTTGCTCCTGGCCTTGGCCAGCTGGAGTTTGCCCACGGTGGGGTCTTTGGTGAGGGTAAAGCGCAGCTTCACGTTGTCCGAGTCCACATCCGTGCCCTTCAGATGCTGCTCGGTGATTTTTGAAGAGGCACCTGGAGAGAGAGAGATGACAGTATATCTTCCTACTTGACTTTCAGGATGAAAACCAGTGTGCATTACACAAGTATAACCTCAGGGCTTTCGATAGTTTATAGTTGATATTTTATTGTACAATTAAAAATATTAAAATAACGGTAACACTTTACTTGACAGTATCGACATAACAGTGACATGACACTGTCATGAACACATGAACCCTAACCCTAACCTCTAACCCTAACCCTAATCCTAACCCTAACGCTAACTTGTTCTGACAAAAACCGAATGTCAGAAATGTTTATGACTTGTTTATGACACGTTCATGACAGTGTCATGTCACTCTTATGTCGATACTGTCAAGTAAAGTGTAACCAAAATAACTAATCTTGAGTGAGGCTCAGAGATTGAGATAGACAGCCTAACACATACAGGTGACGGCACATAGAGGAGAAGGAGCCGAGTGAGTAGAAAGACAGGAAATGGAGGACATCTGTCTGTCTGACTCCATGTGAGTAGAAAGACAGAATATAGAGGACATCTGTCTGTCTGACTCAACAAGCTTTGTACATACTGCAGACGTGGACAATACTTTACTTAGTGCAGACCACAGTGGTGTTTCCACATATCCTATGGCCTTTTAATGGTTCTGTGTAGGAGCTAGGTCATGCTGTAGCTATGTCATGGTGAACCCTTTTTCAGTTGAGTGGCTAATGTGTGCGTGGCTCTGCAATTCACCACCAAATGCTAGTCATGTTTAAATAAAAATGTTATTTGTTTGGAGTTTTCTTGCTTAGATTGTTTTAAAATGTACAGAGAAATAGAGACAGTATATTTTGACAATATGTCTTAACATACAGAGAGAAGGGGCAGAGTGTATCTCTACTGTATGTTCCAAAGCCTGTGCAGGTGTAACCCTCACCTGCTGCAATCTGCAGGCCCCGGTTAATGGTCACCCGGGGCGTCTCGCTCTTCTGCACGTCCATGTTGAACTCCAGGCGGCCGGACTCCGTGTTCACGCCGTCGGTGACGGAGAAGTGCACCTCGTCGGTGCGCATGCCCAGGCCGTCGGGAGTGTAGACCAGCAGCTCGTCCAGCACGTCCTGGTAGGTGAAGGTGGAGCCCTGACTCAGCACACGGCCGCTGTCCAGGGGCTGAGAGTAGAACTGGCGTCGTCGCAGCTTACCTGGGGGAGGGAGTAAAAATACAGAGAAGAAAATAATGACATGCTGACATGGCCAGGTGCCAGACCATCACCTGCAAGCCAGCTTCTACTGTAGTTTGACAGAGACACACACACCTACACACACATACATGAAAATGCATACACACAGGCAAACACACATCCCACCACCTGGCCAGTTTGACACACATACACACACACACACACACACACACACACACACACACAAAGGAGTCCAAGCAGTAAACACAAAGCCTATAAAGTCAGACACATCCACATATCTGCCCCCAAACACAATTTTCAATAAAGCCGCCTCCATGCGGGCCGACCCACGTCCAGCTGACAGGGTCATTTCCTGGCCGAGTAACGGACCGGGCTGCGCTCTGCCTGCCGTCCCCGGTCCTCCTCCCAGCCCGCTGCGGCCCATTGCTCGTCTGTCACGCACCCCGGTCCATACCTCAGCTGGCCGCAAATGATAAAGCCTCCGCGAACTGCGAAGCCCTCGGCCCGTAAAGCCCGCCTGTCACCCCATCATAAAGCACCAGAGTGATGCGGCTGTTTCGGCCGTGCATATCCCCCGCCCACCAAAACCATGCACACACATATATACGCACGCACACACACATATGCGCACACACGCACACACACACACACACACAAACTCTCTCTCTTTCTCACACACACACACACACACACACACACACAAACTCTCTCTTTCTCACACACACACACACACACACACACACACACACAAACTCTCTCTCTTTATCACACACACACACACACACACACACACAAACTCTCTCTCTTTCTCACACACACACACACACACACACACACACACACACACACACACAAACTCTCTCTCTTTCTCACACACACACATTTTTTGATGAGGCTTATAAGGGGGCAGATGCCTGCTAAATGGTGAGGGGCCATGGTGACAGAGCCATCAGTCAGAGGGAGATGGGAAGCCGACTCAAGGCCTGAGTGCCTACTGCTCCTACCGCCAACGCCAGCGCAGGCTGAGCTGAACACCCCTGACTGATGGACTGTCAACGACCACGCCATGGAGCACGAGAGGGGAGGGAAGGAGGGAGCGAGGGATGGAGACGGACAGACTGGAGTGGAGGAAGAAAAGAGAGCATGATGGGAGGAGACGGAGAGGGAGAGGTACGGGGGGGGGAGTCTGTCTATGACAAGTGAAAGACAGGGGAAGAGGCAGTGAGTGCAAGCAAGCATGAGGGAGAGAGAGAGAAAGTCAAAAAGTCAGAAAATAAGTGTGTGTGTGTGTGTGTGTGTGTGTGTGTGTGTGTGTGTGTGTGTGTGTGTGTGTGTGTGTAAGAGAGAAGCAAAGAAAGAGGGAGAGGTGGGGGTGTCACATAGGAAGAAGGTGAGAAAATTAGTGAGTGAGTGTGTGTGTGTGAGAGATAAATAAACAGGGAGGGGGGGCAGAGATGGAAGCCAAAGGTGAACGGGGTGAAGGCCCTTACCATAAGTAGGCTTTTTGGTGATGGTGAGGATGATCTCATTCTCAGGGGTGTCCAGGTCCAGCACGTGCAGGGAGGAGTTGGTGATGACCACGCCTGAGTTCTCCTCCACCTGGATGCTGTTCACCGACACCACGGGAACTTTGTCCTCCTTACTTTGCTAAACGGACAATATGAAACACAGAGCCTCAATAGGATGCATTCAGCATGGGGAGTGTATACTCACCACTCAATTACCCAGGCGACAGTGAGAGCACTCGACCAATAAGTCAATAACAGACAAGTAATTAAATTCAGAGCGCCACTGCCGCCTGATTCATTTTTCACTAAGCTGTCATCAGAGGCACAATAGTTGGCTGCCTTGGGAAATTCAGTTGAGTTTTTTTTTGCATTTTTAGCTCGAGTTAGGCACGCCAAATAAGCAAATGGAAATAAGCAAACAAGAAGCACACAGGGTCTGTCCGAAACGGAAAGCAGCTGCAAGCTGCATCGCTGATGCCTTTAACTGTCTAACGAGTCTGTCTTAACGAGTCACTTGCCATAGCAGGCATCAAGGTAGCAACTTTGAACTTTGTTTCAGACAGCCTAGCATGATGGCAACATAATAATGATGCTACCACAATACTGACAGTTGGCTTAATCAGTGGGAATTGAAACAGTTCTAAAGAATCTGTGCTTGGAAGACGGCATGCACATGTTAGGTGATGCGAGTACGCTGCCTTCAGAATTCGGCAAAAAAAAGGTATCTTAGAATACTGACACACTGACATAGACACACACACACACACACACACACACACACACACACACACACACACACACACACACATACACATACACACACACAGGCCCATATACAGCTCATCACTTGCAAACTGGTCAGTCAATTTGCCCTCCACACACACACGCACACACAAACACACACACACACACACCTGGATGTCGATGTTGACGACAAAGGCCTCGGTCTGGCTGGAGCCGTCACTAATGTAGAAGCTGAAGATGTCCTGATGGACGTTGGCCTGCCGCACGTTCTGCACGTAGAAGATGTGGTCTGCGTTCAGGTCCTCTATGGAGAAGGGCACTTCGGAGCTGATGACCTGGGCACCGCCGGACGCTCCCGCTGACAGGTGAGAAGAACCAGAGATCAGAACAGTCAGCCATGGCATCAGCCAACGCTACATCTTTCATCTAACTGAAGATGAGAGCTGTGATTTGCAAAATCTTTTTTGAACCTCCTGACAGTGTGCTTCTTTTCATGGTACTTTTAAAAGAGTCATTCCTGGCAGCTGGCCAGCAGCACTCTGAGAGAGGGTGGTCAGGTCACTGATTGCTTAATGACAGGCGCCTGGTAAGAGTTTACCAGAGTAGTAGGTTCAGTGCAGTTACACTGATCACATAGTGAGGAGACACCTGCAGAGAGACAGATCTTATCTTATCTGCCTCCGCACACACACACACACACGCACACACACACACACACACACACACACACACACACACACACACACACACACACACACACACACACACAAACATACACTCTGGACTACACAAACTTAACTACACACACGCATACACACACAAACACAGCTTCACCGACACACTCACACACACAGACACACACACACACACACACACACAAACATACACACTGAACTACACACACGCACACACTGAAACACACACACACAAATGCACACAAACACACACACGTAGAGGAAATCTGTCTTGCCCAAGGTCATGTAACCGCCTCAAATCAATATAGTGCACTAGGAGATGGGAGATGCAGTGTAGAATGAGCTACTGCTTGTGTGATAAGTGGATAATGGTGCCATACCTCTCTTTGTGTTCTCAATGAAGCCGTACTTCGGGGGACTGACCAGCCACACCAGGAGGTTCTTTTTGGGCGTGTCCGGGTCAGAGGCGATGATGTGATTGGCTGACAGCTGGACCCTGCCCCCTTCCTGGACCTAAGGGAAAGTCACACAGAAGAAACAAAAAATTGTTTTTTGCCCACCGTGGCTGGAAAGGAGTGACGAGATTTGGGAAGCTGAGCTTGTTTGCAGTGTTCTGATTTGATTTGTTTGCTGGTTTCGTGTCGCGTTGTGCTTGTGTCACCTTGATGCCGCTGTGCACGGTGACCACGGGCGGCTGCCTCTGCACTGACGTGATGGTGATGGTGCACATCTGGTTGTCAAGGCGATTGTTTTCGCCGTCGTATACGATGAAATGGAAGATGTCAGTGACGGGCTGATTCCCTGTCTCAAAGGACGTGATGTAGCTGTGGAGATCAAAGAGATGGAGTTAGAAAGAGAGAGAGAGAGAGAGAGAGAGAGAGAGAGAGAGAGAGAGAGAGAGAGAGAGAGAGAAAGGGAGGGATAAAGAGAGAGATAGAGCAAAGGATAAAGAGAGAGATAGAGCAAAGGATAAAGAGAGAGATAGAGCAAAGGATGAAGAGAGAGATAGAGCAAGGGATGAAGAGAGAGATAGATCAAGGGATGAAGAGAGAGATAGATCAAGGGATAAAGAAGGAGGAGATGGAGAATAGAAGGGGACATTCATTGAAATAGAGAATGAGAAGTGAGAGAGAAACAGAGATGAAAAGGTGGAAGGATTTTTAGAATGGTGGAAAGAGAAAGCAAGCAGGAGATAGAAGAAGAGAGAGTAGAGGGAGTCATTGGAGAGGAATGAGATGGAAGAACACAACAAACACACAAACAAACAAACAAATGAAAGAAAAGGAAGAGAAAAAAACACACAGTACACAAATGCACATTAGCTTCACTCACATAACTCTCTCCTAATGCTGAGTACATCAATTATAAGTCCGCTGAGGCACTTACTCAAATTAAGATTTGATAACTCTACAACACACACACACACACACACACACATTCACACACACACACACACACACACACACACACACGCACACACACACACACAACCACAAACAGCAGCACTTAAACAATCTTCAGTAAACGGCATACATAATACATCTCTGTTAGATCATCCTCTGTGTATGCGAGGGAAGATTAAGCCGCGGGAGATAATGCAGTGTTGATGCAAAGCCTGCGTTATGAAATGAGCCCTTTGCCCTGGCTAACTGCTCATGTTCTCAATGACGCCGCAGAGGCTGCGCCGCTATCATTCAGCCTGATGGGCTTAAAGCAAATCAACCGCGCTTTATGGGAATGAGTCGGTTAACCCGGAGTCAGTCAGACTCGCTCTCAATTGACTTCACATGGGAATGTAATAAAATCAGCGAGTGGCGAAAATATTATCAATAATTAAAAGAATGAGAGTTTTTATGTTTACAGTAATGGGTTGTGTCCGGCTTTAGAGCAAAAAAAGTAATATATGCCGTTACGATATTTTTTTAATGTGCTGTGTTCGTCAGGAAAAAAATAATAAACACAGACTCATTTATGGCAAATACTGCTGGCTTGAGTTCAAAGAGTGCAATATTTTCAGTGCTTTCAAGCTTTTTTACTTCAACGCGACCCAACCAGTAGCCTGGATGGAATAGCGAAGTGAAGCTTAATGACCATATCTCACAGTGGCTAGTAGCCTGGATGGAATAGCGAAGTGAAGCTTTATGATCATATCTCCCAGTGGCTAGTAGCCTGGATGGAATAGCGAAGTGAAGCTTTATGACCATATCTCCCAGTGGCCAGTAGCCTGGATGGAATAGCGAAGTGAAGCTTTATGACCATATCTCCCAGTGGCCAGTAGCCTGGATGGAATAGCGAAGTGAAGCTTTATGACCATATCTCCCAGTGGCCAGTAGTCTGGATGGAATAGCGAAGTGAAGCTTTATGACCATATCTCCCAGTGGCCAGTAGCCTGGATGGAATAGCGAAGTGAAGCTTAATGATCATATCTCCCAGTGGCCAGTAGCCTGGATGGAATAGCGAAGTGAAGCTTAATGACCAATCTCCCAGTGGCCAGTGGCTCTGCCCTCACCGTATGCGACGGCGGTTGACGTCCTCCATGGTGAAGGAGGAGTACTCGCTCAGCTCCTCGGGGTCGGACGCCGCACTGCTGCGGGTGAGGATGCCGTACATGGGTACCGACACCAGCTGGATACGGATCTTCTCATCCGGGGAGCTATCGTCCTGGAAACGGCACGACGACACAGATGAACAGTGAGAATCAAATATTGCAATGCTTCAAAAAAAACACATGGATCAACACTACAGAATAATACAGCATTATGATGATAGAAAAACACTTGAACATATGCTGAAACCCAGGTAGAAAACTGCAATAACTTTCATATGTCAATTAATATTTATGTGGTCTCAGTGAGTTATAGTGCCCTTTAAAAATATATATTTCAAAAGTATGAGAAAATAACAAACATCATCCATCACAGACGGCTACAGTATAAGCTGATATTGTCAAATTTCTCCACAGTCTGCCTGTAGACCGTGCACCGCTTTTCACACGTTTTTTTCTCATTCTCTTTCAACATTGCCATGACTCTGGTATGATGGTCTGACTCCGTCTGACAGTTAGAAGAGGTCATTGTGCACACCCCAGGTGTATAAATTTATTACAGGTGTAATAAAAATCTGTCAAAAACTACTTCAAAAAGGAGTCTCGAGACTTCTCGATTCTTTTCTTTCTTGTGTTTTATTTTGTCATGAAAACACAAGAAAGAAGACTCGAGAAGTGTGCAGACTCGTTTTTTAAGTATTTCCTGACTCCATCTGACTCCATGGACTGTCCACTGCCGCCGCTCCTCACCTTATAGGCCAGGTGGGAGCGCGTGATGACCGTGCTGCTCTTCTCCGACACCTCCATGGCCAGTTGAGCTTTGGGATCCCTCCTTGGCCCATCGCCACCCACCGCCGACACCGACACCAGCACGGTGGCCGTCGCCATGGAGATGCCGTCAGTCACCGAGAAGGTCATGGCGTCGTCCTCGGCCGTCCGGCCCGTGTGCTCGTACTGCAGGACGTTGCGGGTGATGTCGCTGAAGGTGAAGGTGTCACCTGCACAAAAGACCAATTACACATCTCACCGTGTCAGCAGCATCTCACACCAAGCTTGTCATATCATGTCATATGTCTGTCATATCATCTCTCACGATGCCACATCACGTCACACTACACCATGCCACATCCTTTTTGACATTAAATAATCAAGCCATTTGTCAAGTATTTTCTATCATGGCACATCATGTAGTACACTGTAGCTGAGTGTGTATTTAGTTAGGTGCATTTCTAAAACGGATAGTTCCGGTCCATGATTATGATTGGCTGAACCGTGTTCGATGCTGTTGTAAGTCAATGCAATCCTTCGTGTTGACCGTCGTGCCTAACAATGCCCCTTTGCTGTTCTAAAAATCACTGGAACCAATAGCCTCTTGGGAGTTATTGCTTAAAGGAACCGTATGTAGGATTTTGGCCAAAACTGGTACTACAATCACTTTCAAAATACTGTAGAGCGGTGTACACCGCAGATGTGGTAACTAGAGCAGAGCTGGCAACCCAAATGCCGAAACACTACTGACTTTGTGATTACTAGATAGGTGGAGGGTGGCGGATCAGGCTAAAACACAAATATGTAAACATCAACATCAGAGGGCTGCAACTTCACTTTTTTAAATGACGATATCCTGGCTGGACTACTGTTGTCAGTGATATAAGTATTTGAAATTAGCATGATTTCCTAATGTCTAGTGACAAATCAGGGCCATTTTATGATTAATTGAATTTAATTTCTTACATACGGTTCCTTTAAATCTATGTCCTTTTTCACTCTCACAGCTAAATTAATTAAGTGTGCCTATAGTTTACTGTGTATTGATGACATTGTATGTTGATGTTTGTCTCTCTGATGACAGTGGAGCACGGTTGGTGTGCGTTTCTCACCGGTGTTCATGGGTGCCTGAGAGGTGAAGTCCACCCTGAGGAGGGTGCCGTGCACTGGGGGCTCCACCAGCTCAAACTCCAGCTCATCCGGAGCCGTGTCCGCATCCGTAACCGCCAGCTGCTGTCCTCCTGCACACACACACACACACACACACACATGCAGACACACACAGAAACAGCCAGACACACACACATCATGTAAGTACACAGACACCCATGCAATACATTATATATCATCTCTACAATCTTCTTGCGTGTACCCCCTGACAATATTATCATCCACAGAGCGTTCATGTTCTATTTCAGCCAGGACTCAGGATCTTTCAACTTTATGCCATTACAAATACACCCAGTAATGTTTCCATTAACATAACCATCCTGAGGGGAAAAATAGACCATAATATACATGGGCAGAACACGTTTCACGCCTCATATCTTCTAAAAGCTTCAGTTCCATACTGTTAAATCCCTTGATACCATTTCCCTCGGGCAACATGTAAATGTGTGGAATGAGAGCATGTGTGTGTGTGAGTGTGTGTGTGTGTGTGTGTGTATATATGTATATATATATGTGTGTGTGTGTGTGTGTGTGTGTGTGTGTGTGTGTGTGTGTGTGTGTGTGTGTGTGTGTGTACACATGTAGAATATGAGCGTGTGTATATGTGCACAAATGAGTGTGTGTGTGTGTGTGTGTGTGTGTGTGTGTGGTAGTTCAGTGGATCTCGTACCGACTGGTGCTCTGCCTCCCAGGGTGACCTCCAGCACGGGGTCCAGGATCTGGAAGACGGGCGGCTGCTGGTGGTTGGCCACGAGCAGGATGGCAAAGTCCATCTCAGGGGTGGTGTGCTCCCCATCAGACACTAAACACACAGTTCCACAAATCAGGGCCACTCACTAGTACATTCTCAGACACACACTGTCACATATGCTCTGCTTATGCATGGACTCACAGCCCCATACATCTGAACACATACAGTATGCTCTTATACTGCCATTCCTATGCTATACACAATTACTGAAGCACTAACATTAACAAAGAGAAACAAGGTATATTTCAAATATTATACACAGAGCTTTCAAACATTAACGAGAAAAGTGATGAAAGTAAACTCTAGGCTGTATCAACTAATTAATATCAAACAGCCAACATGAAACATGCTGATGAAAAAAAACAGTGATGAAAAACAGTCACCCTAATGGATAGTGAAAGGAAACTGTCAGAAGAAAGTCTATAAATAGGCACATTAAAGATATCTTTCACTGGCGACAAGAGAGAAGATCACATGGCTTCCAAGCTGAGAGAGGCTTTATAAAGGCTTTATAAAGTTCTGTGGTGACTGACATGGATGTTTTCATGAGAGAAGAGAGAGAGAAATGAAAACAGAACTTCTCCCACAGAAAACATCTCAGATGGGGCCACCGCTGTGGATGAAAACAGACACACCCCAGGGAAGAAGAGAAGATGGGGCAGAGAGTTGGATGTATGTACGAAATGAGAGAAAGATAGAGAGAGAGAGAGAGAGAGAGAGAGAGAGAGAGAGAGAGAGAGAGAGAGAGAGAGAGCAGTGAGTGAGTGAACAAGAGGACAGAAACAGAGACGTGGGAGTAGTAGATGGATAGATTAAAAGGAACTATCCCTCTCTACATGCTCTCTCTCTCTCTCTCTGTCTCTCTCTGTTGGACCATGTAAGGGCCTGGCATGGGGGCCCTACGTGTTTATCTAAAGCTCAGCGTGATCCCGTGTGCACTCTACGCTCTTATGCATCATTGATGGGGACCTGCGTTGGGGGGATACGTATCCTGGGCTTCTCCGGGAAAACGAGAGAACACTCCGGAATGCCGACGCTCCGAGAGTTTCTGAGAGAGCTCCAGCGACAGACGGGACTCCCTCTTTCCGCTTCCAGCTCCACTAGCAACAGCAGCAACAGCAGCAGCAGCAGCTGGGGTTAAATTTAGCACCCGGGGGTCCGAGATGGAGATCAAAGGCAAGGGGCCTGTGCAGTATCATTACATGCTGTCACAGACGGCAGGCCTAACCTACACACACACACACACATACGCACACACGTTACGCAAGCAGAAGCTATTCCATCCTGCACGACAGGAGAACATGTACCATATGCCAGGGAGAACGGAATCGCATAAACATACACACACACATACGCACATACGCACACACGCACGCGCACACACGCACACAAACACACACACAGGCCTCGTTTTTTCTTCTCTTGGCCATTGCAAGGCAATAATTAAAATGCTTGAATCTATTTGAGAATGAACAACTGTAACGCCGGTTCAGCCTGCGCAGCCCTCTCTGTCCCGTCGGCTGCGGTGACCACGCCCACTCCAGTCCTGCTCCGCTTCGCCGGAGTTCTAACCACCTGCAGTCTATCAACTAATTAGCCACTGGCTTTAAAATGACTCTGTCTCCCTTGCCTCAGCGTGAGGTACTGTTTCTCTTGGAACTTACTAAGCCGTGTGTATATAGCAGTATTGCGAGATTTGTGACTTTATTGTTCTTTGACCTTGTTCCGTACCCCGACTACGATTCTTGGACCTGCGATTTTGGATTATTTGCCTTACCTGTGAAACCGTGTATGATCTGGACTGTACCTTCTGACCCCAACTCTTGGACTTGTGTTTATTGGATTGTTAGCCCTTTACCTGTGAAATTGTGTATGACCTGGATTGTGTTACTGGATTTTGCCACTGGATTTGCCCTTTGCCTATAAAAAGTATTCTCCGCATCTGAGTCTCCCTCGTATTCATCACAACAACCTTTTATATCATTAACCCATTTGCGCTGGATGCTGCATGACGCAACATTGACCCTCCCGCTGGATGCTGCGTAGCGCAACATTGACCCTCCCGCTGGATGCTGCGTAGCGCAGCATGCTTTTTATTTCATGTTTCTAGGTGCTACAGAGGCTTAGATATTACATTTTGGTAGACGTTGACAATTTTTAGTATGTTTTCAGAAAACCCTCAGGAAATAAGGTTATTTAGTCTAGAATGCCATAGGATTCTATAGGCGTTTTTAGCAGGCATTTTAGGAGTAAATGGGTTAAATAATGGCTTAATAAAATTGCCTTACATCTATTTGAGAATAAACAACATTACATTTTGATAAATAATGGAATAGAACCCTGTGAATATTGTACCCCTTTTATCGTTGATATTTACACATTTGTTGTTCTAGAGAGGCTCTTCAAAAGAAACATGCATGGAAGTCAGCTTGGGACACAGAGGGCTCCTTGGCTGAAACTTTCTTTAGAGAGTGGGAGGCGTTGCCTGGCGAAGCTGAATATGACAGCGCATATGAGGGTATGGTGGGCCTGTGATTCATAGCTGCGGTTCAGGATGATCCATGGCCGCATCCTTCCAGTGGGGAGGATATAGAGTGTCCCATTACAGCTGCGGCCAGCATCGGAGCTCACGAAGGCGGTGGGGGGTGGGGGGAATCATACCGGCACTCGGATTGGGCCATAAATAACAGGCGCAGGATGGCGTGATGGAGCA
>NW_027468848.1:30447485-30459985 GCF_046254945.1 Alosa pseudoharengus
CCAAGTGAACGTGGTGGTGGTGGTGGTGGTGGTGGCCATGCTGAGTGCTGCCATGTTGATCTGATAATGAATATTAGGGCTGGGTCTTCCACTCATGAACAATCACAACCAGGGGGGGAATGAGTGCTCAAGGAGGAACTCAGGGACTCAAGGATTTAATCCAGGATTAGGCGGCTTAGTGACTTTTAACTTCATTTTGAGGCTGTACAGTATGAAGACCAATACTGCAAAATGGGCCAAAAATGAATTGGGCCATCTGAAATGGACCATGCGTATCAAACTGTATCAAGGGTATATATGCCAGTATGATGTCCAAATGGGTGCACAGTTTAGCCAGAGCACTGCAATGACATGATTAAAACTGAAAATGAAGTAAGCATTGAATATGTTGTGTAAATGTGTGAAATGTGTGTCATGTCATGTCATGTACATGTTTGTATATGCCTGTGTGCCTGAGAGTGGGTGTATGTATGTGTTTACATATGAGTGTAAGACCCAATAAACCCAATACGTATGTACTGTATGTATGTGTCTGTCTGATTGTGAGTCAATGTGTGTGTGTGTGTACAGTATGTGTGTGTGTGTGTGTGTCAGCACATGCATGTATACAGGAAAATATGAATATGGCAATGCAAACATGCACATATACGTGTGTGTGTGTGTGTCTGTCTGTGTGCATATGCATGTGTGAATAACAATATGAATAAATAAGTGTGGTTGCATGCATTTGTCTTTGTTTATGCGCGCGCGTGTGTGTGTGTGTGTGTGTGCGTACGCGTGTTTGTGTGTGCGTGCGAGCAGCACACGTCCGTCGCGTGTCTTGAAACCCAGGCGGTGGGTCCCCCTCCCTCTCGCACCCACCTGTCCCCCCCCCCGCAGGCTCACCTGGAAGTGAAAGGTGTCCCTGTGTGTGCTGGCGCCCAGGTGGCGGTACCACACAATGCCCTCATTGACGTCCTGCTGGGTGAAGGAGGTGGTGGGAGTGGAGTCCGTGCCCTCGGGGAGCGAGTGCCAGGCGGCCACCGGGCCATCCGCCGGCAGGGGCACCAGGAGAACCTCACCTACACACACACACACACACACACACACACACACACACACACACACACACACGGAAGGAAGAAGGGGTCAGGTGTGTGTGTGTGGGGTATGTGTGTGTGTATTTCAAGGAACAAGAATAGTATTCCACACTAAAAACTCAACTCCTACTAGAGGTACTTCCATACACAGAGAGAATGGGTCTTAGACGTGGAGTGTTAGTGTGTGTGTGTGTGTGTGTGTGTGTGTGTGTGTGTGTGTGTGATTCCAATTTAAGAATGCTCTATGTGGGAGAGACTAAGCAAAATCAATTGCCATCAGTAAGTTGAATGAAGAGAGTGGACACTGGCCAACAGAGAAAGACAGTAAAAGAAAGCTGGAGAAAGAGAGAGATGGTGCTGCAGGGAGCCCAGAGAAAAGCCCAAGACTAAAACTCTATCTGCCTGCTAACTCTATCTGCCTGCTAGCTGACAGATATGATGGATCTCTCGGCCGTTCCGGTCCCGGCTGGCTGCCTGGCCGTGACGCTCCTACCGTATTTGGGCGCGCCCTCGGGGCCGCTGATGGTGTAGAGGATCTCTGCGTCGCTGGAGCCCTTGTACTCGGCCCGCAGGTACTTCTTAGAGAGCTGCACCATCCCCCCCTCTCTCACCCAGGTCACGGGCAGGGACAGCATGTGAGGGGTGTTGGCGTTCTACGCACACGCACACACACACACAGGAAGAGGAAAGGAGAGAGAGGGAGTGTGTAAATGCCTATCTTGGACTTAGGTCAGCACAGGACATGAACTTCCTACCCTCACACAAACACACACACACACACACACACACACCAACAACCATAGCAGACACACACATTTTTATCACTACTACAGAAATTCCTTGCCACTAATTAGACAGCCCAGGCGTGGTTATCATCATGCATGGCTCATTGTCACAACAAACACCCCACAGCTCCATCATCCTTCAGAACAGCGTGACCTCAGAAAAAGTGCATGTCTGAAGATGGGCCGAGGAAGATTTGTCACCCGTGAAGAGATATATATGCCTTATTCTCAGGCAGGCAAACAAAACACACAGACACACACAGACACAGGGAGAGAGAGATGCCATATTCTCAGACCGGCAAACACACACACACACACACACACACACACACACACACACACACACACACACACACACACACACACACACACACACACACACAACCACACACGGAGATAGAGATGCCGTATTGTCAGACAGGCACTAGCAGCCAAATATGACGTGCAGTGCACAGAATATATCAGCTGATGAAATTCAAAAGTTTTTTTTATTCTGCTGAGGGTGTTCAGATAAGCATTCCTCTGTTTTTACCTGAATGAGAGGAGAGAGAGAGAGAGAGAGAGAGGGGCTGAAAGAGAGGTAGAGAAAGAGAGAGGAGAGAGTGAATGAGAGAGCGAGAGATAGATTCAGCGCCAGTCGACTCATAACTCAGTATAGTCTCACTAAGATAATGATCAAGGACTCTGAAGGATGTGTGTGCTGCACTGTGCTGTGTGGATGAGATCTCCTACTCTCGGTGGGGACCGCCCTGGCCTCGGTCCAGCTCCTATCCCACAGAGCCCAGACCAATCTTCGCTCCACACGCAGACTTCAAAATGAACCCCTTATGAGCAGACAGGCCGGCCAAAAACATTTTCTCCCCCAAAACCCGTAGGAGCGGATTCATTAAAAAACATATGGGATGATGTGATGCCATCTTGTAGCTTTTACACTGTGTGTAAAAGGTTGAAGCGAGGACAACACTAAAGGCATTTCCAGTGGCGAACCTCGTAGAAGATGCAAAGGAACTGAAGATGAGGGGAGAATAAAACTGGAGGAAAAAGATCAGTAAAACGGGAGCAATTTAGCAGAGGGAATTACCAGTACACTAGATTTTGTAACTATGGCGATAGAAATGCCGACATCCAGACAAAGCCATCCCTTTGCAAACTTCAATACAAATTACTGTCTGGTTGTAGAACTAGTGGAGGAAGAAAGGAACAGGAATATGACTAGAAGAAGAGGGAAGAAGATGTAAAGAACAAGAGGGAACGGTATGAATAAACAGAATAAACACTATCAGGAGGACAGAAAGAAAGAAAGAAAGAAAGAAAGAAAGAAAGAAAGAAAGAAAGAAACTTGATCATTAAAATCGCATGTCCAAAACTTCGTCCCAGGCTTATCCACCAGCCGTGCCAGTGTGAAGCATCAGCACAAGCGTGGAGCGTCCATTCATCCTCGTCCTGTTCGGCCTCTCCAAAGGGCAGCGGAGGAGCACAGCCATGCCAACACCAGAGTCCCGAGCCCAGAGACAGGCCTGATCCATGGGTTTCTGCAGCCACCCCCCCTCCCTCTCCCACATAAGTCTCCACATCAAAGGCCCAGGAGCTGGAACACAATGGCTGGTTGGCCGGTTGGGCTGTGCCATCCAAACTGAGGATTAATGGGCGCTGCCAGCCAGTGAAACTGTCAGCTTCACTTCACCAAGCCGAATCAGGGTGTGAAACCCAGCACCCACCCACCCACACACCCACACACACACACACACACACACACACACACACACACACACACACACGCACACAGACGTGGAAAAATAAGCCACAAAAGCAGGCGAAACAGAAGGCCAGGTTGTGCTTTGTCACCGCTCCCCACTTTTCCCCTCTCTTCACTCCCAGAGACCAACTGTGACAAGTGTGCCCCCATTTCCCACCCAAGGGCCTTGAAGGACACAACTCGGCCCTTGCACCCAATCCAGCCCCATGATCACTCAGCCTATTGATGAATGCGCCCTCATTGTGAGGACTGTCATGGCCCCTTGTCCATCTCTCGGCACCTTTTATTCCCTGGCCCTGGCATCAGACTGCCCCTGTCGGCTGGAGTGCCAGGATGGGCTGGACGGGAGTGAGAGAGTCGGTGTGCCAGAGAGCCGAACTGGCTCTGGCCAGTTGTCAAAAAACAAAATTCCTCCTCCATTCACCGAATCGCCACTCTGTGTCTTTGTCAATTAAACCCGCATGAATTGGCTAAACACCCAGAATTCTTGAAGCAGGGACCTGCAAACGAACGGGTGAAATGAAGTGCTTCTTTGTGTGGGAGAAAAAAGGAGAGGATCAAATAAATGGGCCGATTTGGACTTTTCAAACTCTGTGCACACTAAGGCAGAAAAATCGTATCGGCATTGTGCGTGGCGGCCCCTTTCTCTGTGGGGAGGGCATCCCTCCTCTCCTTATCGATCCTCTGGGCTGATGAGAGAGGGGAGAGACCGGGCACAGCTCATGTGTTGCACCGGCCAGGGGCCATTGGTCAAGCACTGATTTGCATGGGGGCCCTAGAGCCAGAGACCCTGTCCGTGTCCAGAGAGGCTTGTCTGATTTCTTTAAAGGGAGATGTGGGTGCCAAGGAAGGATGGTGGCAGAGAGGGAAAAAACAGGAATAGAGAGAGAGAGAAAGAGAGAAAGAGAGAGAGAGAGAGAGAGAGAGAGAGAGAGAGAGAGAGAGAGAGAGAGAGAGAGAGAGAGAGAGAGAGAGAGAGAGAGAATTGAATTTTCAAAAACTCTTTATTACAATCTTAAAAATACATCAAGATCACCTTGACATTGTACTCAAAAAGTAAAAGTTAGGAAAGCTAATTAAAGTAATGTGCAATCTGTAGCTTATCATTCTCAACAATACACATCACGCTGTTGTAGCACCATTTTTCCTCAAAAACATCGAGAATCTTCATAGATTTATAAAAATGAAAATCAATCAACATACGACACCTTACAAGAATAGAAAACACCATTAGGATATCAACATTTGTATCCTGCTCAACTTTCCTTTTACGACTAACATATATCGCCATCTTTGCTTGCCCAAGCAAAAAGTTTAGGAGCTGACACTTGAAGCGATGCTTTTGTACATATTTAAAACCAAAAATGAAAATCTCCGAAGAGAAACTTTCATCAAACTTAAAGAAAAGTGTCATCAATGCAGCAAAAAGAGGTCTGAGCCTCTGGCAGTGCATAAAGGCATGGAATACAGTCTCCCTTACAGAACAAAAAGGGCACCCCTGATCAACCATCGGATTTAAAACAGAAATAAAAGCATTCACTGCTATTGCACCATGCAGAATACGCCATTGTAGATCGCCAGCTTTTTTAGTTAATGGTGACTTGTACAACGCTCGCCATTGTGGTTTGACATCATTTTCAACCTGCAAAACTTCACGCCAGGGTGTATCCACCCTCTTGTCCAGAGACCTTTTATTTAGGGAGAGAACACACAGTTTATACAATGATTTACTAGTTGCAGCTGTAGGACCCAGGAAAACTAAACTGTCTGGGAGTAAGTAGCAACCAGTGCAACCTGTTAAAACTGGAAATAAAGTAAGTCTGGGAAAGGGGTCATGGCAGTCAGGACTACACTCCCCCCCAAAAAAATCTCCAAGCAATTGCATCTCCTCCCCAATTAGGAGAGACCGCCATTTCCCAAGTAGCTGATCAACTATCCTAATGGACTTCACACCTAAGTGTTGAGCTAAAGTATGGCTATTACTGAAATCAGGACCAGCAAACTCTACTAAATCCCCAAGGGTTGTAACTCCAGAGCTGATAAACTTAGAAGTAGGTACCAGGGACAAATCCTGACTCACATCAAGAACAGAACCATGAATCAGAGGCTCCTTTAACAACCAGAATAATGAGCTTGTCTGTCGCGGGCGTTGTATTATAAACAGAGACCAGACTTTAAACAAATTCTTATAAAATGCAGGAAGCAAATTAAGATTCATCCTATTTGGATTACACCAGAACAAAGACCTATCTAAGCCCAACCCTTCAAAAAGTTGTAAAATACAACAGGCTGCAGCTTTCCAGCTTGAGTCCACTGATCCTGCAAGAAGACGCTGTACAAACTGCAGACGGAAGGCAGCAGTTCGACTCTGTAGATGAATAAGTCCATGTCCACCTTCCTCCTTAGGCAGATATAAAACACTCTGAGGTACCCAGTGTAGATTGTCCCAGAAAAAATCAACCAGGACTGACTGAATCTTCGGTAGCATGTTTGAAGGAGGATCCACACAAGCCAGCCGATGCCAAAGAGAGGATGCAACCAGGTTGTTAATAATAAGAACACGCCCCCTGTACGAAGTAATACTGAAAAGAAATTTCCATTTCTCTAGACGACCTTTAACTTTTTCAATTACCCCATCAAAATTCTTTTGAATAAAAACATCATCACCTAAGAAAACACCCAGGTATTTAAACCCACCCCTATTCCAAACTAAGCCATCAGGCAGACCAGGTTCGCCAATCACCCAACTCCCAACCAGCAAGGCTATGCTTTTTGACCAATTTACCTTTGCTGAAGAAACAACCTTAAATTCATTGCAAATTTTAAAAAGCGTGTCAACATCTCTCTGGCCATTAACAAGGACAGCCACATCGTCAGCATAAGCTGACAATTTAAAAACATCATCACAGTTAGGGATTTTCACTCCAACAATCTCCTTCCTCAACCTTACAAGGAAAGGTTCAATAGCCAGACTATACAGCATGCCTGACAAGGGACAACCTTGACGGACACCTCTGTATACCTTAAAAGGAGCGCACAAGTCACCATTAACCTTGAGAATACTTTCAATGTCACAATACAATGCTTTGATCATTCGAATAAAATTGGGGCTGAAACCAAAGGCTGACAAAGTATTCCACAAATAATTATGCTCAACCCTATCAAATGCCTTTTCTTGGTCAATTGAAACCACACCAAAATCCAGATTGAAGTATTTGCCAATATAGAAGACATCTCTAATGAAGGAAACATTGTTATGAATCAATCTGCCCGGCACACAGTAGGTCTGGTCAGGGTGGATTACCTGCTCCAAAACCTCCCCAAGTCTATTTGCTAAAACTTTAGACAGCAGTTTGTATTCAGAGCAGAGGACTGACACCGGCCTCCAGGACCTTATATCTGTCAGGTCTCCCTTTTTTGGCAATAAAGTGAGCACTGCTCTACGGCAGCTCAGTGGCAGCACCCCTCTGGTGATGCTGTCTCTCAGAACAGCAAGCACATCTGTGCCCAACTCTGGCCAAAAGGACTTATAAAAGTCTACTGGCAGGCCATCCACCCCAGGTGCTTTGCCACTCTCCATACTGTGGAGGGCTCTCTCCAGCTCCTCTAGGGTCAACACCCTTCCAAGGGCTGTATTTGCCTCATCAGATACCTTAGGTAGGTCACCAAGAAACGCCTCGTCAGTCGCCTGATCTTGTGGAATTTCGCTGTTATAAAGCTCCTTATAAAAATTTACTGCTCTATTGCGTATTTCTGGAGAATTAGAAAGGATTCTCCCATCTTCGGACCTCAAAGCATGAATGAACTTCCTCTGGCCATTCTTTACCTCCAAGTTAAAAAAGAATTTTGATGGTACATCCATCAGCTCCACACTCTGGAAGCGGGACCTGACCAGAGCTCCCTGTGCCCTCAAACCTAAAAAGTCAGCCAATGTTTTCTTTTTTGAGTTAAGAATTTCAGTGGGTGCCTGATCACCCGTTTGTTCTGCCAGATTTTGAAGTTCGATTATTTCCTCCTCTATTTTTTTCATTGAGATTGTTATGCTCCTTGTGACATTGGCTGTATACTCCTGGCAGAGTTGTTTTATTTGTACCTTGGCACAATCCCACCATTGCTGCAAAGACTTATAACAGGATTTCGTGGTTCTAAATTCCTTCCAGAAAAAAAGGAAGACTTCTCTAAAATGGCCATCAGCCAACAAATTGGTATTAAAGTGCCAGTAGGCACTTTTTGGTTTTACAAATTCTAGAAATAAAGAACAGAAAACCAAACTATGGTCAGAAAAGCCAACTGGAATTATTGAACATTTCCTGAATAGACTACGCTGATGTTTGAAACCATAAAACCTGTCAAGTCTTGCAAGAGACAAACAATTATTATATGAGTGTGCCCAAGTATATTGCTTCTGTTCACCATGAAAGTTCCTCCAAATATCACTAAGATCATTGGACTTCATAATCTCTACAAGCCGTCTACGAGAGGGCATGTGCGGCTCAACATGATTTCTGTCAATACTTTGTGCAGTACAATTGAAATCTCCTCCAAGGATAAGAATATCCTCTGAACAGCAATTTTTTATAACATTTCCAATAGTATTTAAAAACAGCATTCTATCTGTTGCCAGTGTAGGAGCATAAATGCAAATAAACACAAAAAAACGATTTTCAAACTGGGCTCTGACCTTTAAAAGTCTTCCCTCTATAACTTCTTCAACATCAAAAGTGATGGGAATAAAGGACTTAGAAAACAGAACTGCAACCCCACCACTATTAGAAGTACCATGACTAAGTATGGATAGACCATCAAACTCCTGAGCCCAAACAGCTGCATTAGACGCATCACTGTGCGTTTCTTGCATAAAGAGAACATCAAACTTATTCTGTCTGATTGTTTCAAAAACAGAGAGCCTCTTAAATGTTCCTCTTGCGCCATTTACATTTAAAGAAGCAACACGAAATTCACCCATCATTATAAAGAAAAAATAAAAAAATAAATATGGACCTATGCAATCAGCCATCCTAAGACACAAAGTGGAAAGGGTTTTTAACATTTGTCCTCTTTGGCATTCAGTAGAACATTGAGTTTTGTGAGAATCTTTTTTAGACGAAATCCCTCTTGATCAGTGATGCTACCATCACGCATAAATGCTCGTGATTTGGTCATAAACTGTTCAATGTCAGGAAAAAATTCGTCTACCTGGACCTTCCTAGAATGTTTTGTATCCTTAAGGAAATTCTTTATATCCTCCACTCTATAATTGCGAGTGCGATAGCCGCTTAGTCGCAAGCTGCAGGTTACACTACAGTCAGAAAACTCACTTTCACTCTCATTATCAGTCAATTCTATTTGAGCGGGTCCCCCTTTATTCTTTTTAACGCGCTTTCTTTTTCCTTTATTTGACGGTGCTTTAAACACATTATTGTCCTCCTCCAACACGGAGGTTTCCATGTCTTCCATGGCGGCGGAAACCTCCTCCCCATTAATGGCATCATCATTGCTCCCCTGACAGTTCTGAGAATCAGTGATAGTATCCCCCAAAAGTGTGGAAAGATCCTCCCCATCAGCCGATCTAACATCGTGATTTTCCCCATGCACTTGGAAAGAATTTAACGTTATATCTGGAGTTTGGCTCTCCGGCCCACTAGCAGAAGCAGCAGCCTCCCCCTCAGTAGCACCAATGTTATCACTCGGCTCGTTGGTCTCTTTAGACGCTCCCTCTGCCACATCACCCCTAGACTCATTGCTAATTTCATTGTTTCCACTATTATTCGTGTCATCCTTTTTATCAGGACACGCGCGCACGAGATGCCCCGATTGTCCGCAACCAAAACATTTCATAACGCTAGTTGTTGCATAAATCGCATAATTAAAGTTATCCACAGTCACATTCATTGTCAAGTCCAATTCATCATTGTTATTCTTAAGGATCATGTACACGAAACGCCTGAAGGACACTATATGTTTCAACAACGGGGATTTACTCGCAATCGGAATTTTCTTAATGGTTGAGACCACTTTGCCATAGCGCGACAGTGTTTGTCCTAGGATCTCATCAGAAATGAATGGGGGGACATTAGACAAAATGACTTTCTTGGAAGGCGTAGAAAGAGGGGCAACAGAGATAAAAACGCCATTTATCACCACACCATTCTCCGTCAGCTGATTGGCAAACTCAACTGACTTTAAGAAAAGCACAATCGCGTTGTTCATGCGAGATGCTGATATGATATTCTCATGACCAACAATTTCTCCAGCAGCCAAACTACAATCCTCAACACTGGCTACCGATGCTATTTTAACAGCATGACGCCGAGTTAGTTGACCAAAAATCTCTGCCATGATTCCAGCACAAAGACTGGAGGCAGTCGCTTTAGGGGAAACCCCCTGTTTATTGCCAGAAAACTAAACCAAGCAAATATATTTAGTACTCCAGCAGATAGTAATAGATAGAAAGAAAGGAGAAAGAAATAAAGTGAGAAATAGAGATTTAAACAGAACACTCGTTCGCGGTACAGCGACCGAACCACCATCCACTCACCACTGACTCCGCCCACTCACACCAACCATGCGCACAGAGAGCACAGAGAGAGAGAGAGAGAGAGAGAGAGAGAGAGAGAGAGTGGTAGATTTGGGGGTGAGATCTGGAGTGTGGCCCAACAAACAGTGAGCTATCAGTCTAGACACCATTGCAGGGGTGTGCAGGGGCAGGCAGGCAGCCCACACACACACACACACTAACACACACACACACACACACACACAAAGCTGCTGAGATATGGTGCAAAATGAAGCTGAGCAAGTAGAGAGAGAGGAGGCATTATGCATGTGCTAACGTATTGCAAGCTGTCTTTAAATGTATTCAGCAGAGTAAATCTTTCCATAAAGCTGCCAATGGCATCCTGGAGTGTGTGTGAGCTATATGAAGCAAAGATTTATGGGTGGAACAATAAGAAAATAACAGTGAGCACAGGTCAACCCATACCTTCTGGTTGATCTGGATGTGGAAGAGAAGGTTCCGGTAGCTGTGGCCATCATTGACCTGCAGCAGGAGGCTGTCGCCGGGGGCGTCGGAGCCGTCGTGCACATACTGCACCTGTTCCCGCCACAGCTCCTCCAGCTTGAACTGCGCCAGCGCCCGGTCGCCGTGGAGACGCGCCAGTCGCCCGTGGCGAGGCGCCTCCAGCACCATCAGCAGCACGTCCTGAGGGTTGTCCGGGTCGTCCACCTGCAGCGCCGACCGTGAGACCACCGCCGACTGGCCGGCGTCCACCACCAGAGGCCGATTGGTCAGCACCACTGGAGGCTACACGAGAGAAAGAGAGAGAGAGGGACACAAAGAGAGAGGGAGGGAGGGAGAGAAAGAGAGAGAGATAAAGTTGTACTGTATTTTCATCTCTATCTCTATCTTTTTCATCTGCATGTCTTTCTTTTTTCACCACTTCCACAAGAGAAAGAGAGTGAAAGAGTCGGATTTTCATATACAGTATAACAACTACCAGTAAAATCAAAAATGCTTTGGCAATACATAATTCCAATGAATTGAATTGACAGAGTGAGAGAGCGGAGAGAGAGAGAGAGAGAGAGAGAGAGAGAGGAGAGAGTGGGAGAAGATGAAGAGAGAGAGAGAGAGGGAGAGAGAGAGAAGAGAGAGAATACACACAGCATTGAAGACAGAAGTGTTACACTCTTTCGTCATCTCAATCACACTCTTTTTCACCTCTTCTCTCTGATCCTTTACCACAGACTCTCTCCATCTGTCCCTGGATCACACCTACTCTCATTTTCTGAAAGAAGCCACTGAATGGCAGCTTGGCAATATCTGCAGTGCATGACATGCAATCTGTCGTATCCTCCACTAGCTATACAAACCACAGAGAAGCCCTAAACCAACCTCTGCGATCTCCATTAGCCACTCCACCAGCAAAGCATGTCGGACCACACTCACACTGCACAATAAAACATGCTAACCTCCCACCAAGGCCCTTTCCTCTCAGTGCCAATGAGAGACCACCCACGAACCTCTTGCTACCTGGCACACATACACACACACACACATACACACACACACACACACACACACACACACACACACACACACACCGACATGTTTCAGTCTGAAGTGAGAGTGTTTGTGTGTGAGCTTGTGTGTTTATGTGTGTGTGTGTGTATGTACGTGTGTGTGTGTGTGTGTGTGTGTGTGTGTGTGTGTGTGTGTGTGTGTGCATGAGCTTGTGTGTGTGTGTGTGTGTGTGTGTGTGTACCCGTGTGTGTGTGTGCACGCGTGTGTGTGTGTGATGAAGAACACTATTTTGTGTGCTCTATCGGGCTCTCTAATGCCCTTCATTACATGGGATGAACCTTCATTAGCAGCTGGAGTGACGAGAGAGAGAGGGAGACAGTGACTGATTACGACGTGCTGAGGGGGGCTGTAAATAAGGTCACGGACAGTGGGGGGGGTTGCTGGGCGCGTGGTTGCTGGGGTACTGGTGGGCTGGCAGGGGTAGGGAGGGGGTAACTAAAACGCCTCTATGTCCCTGAGAGAGAGGGAGAGAGAGAGAGAGAGAGAGAGAGAGAGAGAGAGAGAGAGAGAGAGAGGGGGGGAGATTTATATATATATATATAAATTATACGTTTATATGTATAAATGTCTTATCTATCGTATGTTCTGTATTGTATTGTTTGATGTTCTGCTTTGGCAATGCAAAGAAATATTTGTCATGCCAATAAAGCTACCTTGAATTGAATTGAATTGAGAGAGAGAGAGAGAGAAAGGGAGAGAGAGAGATAAATGAGTATGTCCCCCACCTTGCTCTGTGCCATACAATGTAACCCTTGGCAGATGAATGTTCAGAGGGCTGCCAAGCAGCGGGGATTGAATAT
>NW_027468848.1:30464985-30517485 GCF_046254945.1 Alosa pseudoharengus
ATCAGATATATAACGTTATTTGATGGGCAGACTCTCTCAAAGCACTCAGCAGATATCATGAACATCGTCAGATAGCTTCGTGAGATATTTTCTAACATTAGTGTTCAAAACTCAACAGTCCATCAGATGTGCATCAAACTAACATATTCCAACATATTTCGAAATTTTAATATGCTTATTTGCGAAAATATATGAAAAATTTGGCCGGCTCGCTGAGCTCGCACGGTTTCCTGGGTAATTTCATCTCCCACTTCGTTTTAAGCCTGCATCAGTCCTGGCTATATTTTGAGGGTTGATTTTAAGGGGAAAATAGCTTTTCCCTTTGCTCCCTAAAGTAATGGGACACCCTAGCCCTACACGTGCACGCGCAAAAACGAGGGTTAGGGCAAATATCTAGGGGTAGGGGAGGTATTGGGACGGGCCCTTGGTGAGATTGTCCACTCACAGGGACTTAGTGATATTGAGAGAGATTGTCCACTCACAGGGACTTGGTGATATTGAGAGAGATTGTCCACTCACAGGGACTTGGTGATATTGAGAGAGATTGTCCACTCACAGGGACTTGGTGATATTGAGAGAGATTGTCCACTCACAGGGGCTTGTCGGTGGAGTGGCTGAAGCGGATGGCGCCGGCGCGCAGCTCGGCCAGGCTGAAGGTCTGGTCGCGGTGCAGAGTGCTCTCGCCGCCGTCCGGCTGCAGGCGCACCAGCAGGCCGTTGGCGGGCGGCTGCAGCAGCTGCAGCAGCAGGTTCTCTGCCGGGCTGTCGGCGTCCTCGGCCCGCAGCAGCCAAGCGCCCAGTGGACGCACCCCGCCGGCGGTCACCAGCAGAGAGCCGTTCACGTGCAGCACGGGGGCGTGGGTGTTGGCTGCAGGCAGACAGACACGAGCAGAGGTCAGATGAAAAGATCGATCGAGGGCGATACACAGAGATACAGAGTGTTGGCAACAGGGCAGTGACTTCCTGTGGCATTCTTTACCACAGCGAGTAAAAGAGAGAGAGTGAAATCAAACAGTTGAAAGAGGGAGAAGGGGGAAAGAGAGTATGAGAGAGTGATAGGTAAAACTGTTGCACTTATTCAAACAGCATGTCAACTACATCATGGTGATGTGGTGTGTATCGAAAGCAACAGCATTAGTCTAAAACAACAGTGGCCACACTTAGTGCTGGATTGTTGGCCAGCTTCTATTTGTTTTGTCTTAATCATTAAATCTGTTTTGCTTGTAATTACCTTGGTAATCTATAAGGTAGACAAATCGTTGCCTTGCCAATAAAACATTTGAAATTGCCCTGATTTTAATTACACTAACAAATGTGTGGGTTCAGTCAACTATTGCAAGTTAGTTATACCTATCCTAAAAGGCCAAAGCAGTTTCATCAACTGTCAGTCATAAAGCTGCTTATGTCTGGTAAACCCTAGCTGATATGTTTCTGTGTCATCGAATCGGTTAGCATCTCTTACCCTACACGTGGTTTATTCAAACTGCTCTCTACCAAACTACCTGTAATTTGCAGAGGACGAAGAGAAAGCACTCGTTTGATAAATCAGCCGGCAGTGGAGAAATAACTTGAAATAATCTGTACTGAGAAAACAAATGTTGTTGGCTATTTAAACTATCTAGCGGATGTGAATGGCTAAACTTCTTACTTGAGTAGAAGTTCTATTCAGGGCAAACCTATTTTAGCAGCAGACTTAGTGGTTTTACCTGGAAATATGACAATATTGATCGGATAACAGACATTATTATGTATCTTCACCCCAACACAGTCACTGATATTAAGATATTAATATTTCAAAAGAGTATGCATTGAGGGATGTCTATTGCAATTCTCTCATCGGCTGATCAAATGCTTGTAACAAAGTGATTCATTTTGAAGGAGCTGTCCTGCTCTGGGATTGCAGAGGAAGCTTAGGTCAATTACTAAGCCAGTGTTGTATTTCTGGTACAGTAGGCATGGCTGCTTCAATAACTTGAAGCACATACATGTGTCTTCTGCCAGAAGCACTTAATATTTAACATAGAGCATATTTCAATAAATTATTCTCATCCATAATGGATGCCAGTGGGGCTCTTTCAGGATTGTGTGCTCAGAGACAAAATACGACAAGGCGCGCGCACACACACACACACACACAACACACACACACACACACGCATCATGCCCTTGTCCCAAGGTGCCCCCTTCACTTCGGTTACCTTGGCAGACGCGGCCTTCCCAGTCGGCGTAGTAGCCATGGCCACAGTCGGGCGTGCAGAGGCCGTCTTTCAGGAAGAGGTTCTCCTCACAGACGCTGCACCAGCTCTCCCCCTCACACCGCACACAGCCCACTGAGCACGCTGAAGAGGAGAGGAGGAGAGGAGAGGAGAGTGAGAGAGGAGAGGGGAGGAGAGTGAGGGAGTTTCTGCACTTGAAGAGATGGGAGAGAGAGAGTATGTTTTTTTTAAAGGGCCCCATTTTGAGGAGAGGAGGGAGAGAGTGAAGTGAGTGAGGAGTTTCTGCTCTTGATAAGATAGGAGAGAGAGAGAGAGAGAGAGAGAGAGAGAGAGGCCCCCATTTTGATCACTACCAAACATGTCCCCCAGGGCTGCCCAGATTTTTGTGCGTCATCGGGAGATTATTTTTCCACAGCTCGGGAGCTTTCAACTCACACCAAAAGGAATAGAGGACGGGGGGAAAAAGGGGGGGGGGGGGCAGAGAGGAGATTGGTGGAGGGCAACGATTAGAAGGTGCCAAGATGGAGGGTGACAGGAACAAGAAAGATGACGGACAGAAAGAGGGCAGAGGAGAGGAAGTGAGAGATAAAAGAAGGATCAAGTGACCTAAAATAAAGAGCTAAAATAAAGAGCTAAAAGGTCAAGAGTTAATCGACTACAGAAAAAAGACAGACGTGGACGGTCATCTCACCAGCACACTGCTGCAGAGCCGAGTCCAGATAGTGGCGACTGCCACACTCCCGCACACACTGTCCCTGCAGGCTGGCATAGGGCGACTGGCAGCGCTGGCACTGGCCGGGGCCCTGGCACTTCTCACAGCGGTCATCGCACCCTGGAAACCCACAGCACCAACATGATTACCCTCTGATCTGACACCTCTGATGTGAATAATAGACGGCTCTGGGTACATTAAACAGCATTATGGAAGGCACAAGCTAGCTAACAGTGTGGTGTCTGTGTCTGGCCTGAGAATTTAATTTCGTTATAGAGTAATTAAGCACTAAGGCAAAGAGAGGGTGTAGTAAAACTAATACAGTTGACTTTACTTTAACAGTATTAAACTTTCATTACAACTTTCATTAATCCTCATTCACACTAAGTACTAGGAGACAGTATTTTTCACCAAAAAAACATCATATTATGATGATAAATCATGACATTGACCTGAGCAGAATATTAAATAAAGCCATACACTGTCAGTATTCATTTACTGCGTGATTTCTTTATAGCTCGCTTGGTCAGCCCTAATGAGACTTTACACAGAGCGACTCCTCCCTGCCGTGACCTAGCCGAGAAGGGAGCAGGCTGCCCGGGGAGAGCAGCCCTGCTGAAAGCAGCCTGGCATTCCGAGCGCCGTGCCAAGCTAGGAGAAGTGAGTGATGGCCAATGCAACTCGGCGGGCTTAATGAGCCTGGGTTCGGCCTGGCACACAAGCTGGGCCGCTGAGCGTAAGGGAAATGTGATTAATAATAGTGGAGGTGGTGCGCCGGGCCGGGGGGGGTTGGGAGGTACCGACCGAGGCAGCGCTCTCCGTCCTGGTAGAAGCCGGCGGAGCAGCCCTGAGCGCAGACACCGTCCTGTAGCACGTAGCCCTCCATGCACTGCAGGCAGTCGGTGTGCAGGGGCCCACGGCACGCGTTACAGCTCCAGTCACACTCTACAGGGAGAGAGGGGAGAGAGAGAGAGAGAGGGAGAGGGAGAGAGAAACACAGAGAGAGAGAGAGAGAGGGGGGGGGGGGTGGAGAGGGAGAGAGAGAGTGATGGAACAAATAAATGATGTATGGTGATGATGGAGTGAAACAGGGTGTGAGAGGAATGATTAAGAGAGAAGGGAGTGAGGAAACATGAGAAAGCAAGAGAGAGTGCAAGTGCGAGCAAGAGAGGGAAGAAAAATCACGTTCACACTGAATCAGATGTGTTAATATTCAGAGTTTAGTTCTAACATTCTCACCATGCCATGTGCAACTCACTTTTAGAACTCCACAAACTTTCCTCCATACTAATTCTCTTTTAAGTTAAAAAAAAAAAAAAAAAACATCCCCTACATATTTTTCTCTCTCTCTTTCTCTCTCTCTATCTCCCTTTCTCTCTCTCTCTCTCTCCCTCTCCCTCTGAAGCACAAAATGGCCCCATATTACCGGTAAGTTCTTTGTCTGGACTAGTTTGTATATTTGGGGACAAACCCCAATGATGTCACATATCCTTCCCATGTGGCTGTCCTGGCAGTCTTCCTTAGGTGACCGACTCACTCTTCACTTTGTGCCTTTACTGCTGCTGAGTTTTCCCCTGGTACGTTCTGAACTTGTCTGGGCAGGACAGAGAGCAGGGGTCGAAGGTCAGCCTGGTGCTCTGCCCAGAGGGACACTGGTAAGCCACGGGGTATCTCCTCTGGTCTCTACGCTGCCCTGGTCATTCCTTTCCTTAATCCGCCATAAGCCTGTGAAATGCTTTTCACTACCTCTGAGAAGATTTTTCTTGTGAAACGCCACAAAAAAGTAAACAAAATCTTATCAAATCCTCTTTTTAGTATTAGGAACCTGAAGTCAGGTTAGGATAGAAGAACTGTCAGACTCTAACGTTACCCTTCACCTGGGTTAAATGGGCACAAGTTTTTAACACAGTCACATTACACTAATGAAACATTCCAGATTCACCCAGCACCCACACCCACCCACCCACACACAAACTACAACCACTAAACAGCACCGGGTTATATACCTGTCTGTCAGAAAGGAGAATATACTGCCACACTATGTGCAAAGTTATGGGGTAAGAAATCTCGGCCATAATGCCACTATATATTCTATGGGACCTCGTCCATATTTTTCGGCGGTATATGAATTTTATGACTGGCGGGGAGACTGGGGGACATTTATGGGTGAGAGGGAAAGCCCATAAAATCAAAAGCGGTGATGAAGGTTTCACGCCGGGGTCTGGCGAAGGCTCATTCGGTCCACGCGGCCGACACTGAGGCACTGCCATCAAAAAATATTACAGTACCCCCTGTGCTAGAGACAACGCTACAGGAGCTCAACTTTCCAATTCTGCTCTTTTTGCAGCTACCCCTGAGGAACATTTGTAATTCTATCCTCACGCGTCTCACGCTTGCTGATTACCTTGCTAAGCTGCTAGTCCTCAAGTCAAATTAACACTCACAAAAGCTCTGTTAAAGCCCAGAGACCACACTGTGAAATTATTAGGTAGAGATACAAAATTGATTAACACTTTAGCTCTCACACAGAGACACCCTGATGTCACATATCCAGCAGGCTAGAATGTGCTACAGTAGGAATAAACTCCAACAGAAGATGATGACATTTGGGCTCAGTAGGAAAGTATGAAGAGGGCGAAAAGGTGAATATATATCGATTCAGTCCAGCCTGAAGATGATTGAGGTTAGTCTCACAAGCTCACAGGTGTTGCTGTCGTCAAACAGCTTACTTACTTAAGACTTAGAGTGAAATGCTAAGTAGCTGAATACTAAGGAGTTTGAATGGTGTGGTGGGAGGCGGTGTGAACTGCAGAGAGGGGTGTTTGTACCTCGGCAGGTGCGGGTGGTGGTGTTGAGGTAGTACTGGTGAGCGCAGCTCTCGTACTGACACTCTCCAAACAGGAGCACTTTGGCCGGGTCCCGACAGGAGGTACACACTCCCGCCGTCTCGCATGTCAGGCACTGGCTGTCACACGCTACAACGCCACATACACACACACACACACACACACACACACACACACACACACACACACACACACACACACACACACACACACACACACACATGATATTCCTTCAAAATCTGTCAGCAATATCTGTGGCAACACTTGATTTTATCTGGTTTTATCATGATTTTAACATTAACATCAGTTATTGTAATCACCAGTGTTGGGCAAGTTACTTCAAAATCGTAATGTACTATGCATTACTTATTACTGTCATTTCAAAGTAATTTGTTACATTATAATATTACTGTCTCTGAATTGTAAGGCATTACACTACTATTGCATTACTTTTAAGTTACTTTCACCAAAATATCTAGAAATATGGATTTGCCATTCTAAATGCAGTTCATTACGCTCAATGCAGCTCATTGCTCATTGAGGGAGATGTGGTATAGCATAATGACTGAGCTAGGCTTAAGGCTAACAACATACAGTAAGAATGCAATAGGCGCAGTGCTCATGATGCAAAACAAGGAACAATCATAGTCAGAATTTTGTTAAAAACCGACAAAAGGTCAAAGTCTGGTAAATTGTGATATAAATACTGTAACTTTAAGGCCTAGGCCTGCTCAATAGAGAGCCTATTGTAAATCAAAGCTTAATAAAGACATGTCAAGATGGTGGCCTACTGGCCATTTCGGTGCCCTAAGTGAGTGGCTTTGAGTGAGTGACATTTAAATGATAACTCAAACACCTAAAGTAAAATAAAAGGCCTATTATACAGACCATTACTGTGTGTTTTTTTTAACATTAATTTCTGAAGAAATGCTGTTTTCTTATAAATGGTGCACGTCACTTTAAGAGCATTGATCTTTACGTTCTCATAATGCCCTTTTGCCAGTTCTTGTTTACAAGCCTTGTTTGTTGAGTTACATTGATAGCACAATATTAACAATAATATGCACAATGTTAAGTTGTTTTAAGCAGCCTTCATTGCTTTGGAAAGTATGCATGTTGCTTCACATTTCGTTTTGCAAATAAAAGTGAATTATGAGCCTGGTATCCACCTAGCTATCTGAATGGATTTTTTTGTCGACTTGGCATATCATGTGCTTCATGTAGCCTAAATGCTTGGGAAACGAATTATTGAAGACCCACCAATTCTAGTACTACGTGGTGATTGAGAGAACCCAAAAGGTATCAAACTTGCATGTAACATCGTGTTAGTGCATTTTGACATTGTAAACGTTATTGATGAAGAGTGAAACACAGTTTGCAATAAAGCTACTATTCATTGGTTACATTTGGGTGCCCCCTCTGTCCTTTGGTGCCCTACGCAAAGTGCGTGATGCGCGTGGTGGGAGCGGTGGCACTGCCAGGCTACACAATCTTTTTCTGCATTTCTATCCCTTTATTCTCTTTAATTCAAGTTCACAGCTCAAAGCTGACATGCACTAGAAGAACATAGTTTGTGTTTTATCAAGAATAAAAAAGATTAGCGTGGCACCACTTTAGATGTTTCATTAAATGACTTGTGCTATTTCGCGAGGCATAGTGAGATCTTTCGGTTTCGCACACAAAGTGCACTAACTATTATGTTCTTCATATCCTTGTCTCTGACAAGCTAAAAATAATGAGCGTAGGGTTATGTCCATCCCGCAAATAGAGTCCGACTTTGAGTCTGCTGCAGCCACAGTCATCTTCAACCAGTATCAGGAGATACGTTCTACTATTTTGCGCGGATTTTTTCTCGTCTGTTGTTCTCACGGTGGTGTTTGCGAATATGTATCAAAACAAAACAAGCGCTTAATTTTGGGTTAAAATGCATTGTAACGCGCGTTACTGAAGTTTGTACCGAGTAAATATTACCCAATTTTTTTTGGTAATGCCTTACATTACCACGTTACCGCAAACAGCAATATATTACAGTAATTACATTACTTTTGTAACGCATTACTCCCAAACACTGGTAATCACATATCATCAGTCTCTTGCATGTGCTGCGATCTGATCAGCAGGTTAGTGATAAATCCTTGGGCACCCACCTCGACACACGCGCTCCCCGTCTGCGTAGTAGCCGGTGGGGCAGCGGGACCCACACAGGGCTGTGGGCAGCAGCAGGCCAGGGGCCACACAGGAAGTGCAGGCCAGAGGGCCCTCACCTTGGCAGCTCTCACAGGACGGATGGCATTCTGGGTAAATAAATAAATACAAAAATAAATAATAACAGAAAATTAACATGCAGCCTATGACTCTGATTTTGATTCATGAGTGACCATAGGCAATCGTGGCTGGTATAGAGGGTTGATACTCTGCACATATACCAGTAAGAGCTCCACCATACAAATGAGATGGGACATTAGTTACATGCTTAACATGCCACTGAATTTCAGAAATATCCCTAATAACAGACCAGAATGTGGGGGGGAAAAGTCTTAATAATTAATCTATTAATCTTGTAAAAATGACTTATTAATGACACTATTAACGCTAATGACTAATAAAACAAATTCATTGGCCTTTTCCCACTAATCCAGAGGGCTGTAAAAGAGTTGAGGTGGTTAAATATGCAGCCCACTAAAACAGAGACTGGGCTTGATATAGACATGCATAATGGGGCTCTAGGGTCCAGAGGAATCCGAGGAGGGTTGCAAATTATGTCCCGTGGCTCGCCCTGAGAGAGTGTAAGTCTACAACCTTCAGGATGCACACACACACACACACACACACACACACACACACACACACACACACACACACACACACACACACACACACACACACACACACACACACACAGACAGAAACACACACAGACACACACAGACAGACACAGACACACACGTGCGCACACACACACACACACACACACACACAGACACACACACACAGACACACACAGACACACACAGACACAGACACAGACACACACACACACACACACACACACACACACACACACACACACACACACACACACAGACACAGACACAGACACAGACACACACACACACACACACAAATCCATCCTAGATGCCCAGTCTGCTCTCAGCGGGCTCGTATCGCTGGCATTTGTGCCCCGCTGAGAGAAATATCACCAGTGATTATTAACATAATGGCGATAATGGCAGTGAGGATGACAAGGGTGGAGGAGAGGGAGGGTGTGAGTGTGTGTGTGTGTGTGTGTGCCAGTCCACAGGGATGGCAGAGCCGGCGCCAGGAGGCGGTGGGCTTACTCTTGCAGGCGCCGTGCCACTGGTAGTGGCGCGCTGGACACTGCGAGACACAGCTGTCCCCCAGCAGGAGGGTCCTGGGCGTCCTACACCACAGGCACACCGTGCCAACGCCCGTCTGCAGGTCCGCCGTGCAGCGCTGGCATCCAGCCTGGCACTCTGAGACAGACAGGAAGGGAGGGGGGGAGGGAGAGAGAGAGAGAGAGAGAGAGAGAGAGAGGGAGGGAGGGAGGGAGGGAGAGAGAGAGAGAGAGAGAGAGAGAAAGAGAGAGAGAGAGGGGGGGGAGGGAGGGAGAGAGAGAGAGAGGGGGGGGGGTAGAGGAATGGAGCGAAAGAGGGAGGGAGAGAGTGAGGGGGAGGGAGAGGATGGAAGGAGAGAGAAAGGAGGGAGGGAGAAAGACAGAAAGTGAGAGGGAGAGATGGGAAGGGGAAAGTATGGTGGGATAGGAGATAAAGAGAGAGAGAGAGAAGATCAGTATAAAATTATGGCACATAAATTAAAGACAATGTCAAGAATTATAGCATTTCTGTAATTATATGACAGTCATAATCATCACACATATACATTGCGTTTGTGACAAGTCATAACACATCACCTATAAAACCTTGCTTACGATCACACACAGTGATGTGTGAAGAAAACAATCCTTTCATCTCAAAGCCCTTCTTATCTAATGAGGGTGAAAGAAGAGGATGGGGCAGGTAAATAAAGAATGTGTGTGTGTGTGTGTATGTGTGTGTGTGTGTGTGTGTGTGTGTGTGTGTGTGTGTGTGTGTGTGTGTGTGTGTGTGTGTGTGTGTGTGTGTGCGCGTGCACACTTGTGTGTGTGTGTGTCTGTATGTGTGTGCATGCGTGTGTGTGTGTGGTGTGTGTGTGTGTGTGCGCGCACTTGTGTGTTTGTGTGTGTGTGTGTGTGTGTGTGTGTGTGTGTGTGTGGGAAGAGGAATCGTACTGGAACATCGCAGACACCTCAAGCAGAGCGCCAACCCCCAGATGCTTATCTCTGGACACACAAACAAAAAGCCATGTCCTGAAGGCCAGGTGAGAGAGGCCGATAAAAGACTTGGGGGGGGGGGGGGGGGGGGTTAGAGAGAGAGATAGCGACACAGGAACTCCTCTCTTCCTCACCGCATTAGCATCCAAATACAGAGTCTGAAAAGAAGAGGTCAAAGTATAGGGATGTTGGAGCCTCAAATGGCACTCTGGATAGGGGAGGGGGGAGCTGCTACTAGCCAAATACCTCACACAGCATTTCTCAAGCAGCAAATTAAAGGTCAAAGAAGCCCCCACTCACCATCACACACACACACACACACACACACACACACACACACACACACACACACACACACACACACACACACACAAACAAACACCACCTAATTCCCCACCTCTACAACCTCCACCAAGCCTGCAGCTTTTCAATCAACTGCATCCATTTCACCTCTGTATTTCAGAAGAAAAGCAATGCGTCGAGGTGGCTCCCTCACAATATGGACGAGGCTCAGTGGATTCATAAGGCGGTCATCTGACGATGGTGTGGGTGCCTTGGGGTCATGGGAAAGGAGCTGTGAATGAGAGGGCTGCACTGGCCAATCTTTCCTCTCTTCACGCGCCTTCTCACCACAATGGGCTCGTGTTCCGCGCAAGAGCAACACCTGTGCAGGCGAGTTTGCTGCCAGCGACCAACGTTAACGCTAAAGATAGAGCGTAGCGCTCCAGAATTTTTGATTAATGCTTTAAAAAAAAAAAAACACTTTGATAGCCTTTGGGAGGACAAATCCTTGGCTTGCCCCACCATGTTCCACTTTGAGAAGAGGAAAGTGGCTGAGGAAAAACAAATAAACTTCCAAAAGCAAATGTCACACTGCCGAAACATGTTTTAAAAAATGCATGGAGGCTGCACAACTTTGAACACGAGGAAGTTAAAAAAGAAAGCCACGCCCCACCAATCTTCACAGGCTAATCCTATGCCTAGAGAGGAAGACCAGGGAATTCATAATACATGACCCAATGCCAACCTGGGAAATTACTCTCGTCACTCCTGGCATCACGCACGGAGGCCAAAACAACCCGCAATTATGTGGTGTAAACATGCAGGTGTAGTCCACTTCACTCTGCTCCTATTGCCCTCAACACTACAGACTCCAATAGTACACACACACACACACACACACACACACACACACACACACACACACACACACACACACACACACACACACACACACACACACACACACACACACACACACACACACACACACACACACACACACACACACACACACACACACACACACACACACACACACACACACACACACACACACACACACACACACACACACAGGCCACTGAATGCACAACACCTTTGAGCGAGAGTCGATGTCTGCTTGTTTTTAAAGCAGTGTCATTAGACTCTGTCTGTACCTTTAGTCATTATCAGTGGCACCAAATCCTAATTAAAGATCGAGCGGGAGATAGAGCGAGAGCCGGGGCCAGCCTCAGGTTAGGAGGCACACACCCAGCCCAGAACTTAACGGATAACAGATAAATCCGCTCCTCCGATCCATCCGAGCGTTAAATATTAAACACGGCCGGCTGCTTAATGGCTGTTTAGCATACGTCCGCGCCTGTTTAGGGTCACCTTGTGAGGCTTGAGAGGCTAAATTGGACGCTCCAGATGGCTCTTCTAATGGACGGAGCCGGACGGTAAAGACACGGCGCGTACGGTACTATTACACTGTGGCTCACGTACGAGGAACTCAGCTAGAATTCTAAAACAAACTTGAAACTCGCTGCACACGGGTGCCACACCGGTCCATTTGCACCTGGCGACCACTTACTCTGGGGGCACTGATGTACACACATGGGACTTCGCAGACAGGCATCGACATGAATGCGGCATACTCCACTTTATTCGATTGTATTACAATGAATGCTTGTCAGTTAAAAGTTTCGGCACAGGTGTGCGTGGGCAGGTAACAGAAAGTGTCTCCACACTCGTGCCCACCCCTATATATTGCTGCAGTGGTCTCACTGCTTTTTTGCTCACTAAAGTGGGTGGCTTGAAGGGCTTCCATCTAATAAATAAACAGCACCTCTACCTGAAAAACTACCCAAAAGTGACCCTACAGATTCACGTTAACCAACACACCTGCCTGGGCCTGTGGCAGTGGCTGTGCTCGTGCGCCTACAGTTCAGGGCTTGACGGATTCACCTTTCACAGGCTGGGAGAGCCGGGCAGCTTGGCACAGACCTCTGGACTGCAGCGCTGCCCGGCTCCCTGTAATCTTTCTGCAGTGGTAATGGGCAGTCGTGATAACGATGCCAGGCGCGAGACGGAGGGGTCAGCAAGCGTGGGGTGGGGGCGGGGGGCGGATGGGGGTTGCACCAGATGAGTCAGACGCCTTTGAAAGAGGAGACGAAGTGGACCGGAGCAGGAGCACAGCGAGAGGGTGAGTGAATGAGAGAGAGAGAGAGAGAGAGAGAGAGAGAGAGAGTGAGGGGAACTGTGAGGAGTGATTGAAAAGGCTGCAAAATGACTCAATGAGGGCCATTGTTCTGTGATAGAAAAAAGGAGGGGGAGGGAGAGAAAAAAGAGAGAGGGAACATAAAAGATAGATACTTAGAAAGAGAGAGGAGCAGAGAGAACTAACTGTGTGAGTATGTGAGAGAGAGCCAAATCATGATAGAGAAAGAGAGAGAGTGAGATGGAGAGAGAGAGAGAAGAAAAGAAAGAGAAAAGAGATTGTGTGTAAGGCAAAGAAGAGAAAAGTGTGAGACAGACGCTGGAAGAGAGGAATGAGCGAGAGATAGAGTGTGTGAGGGAAGACAGATGCTGGGAGAGAGAGAGAAGTAGAGAAAGATGGAGAGAGGAAAAAAGTCCTTGCCACATTATTACTGTAGTTGGTGGGGCAGTGCAGCTCTCGGCTGGAGTGGGGAGTGATGTGACCATCGAGCTGTGTGGAACAGATGAGCTCTGCTGTCACGGTCGCCTGACCGCCGACCATCTTTCACTCTCACCCCACAGCTGACCAGGGGCCAGAGTACCTGGGCCTCAATTTTGCTCCTATAATATCACAAGCTGATCTTTGAGATCAACATCAACCCCGCTGAGACAACAACAACAAAACATAACTAGACTGCATTTCCGGTGGGAACTGCGAAAGTGTGCTTGCCCTGGTCCGGTCAGCAACGTGAGCGGACAGTGACATACGCTATGCTGAACCTGGCTTGATCCAGGCTTTGTAACAGTGCCTTTCAATGTTGGAGCAGTGGCAATATCTTAAAAGCTCTAGGAGAGGGCTATTCAACTATTGGCTTGCGGGTTGAATGCGATTTGTTGGATTTTACCTTTGGCCTGCCTTCGAATTTAGCTTCTATGACTGAGATCAAATCAATAAAATAAAATGACAGCAGTGATTGGCTGCAAAAAATAAATAATGTCACGCGTCTTGCGCCTCTCAAACTGGGCTATCAGGTAACCTACAGAGGAATTGAAATTATGAAATATGACCAAGGCATTAAAAAGCTGCTTGTTTGTCAGGATACTTTTTCACTGATTTATTTTAAAAAAAAAATATGAGCTATGAGTGTGAATGTTATATATTCCATCCCCTAATTCTGTTTTACTGGTTTATTTGACAAATAATCTATATGGATTTGCTCTATAAAGACCTTATATCTGTTTGGGATTGTTTTGAGAGCCTATTGATGTATCTCAGAATAAAGGAATGTCCACAACATTAGTGATGTTTTTTTTGTGTGTGTGAATGTATTTTACTTAACTCATTGAATGTAGCTGGATACTCATGAACGCATGTCTCTAATAGCCACAATAGGAGTAATTTTAGCAACACCGTATTTTGTGTGGCCCATAACGACCCAGTGGATCATGAAAATGTGCCAAAATTCACATTCCTTGCTTGTTGTTGGTACATTAATCCCATTCAGATTGCCACTTATCTGTGATGTAAGAGTTCAGTATAGGTTTAAGGTCTGGGGCACGGATTTGACATCTGTGACTTCTTCATTGAGGACTTGCTTAGCAGCACTGTCCGCTTTCTCATTTCCCCTCAGACCAACATGGCCTGGGACCCAGCAAAAAACTACACTGAAGTTCTGGTTCTTTAGACGTTGTAGTTGATCAAGCTCAGCTTTGGTTGTACTTTTTGCGTGACATTAAAGCCTACTGGAAAGATTTTTAATTGCAATTTAATTGAATGCAATTTACTTTTACGATTAAATAAAATTAATTTATCCCTCTCACCCATAGTTTTCTATTTATTTACAAATGTACATAGGCCTACTGTAATTACATTTATACATAGTTATTCTACTGATCTTCATACTAATCATCCTGCACAGACTTATTCTTACTACTCTTAAGTTGTTGTTTCTGCACTACAATGACACTGTTTCCACACTGCACATAGCTGTATGTTATGTACATTTCTGTTATATATTTGTCAAATTGAATATCCATAATTATTCTGTTTTATTATATTCTGTTAATACACTGCCTATATCTATATTATTATTTCTACTATTATACTGTTACTGCTACATCTACATGCATTATTCTACTTATTGTATGAGATAACTGCTAATACACTGCACATATTTATATTTAATTCATATTACTCTAAACCACCTTCTGTAAATCAACTGTATACTACTGTCTACATTGCACTATATTTCTTGACCTGTCTCTGTATATTCCATCACCTTTCTATACTTTGCATCACATTGCATGCATACTGTAGCTACATGAATCACAGCTAAGATCCTTGGTTGCTATGAAGGCCAGTCGTTCTAAATGGATGGTTGCTATGGCCAAAGGCCACAGTTATCTCTGCCGTTGTCCAGCGGGCATATCCTAACTTTATCTTATTTTAAACATCTCTATTTTACTTAGCCTACTTCCATACAGTGAGTCCCATTAAGAAGTGGCCACTTCATTCGTGCTTACCGTGATTCATACAGCAGCATTATTAAATTAATCTGTCACCATATGCCTATGCCAACGTTTGCAAAGAGGAGAATCTTTTAATTTGATTCACAATGAAACGTTACATTTAATGTACATGTAAACAATGAGTAGGCTAGTTTTGGTTGTTGTTGGTGGCGTTACTGCATCCCTTAGTTATTATGCCTACAATGCAAAATTGTTCCCTCGTGATTGTTAGACGCATTTCAAAACATCGCGACGTGAAATGCCACCACAAAACATTGTTTGTGAATCGGTCTTATTAGGAATCCTCGCTTAAGCTGTCACAGACTCAGGCGCTACTTAGGGCTAAAATGCTTCCTGAATTACTCTTAGTAAAAAAAAATAGGAGTCCTAAAGTTACGAGTGACGAAGTTACGAGTACAAGCATATCAAGCAACATAAATCTCATAACGTTAACGTTACAGCAACATCTCCTCCCTGACATAGCTAGCTAGCTTCTAGCCACACAAGAAATTAATGATTTTAAATCTCCGCTTAGCATTCTAATAACAGAAGGGGCACATTTATGTTGACCACTACAACATGACTCATTATGTCTGTAACTCTATAAAACACTTACTTTCATAAAGGAAGCACGCCATCCAGCACATACACATGGAAACCGATATTTTAGGTACTTGGCCACGAACTCAAAACGTGTCTCCCTGAAGCTCTTCTAGAATCTTTGCTCTGAAGGCTGCGTTGCTATGGCAACATCAAATAAACGGAGAGTCTTTTCAAGGTATTTCCTGCTTGTACTGTCGTCAAATCCATGCTTTGAGGAAAAAAATCTTTTTATCATAGTTCCCTCTTCAATGAGCGATTACCAGCTCGTTTTTGTAACAGAGATAGCTGTTTATTGTCCCTAGGTTTACAGAAACACCTATTCATATTAATACGTATGGAAATCAAGTTAACGCTGCCGACCACTGTTTGTCTATTACATGGCCCAGAATGCCTTGCATGTCTTTACAACAAAACAACACAGTAAAACCTAAATGCCCGTAAACATATGCATTTGCATACTTGTAACATTTTTAATAATACTCTCCCATCATGATATGTAACAATAATGAAAAATTTAATTTGAATACCGTCAATGTGAAAACAACTCTATTATGTAAGCTATATATAGCTACCGTTCTCCTTGCTATTTCAGTTCGTAAGTCCATACTATCCCATGGCAGAGCAAGGATTTCATGATTGGGCAAGGTTGCCTGGAGACATTGTGGATACCCAGAGGCATTGATTGAGCATACTCGGAAGGCGTTGTGATAGAAGGTGAATGGTGTAAAGGTGAATGGGGAGAGTTACCAAATACCTGTGGGTGGTTTGCCAAATGATGGAAACTTTTGGAATATTTCTTTTTTTTTTTTAGCTTATGCACCCTCACACTGGAGTCCCCAGTTCATATACAAAATTTGGTATCGATATGTGACAGTGTTCCTGTGATATGGACGACTTCCTGTTTCGGAGCTTCGCCGCCGATTTCGTTTGGCTGTGACGGGCAAACGCTTTCGAAAATCAAAAATCCTTCTAGTAACTTTTGTGAGGCTTGGTCCAATGATGATGTACGTCAAGTTTCGTGGCGTTCGGACCAAATTTGTGACCTGTGAAAATTTAGTTTCGCTTTCTATTCAATCCAATATGGCGGACGAACGACACGCCCACTTGACGTCATCTTCTCGAGCAAGTTACACCGGTACTGCCCGGACGTTTTAAAGTTGGAACGGTGTCTGTGTCTCAAAGGGCCTAGGCACAGGAGCTGGAAAAAATTAGGGAGACGGGAATAATAATAATATTAATAATAAATATAACCGCAAGCGGTGATTTACGGGGTCCGAGCAAAACGAACATGATGGCATAGCTTTTTAGTTTTACATATGCTTTGATTGTTTGGGCACAATTGTTCAAAAGAAACGTGATCGGATTTCGGTTATCGGATTTCAGTTACCGGATTTCAGCTATCGGATTGGATCAAATCTTGAAAATGGGTTGTTCAAAGGGAAACAAGGATCCTGAAATTGGATTAGATCACATAATCTATTCTTGGTTTTGATCTGGATAAAACCTTCACTTTGTGTCGTTCAACACTTTTGAGTTGGATTGGAATAAATTTGATGCATAAAATTAGGATTACCCTGTGCTGTAACATTATAGTGTGCTAACCTCCACAACCCAACAGTATTCTAACAATACTTGATTCTACAGGACTATTTATTTGTTGTGGATAAGATGAAGGGTTTGATAATGGAAGGCAGTGTTTCCCACAGAATTGAATTGTATTTGTGGTGGTGGGTTCTGTGTCGGAGTCAATAAGATAAACAGCGTATAATTATACAGTTATACTTGCCTTGCACTACAAGTCCATATTGACAAGTAGCTGTAATGCTGTAATGTTATAGTGTGCTAACCTCCACAACCCAACAGCATTCTATTCTAGTATGCTAACCTCCACAACCCAACAGTATTTTAACACTAATGCTTCAGGTGGGATTTGAACACTCAACATAAGGATGACCAGTACAAGGCATTATCCCACTAAGCCACTGTCAATCCTACATCTTTGCCAGTCACATTCACATGCTGAAAATGTGTATTGGTAAACACACAAGAAAAACTCCAAGTATACATTTGACAATAAAATGAAGGGCTTTCCTGAAAGAGAACACCTGAAAACGTTTGGAAATTCTGGGACAATTAGACATTTGTAGAGAAGAACAGTAATGGATGAAATATAAATATGATAGACTTAATGATGAAGGAAAAATAGTAAACAAAGAAGTTCCCCTATATGTCTTCGAGTGTGTCGGCATTCTGATTCTTGGCAACTAATGAGTGTGAATGTTGATTGCCTGATGTCATTCAGGTGCTGTTCAATGGTGTGACTCTTCAATAACAAATAGCATGTGCATCTTGAGCCTAAAGCTCTAGCAGGATTCGAACTCTCAACCTAACAAACACCAGCACTAGGCATTATCCCTCTGAGCCACTAACAATCCGACATATTAGGCAGTCACATTCACATGGTGAAAATGTGTGTTGGTAAACACACAAGAAAAACTCCAAGTATACATTTGACAATAAAATGAAGGGCTTTCCTGAAAGAGTACACCTGAAAACTTTTGGACATTTTGGGGCAATTAGACATTTATAGAGAAGAACAGTAATGGATGAAATATAAATACGATAGACTTAATGATGAAGGAAAAATAGTAAACAAAGAAGTTCCCCTATATGTCTTAGAGTGTGTCGGCATTCTGATTCTTGGCGACTAATGAGTGTGAATGTTAATTGCCTGATGTCATTCAGGTGCTGTTCAATGGTGTGACTCAGAAGGCTCAATGGTATGGAGTGATGACACGAAAATGGCAGGTTTCGGTGCAACACAAGTTAACTTTATTTGAGTTTCAATTCATCTGTTCTTTTGTTCTTTACTTGTATGTGTGCTGCATCAAAGAGGAAACAAACAGAAAATGGAGTAATCAGTGAAATGGGGTAAATCAGTACAGATCCCAACTCACAAACAAACCAATTGACATTTGAACAATAAACTGAAATCATAAGGCTATATAAGGTACAACTAAACAATACTTGACATCCCAAGTCAACCAACATCACCTAATCATCTCTCACATGGGACTCCAACACACCAAACCAACAAACAAAGACCTTAACTTTACACATGATGGCAGAGCTACTCTACAAACTGATAAACATCACAAAAGTCATAGTGAGGGTGATTAAAGTGATGACTTACGTTAACTCAAAGACGCACACAGAGCAGGACACACTGGAGTGCTGGGTTGAGATGAACAAAAGAGCGAACTGAGGGCGAGCAAACAATTTATCCTGGTCTGAGCCCCTGCTCCGGAGCTACAGGGTTTCCCAGCGGGTAAACTTTGGAAAGATTTGCAAAGATTTGGAAAAGATTTTTGAAAGACTACAGTCTCAGACCCTCTCACATCTAAAGACAAGTAGTAGAGTTTTAAGTCACAGACTATGATTTTGCAATGACTAGGGATCTTGCAGGGTCACTATTTACAAGACTGCAACATGATTCCTTTAAATTATTACCCATTGTGCAATAGATAAACAGGAACTGAAAATTATAGCCTACTAAACTCAAAGTCGTATTTTCATGTTTCTGCAGCATTGTTTCATGCGTGACATCCTTAACCGATATAGTTTTGTTCTGTCAAGTGGAAGAGCCGACTAAATATGTATAAGAAATGACAAATATTATAAGAATAACAAATAATTATAGGCTACAGCTTATAATTATACAGTAATACTTGCCTTGCACTACAAGTCCATATTGACAAGTAGCTGTAATGTTATAGTGTGTTATCCTCCACAACCCAACAGCATTCTATTGTAGTATGCTAACATCCACAACCCACTAATGCTTCAAGTGGGATTTGAACTCTCAACCTAAGGATCACCAGTACAAGGCATTATCCCACTGAGCCACTGTCAATCCTACATGTTGGCCAGTCACATTCACATGGTGAAAATGTGTATTGGTAAACACACAAGAAAAACTCCAAGCATGGAGGGGCGATTAGACATTTGTAGAGATGAACACTAATAGATTAAATATAAATATGATAGACTTAATGATGAAGGAAAAATTGTAAACAAAGAAGTTCCACTGAATGTCATAGAGTGTCTCGGCATTCTGATTCTTGGCAACTGATGAGTGTGAATGTTGATTGCCTGATGTCATTCAGGTGCTGTTCAATGGTGTGAATCTTCAATAACCAATAGTATTCGAGCTAGAGCCTAAAGCACTACCGGGGATTCGAACCCTCAACCTAACAAACATCAGCACTAGGCATTATCCCACTGAGCCACTGACAATCCTACATATTGGGTAGTCACATTCACATGGTGAAAATGTGTGTTGGTAAACACACAAGAAAAACTCCAAGTATATATTTGACAATAAAATGAAGGGCTTTCCTGAAAAAATACACCTGAAAACTTTTGGATATTCTGGGGCAAATAGACATTTATAGAGAAGAACAGTAATGGATGAAATATAAATATGATAGACTTAATGATGAAGGAAAAATAGTAAACAAAGAAGTTCCCCTATATGTCATAGAGTGTGTCGGCATTCTGATTCTTGGCAACTAATGAGTGTGAATGTTAATTGTCTGATGTCATTCAGGTGCTGTTCAATAGTGTGAATCTTCAATAACCAATAGCATGTGCATCTTGAGCCTAAAGCTCTAGCAGGATTCGAACTCTCAACCTAACAAACACCAGCACTAGGCATTATCCCACTCTGCCACTGACAATCATACACATTCAGCAGTCACATTCAAATGGTGAAAATGTGTGTTGGTAAACACACAAGAAAAACTCCAAGTACACATTTGACAATAAAATGAAGGGCTTTCCTGAAAGAGTACACCTGAAAACTTTTGGATATTCTGGGGCAAATAGACATTTATAGAGAAGAACAGTAATGGATGAAATATAAATATGATAGACTTAATGATGAAGGAAAAATAGTAAACAAATAAGTTCCCCTATATGTCATAGAGTGTGTCGGCATTCTGATTCTTGGCAACTAATGAGTGTGAATGTTAATTGTCTGATGTCATTCAGGTGCTGTTCAATAGTGTGAATCTTCAATAACCAATAGCATGTGCATCTTGAGCCTAAAGCTCTAGCAGGATTCGAACTCTCAACCTAACAAACACCAGCACTAGGCATTATCCCACTCTGCCACTGACAATCATACACATTCAGCAGTCACATTCAAATGGTGAAAATGTGTGTTGGTAAACACACAAGAAAAACTCCAAGTACACATTTGACAATAAAATGAAGGGCTTTCCTGAAAGAGTACACCTGAAAACTTTTGGATATTCTGGGGCAATTAGACATTTATAGAGAAGAACAGTAATGGATGAAATATAAATATGATAGACTTAATGATGAAGGAAAAATAGTAAACAAAGAAGTTCCCCTATATGTCATAGAGTGTGTCGGCATTCTGATTCTTGGCAACTAATGAGTGTGAATGTTAATTGTCTGATGTCATTCAGGTGCTGTTCAATAGTGTGAATCTTCAATAACCAATAGCATGTGCATCTTGAGCCTAAAGCTCTAGCAGGATTCGAACTCTCAACCTAACAAACACCAGCACTAGGCATTATCCCACTCTGCCACTGACAATCATACACATTCAGCAGTCACATTCAAATGGTGAAAATATGTGTTGGTAAACACACAAGAAAAACTCCAAGTATACATTTGACAATAAAATGAAGGGCTTTCCTGAAAGAGTACACCTGAAAACTTTTGGATATTCTGGGGCAATTAGACATTTATAGAGAAGAACAGTAATGGATGAAATATAAATATGATAGACTTAATGATGAAGGAAAAATAGTAAACAAAGAAGTTCCCCTATATGTCATAGAGTGTGTCGGCATTCTGATTCTTGGCAACTAATGAGTGTGAATGTTAATTGTCTGATGTCATTCAGGTGCTGTTCAATAGTGTGAATCTTCAATAACCAATAGCATGTGCATCTTGAGCCTAAAGCTCTAGCAGGATTCGAACTCTCAACCTAACAAACACCAGCACTAGGCATTATCCCACTCAGCCACTGACAATCATACACATTGAGCAGTCACATTCAAATGGTGAAAATGTGTGTTGGCAAACACACAACATCAAGAAAATTCCTAGCATACATTTGACAATAGAATTAAGGGCTTTATAAAAAAAAGTACATATCTGAAAATGTGCACTGTTAATGGTATCCACCTAATGATGGTTGTATGGTTGTTATCCAAGAAAAAAAAATTACTCATATAGGAATATAGGTGATATAGGAGAAATGGGCTGAGTGGTCGAACTTTATTGGCCTATATCTCTGAAATGGAACAACGTATCCAAATTCTTTTGATAGCTTTTGTGAGGCTTTGTCTAAACATTGTCTGTGAGAATTTTGGTGAAGATTTGATAATTTTTGAAGCCTGTGAAACTTTTTATGATGTTTGGCTTTTCTCTGAAATTGTGGCAAAAGTAAACATTTTTAGAGCATAAGACCAGGGTGAAAAAGATGCATCTGAATGTAGAGATTAATATGATGAAAGAATTTTGAGTCTAGGTGAATCTGGTAAGGAGAAATAAGCGTTTTTGACAAGAGCGCCACCTTTGGGTGCAGTACCCCAAATTTGGGTTATGGGTAGTGGGGGGTACTGGTAACAATACTTGAAAATGTCAAGTTTCTAGGACTTACGGTTTATAGGAATATAGGTGATCTAGGAAAAAAGGCCTAAGTGGTCTAACTTTATTGGCCTATATCTCTGAAATGGAACAAAATATCAAAATTCTGAGCGATAACTTTTGTGAGGCTTGGTCTAAACATTGTCTGTGAGAATTTTGGTGAAGATTCGATTATTTTTGAAGAGTGTGAAACTTTTTATAATGTTTGGCTTTTCCATGAAATTGTGGAAAAAGTAAACATTTGTAGACCATAAGACCAGGGCCAAAAAGATGCATCTGAGTTTAGAGATTAATATTCTGAAAGAATTTTGAGTCTAGGTGAATCTGGTAAGGAGAAATAAGCATAATTAACTTTTTTTTTCAATAGCGCCACCTTTGGGTGCAGTACCCCAAATTTTGGGTTATGGGTAGAGGGGGGTACTGGTAACCATACCTGAAAATTTCAAGAGTTTTGGAGTTACGGTTTAGGCTGCAGTATGATTTTTACAGAATTTTGGCCAAAAAATGAACGGTACAGAAACAATAGGGTTCCTGCAGCTACGCTGCTCGGACCCCTAAATATAACCGCAAGCGGTGATTTACGGGGTCCGAGCAAAACGAACATGATGGCATAGCTTTTTAGTTTTACATATGCTTTGATTGTTTGGGCACAATTGTTCAAAAGAAACGTGATCGGATTTCGGTTATCGGATTTCAGTTACCGGATTTCAGCTATCGGATTGGATCAAATCTTGAAAATGGGTTGTTCAAAGGGAAACAAGGATCCTGAAATTGGATTAGATCACATAATCTATTCTTGGTTTTGATCTGGATAAAACCTTCACTTTGTGTCGTTCAACACTTTTGAGTTGGATTGGAATAAATTTGATGCATAAAATTAGGATTACCCTGTGCTATAACATTATAGTGTGCTAACCTCCACAACCCAACAGTATTCTAACAATACTTGATTCTACAGGACTATTTATTTGTTGTGGATAAGATGAAGGGTTTGATAATGGAAGGCAGTGTTTCCCACAGAATTGAATTGTATTTGTGGTGGTGGGTTCTGTGTCGGAGTCAATAAGATAAACAGCGTATAATTATACAGTTATACTTGCCTTGCACTACAAGTCCATATTGACAAGTAGCTGTAATGCTGTAATGTTATAGTGTGCTAACCTCCACAACCCAACAGCATTCTATTCTAGTATGCTAACCTCCACAACCCAACAGTATTTTAACACTAATGCTTCAGGTGGGATTTGAACACTCAACATAAGGATGACCAGTACAAGGCATTATCCCACTAAGCCACTGTCAATCCTACATCTTTGCCAGTCACATTCAAATGGTGAAAATGTGTATTGGTAAACACACAAGAAAAACTCCAAGTATACATTTGACAATAAAATGAAGGGCTTTCCTGAAAGAGAACACCTGAAAACGTTTGGAAATTCTGGGGCAATTAGACATTTGTAGAGAAGAAGAGTAATGGATGAAATATAAATACGATAGACTTAATGATGAAGGAAAAATAGTAAACAAAGAAGTTCCCCTATATGCCATAGAGTGTGTCGGCATTGTGACTCTTGGCAACTAATGAGTGTGAATGTTGATTGCCTGATGTCATTCAGGTGCTGTTCAATGGTGTGACTCTTCAATAACCAATAGCATGTGCATCTTGAGCCTAAAGCTCTAGCAGGATTCGAACTCTCAACCTAACAAACACCAGCACTAGGCATTATCCCTCTGAGCCACTAACAATCCGACATATTAGGCAGTCACATTCACATGGTGAAAATGTGTGTTGGTAAACACACAAGAAAAACTCCAAGTATACATTTGACAATAAAATGAAGGGCTTTCCTGAAAGAGTACACCTGAAAACTTTTGGACATTTTGGGGCAATTAGACATTTATAGAGAAGAACAGTAATGGATGAAATATAAATACGATAGACTTAATGATGAAGGAAAAATAGTAAACAAAGAAGTTCCCCTATATGTCTTAGAGTGTGTCGGCATTCTGATTCTTGGCAACTAATGAGTGTGAATGTTAATTGCCTGATGTCATTCAGGTGCTGTTCAATGGTGTCAATCTTCAATAACCAATAGCATGTGCATCTTGAGCCCAAAGCTCTAGCAGTATTCAAACTCTCAACCTAAAAAACACCAGCACAAGGCATTATCCCACTGAGCCACTGACAATCATACACATTCAGCAGTCACATTCAAATGGTGAAAATGCGTGTTGGTAAACACACAAGAAAAACTCCAAGTATACATTTGACAATAAAATGAAGGGCTTTCCTGAAAGAGTACACCTGAAAACTTTTGGATATTCTGGGGCAATTAGACATTTGTAGAGAAGAACAGTAATGGATGAAATATAAATACGATAGACTTAATGATGAAGGAAAAATAGTAAACAAAGAAGTTCCCCTATATGCCATAGAGTGTCAGCATTCTGATTCTTGGCAACTAATGAGTGTGAATGTTAATTGCCTGATGTCATTCAGGTGCTGTTCAATGGTGTGAATCTTCAATAACCAATAGCATGTGCATCTTGAGCTTCAAGCTCTAGCAGGATTCGAACTCTCAACCTAACAAACACCAGCAGTGTGTAATGAGTGTGAATGTTAATTGCCTGATGTCATTCAGGTGCTGTTCAATGGTGTGACTCAGAAGGCTCAATGGTATGGAGTGATGACACGAAGATGGCAGGTTTCGGTGCAACACAAGTTAACTTTATTTGAGTTTCAATTCATCTGTTCTTTTGTTCTTTACTTGTATGTGTGCTGCATCAAAGAGGAAACAAACAGAAAATGGAGTAATCAGTGAAATGGGGTAAATCAGTACAGATCCCAACTCACAAACAAACCAATTGACATTTGAACAATAAACTGAAATCATAAGGCTATATAAGGTACAACTAAACAATACTTGACATCCCAAGTCAACCAACATCACCTAATCATCTCTCACATGGGACTCCAACACACCAAACCAACAAACAAAGACCTTAACTTTACACATGATGGCAGAGCTACTCTACAAACTGATAAACATCACAAAAGTCATAGTGAGGGTGATTAAAGTGATGACTTACGTTAACTCAAAGACGCACACAGAGCAGGACACACTGGAGTGCTGGGTTGAGATGAACAAAAGAGCGAAACTGAGGGCGAGCAAACAATTTATCCTGGTCTGAGCCCCTGCTCCGGAGCTACAGGGTTTCCCAGCGGGTAAACTTTGGAAAGATTTGCAAAGATTTGGAAAAGGTTTTTGAAAGACTACAGTCTCAGACCCTCTCACATCTAAAGACAAGTAGTAGAGTTTTAAGTCACAGACTATGATTTTGCAATGACTAGGGATCTTGCAGGGTCACTATTTACAAGACTGCAACATGATTCCTTTAAATTATTACCCATTGTGCAATAGATAAACAGGAACTGAAAATTATAGCCTACTAAACTCAAAGTCGTATTTTCATGTTTCTGCAGCATTGTTTCATGTGTGACATCCTTAACCGATATAGAGTTGTTCTGTCAAGTGGAAGAGCCGACTAAATATGTATAAGAAATGACAAATATTATAAGAATAACAAATAATTATAGGCTACAGCTTATAATTATACAGTAATACTTGCCTTGCACTACAAGTCCATATTGACAAGTAGCTGTAATGTTATAGTGTGTTATCCTCCACAACCCAACAGCATTCTATTGTAGTATGCTAACATCCACAACCCACTAATGCTTCAAGTGGGATTTGAACTCTCAACCTAAGGATCACCAGTACAAGGCATTATCCCACTGAGTCACTGTCAATCCTACATGTTGGCCAGTCACATTCACATGGTGAAAATGTGTATTGGTAAACACACAAGAAAAACTCCAAACATGGAGGGGCGATTAGACATTTGTAGAGATGAACACTAATAGACGAAATATAAATATGATAGACTTAATGATGAAGGAAAAATAGTAAACAAAGAAGTTCCCCTAAATGTCAGAGTGTCTCGGCATTCTGATTCTTGGCAACTAATGACTGTGTATGTTGATTGCCTGATGTCATTCAGGTGCTGTTCAATGGTGTGAATCTTCAATAACCAATAGTATTCGAGCTAGAGCCTAAAGCACTACCGGGGATTCGAACCCTCAACCCTCAACCTAACAAACACCAGCACTAGGCATTATCCCACTGAGCCACTGACAATCCTACATATTGGGTAGTCACATTCACATGGTGAAAATGTGTGTTGGTAAACACACAAGAAAAACTCCAAGTATACATTTGACAATAAAATGAAGGGCTTTCCTGAAAGAGAACACCTGAAAACGTTTGGAAATTCTGGGACAATTGACCGATCCCAAGCCCCTCCTCCCATTGTCAGTCCCATAGTTACTGTAGCTAAGTCGGACAAGTTTGCAGGAAAGTGTGGGAGAACGAGTGTTCAACATGGGGACGCAGCACCCCCATTTAGCCCAGTGCAACAGTATGCTGGATTTCTGGGCGTCAAGTAATATTGATATATTCAAAAAACAGAGGTCAGAAAAGCCTTCAGTATGCAGATGGACACATTCACAATGTCCGCTGTCATCAACGTGGTGGAACACCACAAATTGAGGACAAACCAATCCGGTGTCGTGGATCTTATGGGATGCATGTTAACTGGGGATAAACAATTAGCACGTTATCACGAGCAGGTAGTTTACCGTATTTGCTGCAGATGTGACTCTGATTCAATAAACAGGTCTGTGCAAAAATATGGTGTCGACGTGTCCATAACAAAATCTAACCATATTTCGAGGATTAATAAGACGGGACCAAGTGCTGCAGATCCAAGTTCCCACGCAATTTAGGAGAGTGACTAGCCTGTTAAGCAGCTCATGTTGGGGTGGAGAGATAGCTTCTCTTCGGTATGCCGATAGCCTACTTATGGCTGCTTTAGAAGGAAGAGTTCAAATAAACATGATACAAGTGTATTGAAAAGAAACCACTCCGAGTTCAAACCCATATCACGCATGACATATGTTTGCAGACGTGATTTGTCTTGCACTAGACTTCATCAGTGCCCGCTTATGCTATAATTAATTTAAACATAGGCAATGTAGTAGCCTAGGTCTAATATTGGCGATTTCGAGACTGCATAGCCTATATAGCAAGGCATAGTTTTGGATTTGCACGATTCGATCTTTAGAAGACATTGGCTATCTCTCGTTCAGCCATGCAGTAGGCTATTATTGCGTTTGTTGAAAAAATGATCATTAGCTTATTTCTGTGAACAGTCTTCTATCCCAAGTTAAACATGGCAAGGTAGCAAAGCTAAAGTAGGCTTATTCTTGTTGTGTGTAAGGCGATACGTGATTGAAGGTGTACTGTAGCCTTTTGCGCGTCTTTCGTATGATGCGAGTTCAGTTCCTGCAAGGTAGGTATAATTTTTTGCGTAGGCTTATGTTGTCGTTTCATCAGTGGAAACCAGATTTAGTTATGTTTTTGTGTGTAGTTATGAACACAAATAAAGGCAACATTTTCGTACACACTCAAGATTTCTTTACTGAAAAGTAGCTATCCAAAGTTATGCAAAGTTAGGCCTATGCTATGTGTGTTAACGTTTCACACGGTCAGGATATCGGATGTCACTTCTACAAGTATCCCAGGCTTATCTTTGAACCTTTTTGAGCTCTTTAGTTATTTAGTTACTTAGGCTACTCGCAAAAGAAGCATTATAGCATTCGCATAACCGGCGTATTGTCATACAGAATGGACACTAGAAAATTCAAAATTGACCGAGGTTGACCGAGGTCCTCCGAAGTCCTCATTGTGACATATTAAAAAGGGGCGTGGCTTGGGATCGGTCAATTAGACATTTGTAGAGAAGAACAGTAATGGATGAAATATAAATATGATAGACTTAATGATGAAGGAAAAATAGTAAACAAAGAAGTTCCCCTATATGTCTTCGAGTGTGTCGGCATTCTGATTCTTGGCAACTAATGAGTGTGAATGTTGATTGCCTGATGTCATTCAGGTGCTGTTCAATGGTGTGACTCTTCAATAACCAATAGCATGTGCATCTTGAGCCTAAAGCTTTAGCAGGATTCGAACTCTCAACCTAACAAACACCAGCACTAGGCATTATCCCTCTGAGCCACTAACAATCCGACATATTAGGCAGTCACATTCACATGGTGAAAATGTGTGTTGGTAAACACACAAGAAAAACTCCAAGTATACATTTGACAATAAAATGAAGGGCTTTCCTGAAAGAGTACACCTGAAAACTTTTGGATATTCTGGGGCAATTAGAAATTTATAGAGAAGAACAGTAATGGATGAAATATAAATATGATCGACTTAATGATGAAGGAAAAATAGTAAACAAAGTAGTTCCCCTATATGTCATAAAGTGTCGGCATTCTGATTCTTGGCAACTAATGAGTGTGAATGTTAATTGCCTGATGTCATTCAGGTGCTGTTCAATGGTGTCAATCTTCAATAACCAATAGCATGTGCATCTTGAGCTTCAAGCTCTAGCAGGATTCGAACAAACACCAGCAGTGTGTAATGAGTGTGAATGTTAATTGCCTGATGTCATTCAGGTGCTGTTCAATGGTGTGACTCAGAAGGCTCAATTGTATGGAGTGATGACACGGAGATGGCAGGTTTCGGTGCAACACAAGTTAACTTTATTTGAGTTTCAATTCATCTGTTCTTTTGTTCTTTACTTGTATGTGTGCTGCATCAAAGAGGAAACAAACAGAAAATGGAGTAATCAGTGAAATGGGGTAAATCAGTACAGATCCCAACTCACAAACAAACCAATTGACATTTGAACAATAAACTGAAATCATATGGCTATATAAGGTACAACTAAACAATACTTGACATCCCAAGTCAACCAACATCACCTAATCATCTCACATGGGACTCCAACACACCAAACCAACAAACAAAGACCTTAACTTTACACATGATGGCAGAGCTACTCTACAAACTGATAAACATCACAAAAGTCATAGTGAGGGTGATTAAAGTGATGACTTACGTTAACTCAAAGACGCACACAGAGCAGGACACACTGGAGTGCTGGGTTGAGATGAACAAAAGAGCGAAACTGAGGGCGAGCAAACAATTTATCCTGGTCTGAGCCCCTGCTCCGGAGCTACAGGGTTTCCCAGCGGGTAAACTTTGGAAAGATTTGCAAAGATTTGGAAAAGATTTTTGAAAGACTACAGTCTCAGACCCTCTCACATCTAAAGACAAGTAGTAGAGTTTTAAGTCACAGACTATGATTTTGCAATGACTAGGGATCTTGCAGGGTCATTATTTACAAGACTGCAACATGATTCCTTTAAATTATTACCCATTGTGCAATAGATAAACAGGAACTGAAAATTATAGCCTACTAAACTCAAAGTCGTATTTTCATGTTTCTGCAGCATTGTTTCATGCGTGACATCCTTAACCGATATAGAGTTGTTCTGTCAAGTGGAAGAGCCGACTAAATATGTATAAGAAATGACAAATATTGTAAGAATAACAAATAATTTTAGGCTACAGCTTATAATTATACAGTAATACTTGCCTTGCACTACAAGTCCATATTGACAAGTAGCTGTAATGTTATAGTGTGTTATCCTCCACAACCCAACAGCATTCTATTGTAGTATGCTAACATCCACAACCCACTAATGCTTCAAGTGGGATTTGAACTCTCAACCTAAGGATCACCAGTACAAGGCATTATCCCACTGAGCCACTGTCAATCCTACATGTTGGCCAGTCACATTCACATGGTGAAAATGTGTATTGGTAAACACACAAGAAAAACTCCAAGCATGGAGGGGCGATTAGACATTTGTAGAGATGAACACTAATAGATTAAATATAAATATGATAGACTTAATGATGAAGGAAAAATAGTAAACAAAGAAGTTCCCCTGAATGTCATAGAGTGTCTCGGCATTCTGATTCTTGGCAACTGATGAGTGTGAATGTTGAATGCCTGATGTCATTCAGGTGCTGTTCAATGGTGTGAATCTTCAATAACCAATAGTATTCGAGCTAGAGCCTAAAGCACTACCGGGGATTCGAACCCTCAACCTAACAAACATCAGCACTAGGCATTATCCCACTGAGCCACTGACAATCCTACATATTGGGTAGTCACATTCACATGGTGAAAATGTGTGTTGGTAAACACACAAGAAAAACTCCAAGTATATATTTGACAATAAAATGAAGGGGTTTCCTGAAAAAATACACCTGAAAACTTTTGGATATTCTGGGGCAATTAGACATTTATAGAGAAGAACAGTAATGGATGAAATATAAATATGATAGACTTAATGATGAAGAAAAAATAGTAAACAAAGAAGTTCCCCTATATGTCATAGAGTGTGTCGGCATTCTGATTCTTGGCAACTAATGAGTGTGAATGTTAATTGTCTGATGCCATTCAGGTGCTGTTCAATAGTGTGAATCTTCAATAACCAATAGCATGTGCATCTTGAGCCTAAAGCTCTAGCAGGATTCGAACTCTCAACCTAACAAACACCAGCACTAGACATTATCCCACTCTGCCACTGACAATCATACACGTTCAGCAGTCACATTCAAATGGTGAAAATGTGTGTTGGTAAACACACAAGAAAAACTCCAAGTATACATTTGACAATAAAATGAAGGGCTTTCCTGAAAGAGTACACCTGAAAACTTTTGGATATTCTGGGGCAATTAGACATTTATAGAGAAGAACAGTAATGGATGAAATATAAATATGATAGACTTAATGATGAAGGAAAAATAGTGAACAAAGAAGTTCCCCTATATGTCATAGAGTGTGTCGGCATTCTGATTCTTGGCAACTAATGAGTGTGAATGTTAATTGTCTGATGTCATTCAGGTGCTGTTCAATAGTGTGAATCTTCAATAACCAATAGCATGTGCATCTTGAGCCTAAAGCTCTAGCAGGATTCGAACTCTCAACCTAACAAACACCAGCACTAGGCATTATCCCACTCTGCCACTGACAATCATACATATTCAGCAGTCACATTCAAATGGTGAAAATGTGTGTTGGTAAACACACAAGAAAAACTCCAAGTATACATTTGACAATAAAATGAAGGGCTTTCCTGAAAGAGTACACCTGAAAACTTTTGGATATTCTGGGGCAATTAGACATTTATAGAGAAGAACAGTAATGGATGAAATATAAATATGATAGACTTAATGATGAAGGAAAAATAGTAAACAAAGAAGTTCCCCTATATGTCATAGAGTGTGTCGGCATTCTGATTCTTGGCAACTAATGAGTGTGAATGTTAATTGTCTGATGTCATTCAGGTGCTGTTCAATAGTGTGAATCTTCAATAACCAATAGCATGTGCATCTTGAGCCTAAAGCTCTAGCAGGATTCGAACTCTCAACCTAACAAACACCAGCACTAGGCATTATCCCACTCAGCCACTGACAATCATACACATTGAGCAGTCACATTCAAATGGTGAAAATGTGTGTTGGCAAACACACAACATCAAGAAAATTCTTAGCATACATTTGACAATAGAATTAAGGGCTTTATAAAAAAGAGTACATATCTGAAAATGTGCACTGTTAATGGTATCCACCTAATGATGGTTGTATGGTTGTTATCCAAGAAAAAAAAAATTACTCATATAGGAATATAGGTGATATAGGAGAAATGGGCTGAGTGGTCGAACTTTATTGGCCTATATCTCTGAAATGGAACAACGTATCCAAATTCTTTTGATAACTTTTGTGAGGCTTAGTCTAAACATTGTCTGTGAGAATTTTGGTGAAGATTTGATAATTTTTTAAGCCTGTGAAACTTTTTATGATGTTTGGCTTTTCTCTGAAATTGTGGCAAAAGTAAACATTTTTAGAGCATAAGACCAGGGTGAAAAAGATGCATCTGAATGTAGAGATTAATATGATGAAAGAATTTTGAGTCTAGGTGAATCTGGTAAGGAGAAATAAGCGTTTTTGACAAGAGCGCCACCTTTGGGTGCAGTACCCCAAATTTGGGTTATGGGTAGTGGGGGGTACTGGTAACAATACTTGAAAATGTCAAGTTTCTAGGACTTACGGTTTATAGGAATATAGGTGATCTAGGAAAAAAGGCCTAAGTGGTCTAACTTTATTGGCCTATATCTCTGAAATGGAACAAAATATCAAAATTCTGAGCGATAACTTTTGTGAGGCTTGGTCTAAACATTGTCTGTGAGAATTTTGGTGAAGATTCGATTATTTTTGAAGAGTGTGAAACTTTTTATAATGTTTGGCTTTTCCATGAAATTGTGGAAAAAGTAAACATTTGTAGACCATAAGACCAGGGCCAAAAAGATGCATCTGAGTTTAGAGATTAATATTCTGAAAGAATTTTGAGTCTAGGTGAATCTGGTAAGGAGAAATAAGCATAATTAACTTTTTTTTTCAATAGCGCCACCTTTGGGTGCAGTACCCCAAATTTTGGGTTATGGGTAGAGGGGGGTACTGGTAACCATACCTGAAAATTTCAAGAGTTTTGGAGTTACGGTTTAGGCTGCAGTATGACTTTTACAGAATTTTGGCCAAAAAATGAACGGTACAGAAACAATAGGGTTCCTGCAGCTACGCTGCTCGGACCCCTAATAATAAGAAAACTTAAGAAGAACAATAAGTGTGCTGCTTTGCAAGCACACTTAATTAAATCAGTGGTGTCTGTTTTGATCCACACGTTTAACACCACAATTGTTTGGTCTAGCCTGGTACGGTGTTCTCTATAAGGGATCTTTTTTAAAGCCAAGTGATGGTGGAAAAGAGGCAGAATCTGACACAACGGTTTAAATTTCACACTCAAATTGACCTCAGGCCTGAGGCTTCGGGAGTGTCCTCTTTCCTGCTTTCCGCTTTTCTGGCTTTGCTTTACTGACACTGCTATGCTATATCAAATCACAAATCAATCATCTTTGATTTAATTTAGGAGACAGACAATGCATTATGGAACCAAACCGATAAGTAGGCCACAGCCTGTCTAAAGGAGGTTACTTCACACTGTGCATGCTAAAGTTGACATGCAAGTCTATTAAGCCAATCCACATGTTTTGAGTCCAAGTACAGATCTCTTCAGCTCATCCGGTTGGAAGTTCAGATCACTGCCTTCTACTGCAATGCAATGCCAGGTGCTCCAGCAGGTGCTAAAAGGTATATGACCACAGGGATGTCAAAGTGTCGTTGTGTAGTCTGAGATGTGCCGGCCAAAAGAATCTCAGCACCTCCGCTTCCCCCTGGGCCCACATGGCCATTATCACAACAGAGGCCCACTGCTGTGCCCGATAAGACACCTAGACACACCTCACAACAACAAACCACGGAGGAGTGCGGGCGCTTAGGGTTGATAGACATACTGATAATGAGGTCTAACTCCACATGTAATCTAGTGCCATAGCACAGAGTTCAGCTGATGCGTGCAGCTGGGATGGGTCCCCACTGTCCTCCCTCTCTCTCTCTCTCTCTCTCTCTGCATAATCTTGGCATCAGAATAGGCCATAAGAAAAAGAGATAGACTGAGATAGACAAAGATGGGGGGGGTGAGAGAGAGAAGGGAATTGACAAAGAGAGACGGGGAGAGAGATTATAGTTTGCTTTTCTCAAATATAAATTCCCCTCAGAGGTTAAGTGATAGCAGGCGGGGTCTGCGGCGTTGTCGCTGATGAGAAAGACAGAGAGAGAGAGACAGAGAGAGAGAGAAAGAGAGAGAGAGATAGAGAGAGAGAGAGGTAGAGAGGTGGAGAGGTAGGAATAATGCAGCTGGTAAGTGCGCCTGATCACTGCAAAGTGAATGTGGCACCGACGTCGCAAAACACCATCAGTCGCAAATAGCATTTGGGGCTTTCGCTTTCCTGGAAGCATCGACTCACCCCAGCGCAATTACCTCGTGGAATACAGACATAAACCCTGACTAACACTGTTTCAGATGCACTGCATTAGATGAAAACTCTCTATGTGGTGACTTCTGAATATCTGCAAGGGCATCTACAATCAACAGAGAGAGATAGAGATAGAGAGAGAGAGAGAGAGAGAGAGAGAGAGAGAGAGAGAGAGAATAGAGAATATTGCCCTGAATTGGAAAGAAAATAAACTGACAGATGGTGCCACTTTGAACATTGATACATTTATATTTCTTCATTTAGTGATTTGTTTAGCTCGATGACTAGACAAATGGGAAACGCTGGAGGAGATGTATAGTCCATTTACCAGGGAGCTGAGGGGGAATGAGACAATCACACTTTTCTCAGACGTTTGGGTAGCACTTAATGTTTCATGGAGAAACTAAGGCTGTGTCCTAACTCATGAAACCAAAGCAGGCATTAGGCAGCAAAACGTTTAGAGCAGAACTTGTTCCTATTTCCTTTCTGTCGCTCAGAGAGTATTCAATGCTATGCGACAGCTGTACGCTCGCATGCAGCTACGACAAGTACACTGAAAATGCATTTATTGTTATCTAGTGACATGGGATCTTCATCATTCTAGAACATAATTTCCTGCTACAAACAATGTGATCGAGATTCCAGAACACTCTTTCACAGGACACGACTGCAAACATGGTCCCAACATGGACCGACTGTTCCGTCTGTCAGCAAAAATGTGACTTATCATTAAAGCATGAGCTTAGTGGCCGAGCTGGATAAACTATGGGACCAGAATGGACCAGAGTCAAAGTGCTGCTACAAACATCATCACACAGAGGAACAAGTATCAACCACAAGAAAGGATTTCCCTTACGCACATACTTTCATCGACGTTGCACGTGCTCGCGCTTGGAAAGTTCAACAGCAAACAGCTCTTGGGTTGAGTCTGTCAGAGACTACATGGCATTGATCACTGATAGAAAGAGGCATCCCCCACCCTTGTTTCCTTCCAACACACAAACACACACACACACACACACACACACACACACACACACACACACACACACACACACACACACACACACACACACACACACACACACACACACACACACACACACACACACACACACACACAAATACACACACACTCACCTGCACAGTGTCCAGCTGAGGTGACGTACTGGCCCTCGGGGCAGCTGGTTCTGCAGTAGCCGTTGTGCAGAGCTGCATGGGCCGGGCAGACGGTGCAGTCGGCCTGGGACGGACCGCTGCACTCCTGGCAGGAGGGATGGCAGGCTGGGGGGACAAGAAAAACAACAATAACAACAACAACAACAACAACAACATCACAGGCTTCATAACAACCACTACTCGTGTAGAGACAAGCAGAGGGCAACAAGCAGCACCGACCCCTGTCTTCACGCCGACCGCCCAGCCAAGAGGAACTACGCCCCGAGGGACACTTTGTACAGTTCAATATCCATTTAGTCATCCGCCTGGTTGGAGTTCAAAAGGATTCTGTTCCAACAGCGAGAAGTAAAGGCACGCGAGGAGATTGAGGTTAGAGCATTACAGTAACCTCTTTACACAGGTAAGTGTACCAGGAAACATGAACAAGACCTGCCTGTGTCTGCATCTGAACTCTGGCCACAAAGAAGACAACAAGTCTTATCGTTGACTTAATTGTCGACGGACATTTTTTACACTCTGCTTTTTTTTGTTACTTTTGATAGAGTAATAGGAGGACATCTTTGCAACAACTTAAGGCAGAGAAACTTAAAGTATTTAAAAAAGATTAAAAAAAGATTAAAGATTGTGTTCCAGTGGTCTGCAGAGAAACATGCACAGCTGGCAAACGAAGCGTACAGTAAGCCCACTTGCCCGTCATGGGGCCCGCTGCCACACAGCCGTCTCCTCTCAGCCAAATTCATTAGCACGGAAAATCGTCGAAACGGCCACGCAGGAAATTAAGGGGGGGGGGGGGGGGTGTCTTCTGGCGATTAACTGAGAACACTTAAGGAAGTGAAGGGGCTCAAGGAGCAGAGCTGTAAAGAGGTGGGAGATTTAAGTGGCAGAGGGTGGACCGTCGTCTCTGAGTAGCCCAGAATGACCGCTTTATTTTCCCACTTCGGAGAGCTTCAGTCAATCAGCCGATGCTACTTGAGTGACCCGGGTAATGTGTTTTTCGTAATAACCAATAACTTCCGAACGCTCGCACGCATTAAGCCAATGAGACTGCGAGCATCCTAACGCTGACTCTGCTGAACGGCATCTTCTTTAAGCCCCCCTTTGCCACGAGGCCGTGGGCTTTGAGGCGTTGCATAGAGCAACAAGACGGGAGACTGATGACTTCACTGCAGACTGATACACACTTTAATTCTCCCTTTTTTAATGTGCTTTTGTGGAGGTAAAGAGCGGTTTAGGTGAGCAGAGGGATAGGACATCATACGCCCTCTGATATCTGATATCACACTTCCAGAACGCTCTGAGAGGAGAGGAGAGGAAAGGAGAGGAGAAGAGGACTAACCTCGGCAGGTGCGGTCCTGAGCATGGAAGCCAGGTGGACAGGTGTGGACGCACTGGCCCTGGTACAGCACAGTCTGGCGGGGACAGGAAGTACAGCTCTGGGCACTTCCAGCCGTGCACTGGGCACAGGACTCGTGGCACTCTGAAAGAACGAGAGAGAGAGAGAGAGAGAGAGAGAGAGAGAGAGAGAGAGAGAGAGAGAGAGAGAGAGAATGAGAAAGGGAACAGGCTCTCGGAGTAAGTAATGCGCTCAACTTTGGTTTGTGCAGTGGTCAGCAAGAATGGGTTATTTCAGAGCTGGAGCTGCCCAGAAGGCTTTGTGGAGCACTTTGATCACCCAGATGAAGGAGCAAGTGTGAATGAGCCAAGATGTTTCCCCCTGCTACATCACTCCTCTCAGCTCTCCTGCCACTGGTCAGGGACTGGACTCAGCCAACGGGTAGCACTCACTCACTTACTCACTCACTCACTCACTCACTCACTTACTCACTTACTCACTCACTCTCTAGCAATGATAATGATAATAATAATAATAATAATAATAATAATAATAATAATAATAATAATAATAAGCTTTATTTGTATAGCACCTTTCATACACAGAATGCAGGTCAAAGTGCTTTACATTTGGAGCATGTAACACAATAATAGTCAGTCAGTCATTATCAGTCACTTTCACTTTTCTTCATTGCTGTGGCCGTTTATGATCCAATCAGCAACATATCAGAAATATAGAAAATAACATGTAACGCAGTTATTAGAGAAGAGTCAGTCATTCCCCTTTGTTGCTGTGACCGTTTATGATCCAATCAGCAACATATCAGAAATACTATTACTAGGGATGTAACGATTACCGGTATAATGGTTAACCGCGATAAAAATGTTGACGATAACAATTACCGTTTTCATTTCAAATATCATGATTATCACGGATGATTACCACGGTGTGGAAACCATGTGTTTAATCCTTCTCAGCTTATCCAAGCCTGCTTTTGACATACAGTAGGCCTTGTAAATTGAAACAAAACTGGTAACCTACTGATTCTGTTATCTACTTGATGGATTTAATTGTGGCACAAAGCCAATTAAACATGACCAAGGAAAAAGTGAACGGGACCACACACAATGCCACGGTAACGTTATGCTATGAATTAAGAATGCTCAGCTCAGCCAGGTTTGTTTGTGCAGTCAGGATGTAGGCCTATGAATGTGAATGAAAATATGCCCTTCTTCAGTAGCAATAGGCCACCTTAAAATTCACCAGAATAAAAGAATCACATCTACTCAGTAACAATTTTTTGACCCTCCCTCAGCACCCCCTCTGAGCACCCCCAGATGAAAACGAGTTCCAGCGTCCCTGGTTAAATGTTGCACTTTTAATAAGGTTTTGCCTATATTTTGTAATAGTAAATGCTGTCAGACTTTTTGAAACTATTTCAGCTTGTGTAGGCCTATTAGTCCTTTCTGAACATATTGAATATTGCGATAATACCGAAAACCGTGATCATTTTGGTCACTATAACCGTGAGGTTAAATTTTCATATCGTTACATCCCTAACTATTACACTAGATATATAAAGGCTTTGCTGACAAATGCCTAGGCTAACAAATGGTTAAGCCCCGTTGATGCGGACTCCAAGCAGCCAGCCTTAGCTTGTTCTTAGCATATGTCACAGTTATTTGACTTTATACACAGACATTCATAGTCATCATTTCAAATGTGCTGAATACAATTTTGATACCAGGCAGGTAAACAAATCCTAACCACCCAAGCAAAACAGAACCAAACAAAACACACACAAAGGTACAGGACAACTCTAACCCACACACACACACAAACACCCATAAGCACACACATATGGACACACATACACACACAATCAAAAACTCAAAGGACCTGACAGCAGCACATCACCTCTGCTTTCACCTATCCAACGCTTGGGAAAACACACACACACACACACACACACACACACACACACACACACACACACACACACATACACACACACACACACACACACACACACACACACACCTCTCCGGGGCTTCCTGTCACTGCTGTGACAAGCACAGACCCCTCACGCATAGGCACCGAGGAGGGAAGCAGAGCAAAGACAAGAGGCTCTCGTCTGCAGCTTTATTTGTCTATTTTGGCAGCTTAACTTGTCAGCGAGCAGAGCGAGGCTATCTCTCCCAGTAATTGAGTTTATCCCCCCTCGCGTCTCGCAGGAGACATATTAAATACCACCGGTGTCAATCTGCATCAGGCCTGTAGGGGACTCACCGGCCAGCAGCGTGTCGTAACCCCCCCACCTCCCCACATATCTAATTCCTCACCACGGACCGGGGCCCATTGTATTGATTTCCTGGGTTATTTTGATTGTGATATTTTAGCTTCATAATTCTGTGGGTCCAGGACGTGTGGAGAAGAGAGAGAGCGTGATGGAAAGAGAGAGAGAGAGAGAGAGAGAGAGAGAGAGAGAGAGAAAGAGTGAAGTCTAATCATAAAGAGCGACATGCTGTTATGCTTGAAATGACACTGACGACTGACCTGAGGATGTGTGTGTGTGTGTGTGTGTGTGTGTGTGTGTGTGTGTGTGTGTGTGTGTGTGTGTGTGTGTGTGTGTGTGTGTGTGTGTGTGTTGTGTGTGTGTTGTGTATGTGTATGTGCGTGTGTTGGGGGCCGAGATCTACAGGCAGCACAAGAGCAGACCAAACTAAGGTCCCCTGCCCCTGAAGCAATGGAACCTGAACTAGACTGATCCCTTCAAAGAAAGAGGTGGTGGAGTTGAAGGTGGAGGTGGTGGTTGGGGGGTGGGGGGGGGCGTATGAGAGAGCAGACAGAGGTGTAGTCTCAGTAGAACCCATCCACACAGTGCAGCACTGCAGGGAGGATTTACACACTAGAATTTCCTCAGGGCTGATACCGGATCTATTGGGTTAGGAGCACAGAAAAACAAAAGAAGGGGGTGGAGGGTCTTCCTAAAGCACACACACACGCTCGCACGCACGCACACACACACACACACACACACACACACACACACACACACACACACACACACACACACACACACACACACACACACACACACACACACACACACACACACACACACACACACACACACACACACACACACACACACACACACACACACACACACACACACACACACACACATCCTATCCCCCCGTCAGTAGTCCCCTGAGGAGGTCCTGCATCTGTCTCGGCACGCTCCCCGGTGCCAAACAAAGGCCGCCATTGAGGCAGCTTCGTCACTCTCTAACTCTTTCTCTCTCTCTCTCTCTCTCTCTCTCTCTCTCTCTCTGGAGCTCCAGGCCAGGCTCCGTGACAATGAACCCGTTGACATACATGCGCGAGCAGGCGGCTGCTCCAGGATCCCACGTCCTTTTTCTCCCACCCACCACCCACACCACCCCACCCCCCTTTTTTTTCTCTTGCTCTCCTCCTCCTCTACCTCCTTCCTCGTGACTGGATAAAAAATGAAATCACAGGTCGTTCAGGTGCAGTGGGGCGTGCGGGAGGAGGAGAAACCCCAGACAGGGGGGCCACCCAGAACACCTCAGCTCTGCCAGACGAGAGTCGAGCGTCAGCGCGCCACGAGCAGGAGGAGAGATATATTAATGGAGATGGAGTGTGAAGTCGTAAGATTACAAATCTGTAAGGACACACTGTACATTACAGGCGAATCGGAGCCAAAGCAGTCAAGTAAAAACCAAGAAAACGTTTCCCCTACTACTGTTCATTACAGCGCCACGGTCATGGTCCCGTGCCCACACATGCTGATCAGCAGACACATCTGTCCACACCTCAGGTCATTATCAGGTCTAGGAGCACCTGATGAATGAGATTGTGTAATTATAGATGCAGACAGGAGAGGAAAGGCATCTATGGCATCTGGTGCCTTGCTGGCATGATGTCCTTGTCTGTGAGGGTAGAGCTGTCAGAGGGGTTTAACTCTGGGACTGACGAGTCAGGGGATGATCTGTCCTCTCCTGACACTGTGGAAAGGCTCATTCCAGTGTCATCCTCATCATCATCATCATCTTCATCATCATGATCACAAACATCTCTCACCATCTATCACAGCCAAGTGATTAGCTTCAGCAAGACTCAACATGTAGAACTAGAACAGTTATGTGTGTAATGTGTGTGTGTGTGTGTGTGTGTGTGTGTGTGTGTGTGTGTGTGTGTGTGTGTGTGTGTGTGTGTATGTGTTTAACAGAAACGGAGAGAGATTGATAGAATGAGAAGAGAGAGAGAAAGACAGAGAAAGATAGAGTGAGAAAGAGAGAGAGAGAGAGAGAGAGAGAGAGAGAGAGAGAGAAAGAGATAAGCCAAATGCCAAAACTGGCTTATCTGTGTGAGAGAGGGCCTGCATGTGTGGGGTTGTGAGAACAGCATAGGTATGTACTGTATGTGGCGAGTCTCCCAGGGAAGAGCAGCGGGAGCTGTGTCTTTTTTAAAGGCCGTCTGGGTCATGGCAGAGATGAAATGAGAGGAGATGGAGCAGAATAAACAAAACTGCTCACAGATCAGTATTCAGGTCTCCCCCGAAGCAGCACAAACACAAAATAACTCAAAATGCCCTAAAGGTGGACGAGAGGAATCTGCTCAGGGAATAGTGACCATTACACACACTTTGCAATATATTACTTTCATTTCCTGCCAAAAAGACCAAAAAGACATTCAAAAGACTGCTCAGCAACCAGGCAATATAATGTGCCCCGCTATACTGTAAGCTATACTGTAGGTCATTACAACATAGAAATGGCCACATTCAGATTACCAATATACACAATACTGACAGAATTACCGTGACAAATAAAGGATGTAACAGTGTTGTTCATTCACACTGAAAAGCCAATTCATGGGTTATGTCATGTCAGCAGCTACGTATTAGTTTGTTTAAACAATTGAAATGAGAAAGTAATAGGACATTAATAAATAGTAATAACCAGTAATACAATTAAATGGGTCCAAAAGTGGGTCTCAAGGCTCAGAGGTAAAGAGGACTGCTCTATGTGTGTGTGTGTGTGTGTGTGTGTGTGTGTGCTTGCGTCTGTGCGTGTGTGTGTACCTCTGCAGGTGCGGTCGGACTCCAGGTAGGAGTGGGCGTCGCAGTGGGCCACACAGGAGCCGTGGGGCAGGTGGGGGTGCAGGGTCTGCAGAGCCTCCTCTGGCTTCAGGCAGAGCACACAGTCAGAGGCCTCGGGCCCCACACACGCCCGACAGGAGGGGTGGCAGCCTGGGGCAGAGAGAGGAGGATGGAGAGAGGGAGGAGGAGGGAGGAGGAGGGAGGAGGGAGGAGAAGGATGGAGAGGGGAGGTAAAGTGAGGACAGATGAGAAGCAAAGATGTAAAGAAATAAAGAGAACAAGATGAGAGAGAAGGAGGGACAAGAAGAGAGGGAGAGGAATGAGAAGGAGTGAGAGAAGAAGAAGAAGAAGAAGAAGTGAGATGAAGAGAGATGAAGAGAGAAGAAGGAGAAGAAAACCAGTAGAACAGCATTAAATAATGGTTAGCCCTGAGAGAATCAACTTTCTCTACATTGCATGCTCACACCAACAAACTTTCAATCACTCGCTTTCAAACACAACCTTCTCCCAATGTGGAATGTACACACACATACACACACACACACACACACACACACACAAACAAACAAACACACACAAAATCCCAGAAAAACAGCTGCTCAAACTCTTCTCCATCTTGAGCAGAGTTGGCAGGAGCGTGTTTGTGTGAGTGTTGGCCAGCAGGCACTTATCCTCCACCAGCACCAGCTGAAACTGATGGAGGATGACAGGCTGAAAACAGCCAAAAGCCAAAGGGTCCCATCTCTCCCCAATGCCAAAACAACGCCTTCAACCCATTTGGGCATGAAAGAAAACCCAAACAGCATTTCATTCCTCTACAATCCCTGGAAGAAACCAGAAAGACCCTGAGCTGAATTCTCTGCCTCACTCAATTGTGGTGGCAGGTAATCCTTCTCTGGAACACTTAGAGACTGAAATTGGTTTGATGTGGAACTAGCTGAATATGAAATGGTTGCTCTTGGGGGAAAAAAAGTTAAAAAGTTTGAAACTAAAAGGTGGTAAAAACGTTTTAATATTATTCCAAGTCTACATGATATGCTTTGACAGTATCCTTCAATCCCCGACAAGTTGATGGGATTTATATATACAGGTTATTGGCAAAGTGTGGGTTTTGTATAATTCAAGGAATAAAATGTGTAGTAAGCAGTCTTGAGAATTGAGAGTACACTCTGGAAATCACAATTACGCTGAGCTACACAGTTTTTTCCACTTCTTTTGTGCCATGTTTTTTCCCCAGTGTGAATTGGTCAGGGCTGAGAGAGTGGGCTTTTAAAATACGCGTGTGGAGGCGTCCAGGGAGGTGGAGGTGGTGGTGCTGGCCTCTTACCGTGGCACCGCCCGTCTCTGGCGAAGAGGCCCTCGCCGCAGGAGTCCAGGCACTGTCCGCCGTGCAGCGCCAGCGCGCCCGAGCAGGAGGAACACTGGGACACGGATGGGCCCGAGCAGGACGAGCACGAGCTGTGGCATGCTGGGAGAAAAAATAAAATAAAAAAAGAGACAGCAGTGAGGATAGGGCAGCAGCACAAAAGACGAGCTCCTCAAACCCTCTCCTCGCTGTCTTTCTCCACAGCGAGAAAACGCCGGGGTGTCGGGTTGTTGCAAATGTCAGCGTGTTACAAAAAAAAAAGTCTCCTCAGAGGCAAGACGTAATGAAGGTTGTACAAAGCTGTAGACCTAGAAGGTCACATTTTGTGTTACGCTTCACATTTCAATGTTGGATGGGAGAGAGAGTAAGAGAGAGAAAGAAAGAGATAGAGAGAGAGAGAGAGAGAGAGAGAGAGAGAGAGAGAGAGAGAGAGAGAGAGAGAGAGAGAAAGGTTTTCCCAGGCTAACCTCTGCATCTGCCGTGACCATCTTTGTAGTGCTGCTCTGGACACTGGGAAATACATTTCCCATGATGCAACACAAAGTCCGGGGGGCAGCTCAAACAGCTGGGGTTGTCTGGGTGACAGGTGGCGCAGGATGGATCACAGGCTGCAAGGTACAAGCGCACATGGTTATCATTCATCTCACGCTCAATTATAAAAGAAAAAAAAGCCTGACTCTATTGATTGTTGGCTTTTTGCACGATAATTGTTTTTCACAGAGACTTTCATCAAGATCCTCATTCATCATTCAAACCTGACTAGGCAGTCAAGCAGGCCCGCACTCACACATGCACACGTCGCCACTAAGGAGAGAAGGGGCCTTTGAGAAATCGACACGTTCAAACAAGACAGACTCAACAAAAACATTTACTAAACTATTCCATGAGCCTGACAGGGGAGGAGAGGCATCCATCACCACAATTAATGGCAATGCAAACAGGAAATCTCCGCAGAGCACAGCCTAAGCCCCTGTGACTAGGACACTGTGTGCATTTGTGTCTGAGTGTGTGTCTCTGTGTGTGTGTGTGCGTGTGTGTGTGTGCGTGTGTGTGTGTGCGTGTGTGTGGGTGCGTGTGGGTGCGTGTGTGTGGGTGCGTGTGTGTGGGTGCGTGTGTGTGTGTGTGTGTATGTGTGTGTGTGTGTGTGGGTGCGTGTGTGTGTGTGTGTGTATGTGTGTGTGTCAGTGTATGTGTTTGTGTGTGCGTCTGACTGTGTGTGTGTGTTTATGTATTTGTGTGTGTGTGTGTGTGTGTGTGTGTGTGTGTGTGTGTGTGTGTGTGTGTGTGGAGGGCGGATTCTGACAAGTGATGTGAGTGTGTATATCTAAAGTGACAGGTTTAAACTCAGGTGGCGTGTGCTTGAGTATGCAGGGACTCCTTTCGTAGACATGGTGAGAGGGGTTTCTGCACCTACTTAACAACAAGTCTCTCTGACCTGAAACTAAAAACAAAAAAAAACAAAAAAAACACTGCAGGTACACAATGTACCCAAACCCTCAAACAGACAGCCAATCTCACTGAGCCATCACATACAATCACATACATTCAAATAAACAAAACAAAACAAATAGGTGATATTACTTTCCTATCCCTGATTCCTATCCATTGCTTTAATCTTCATTTAAAGTTATATTTGGGAAATGAGAGAGAAGCATCTCTTTGCCACTTTTATTCATCCTCTCCATGTTGCGGTGGAGAATGAAATATTAATCTGATCACACAAACCCATCGGGTCCTCCAAGTGTCTTTAGAAATGTTAATGAAAGATTTAACAGAACATCTAAAGCACAGCAGCAGCAGCTCATTTCAAACAAGCAGACTTCGGTATGAGTTACACACCATGCTTGTTTACTCGCGTAAGCGAGTGTTTGTAGGAGTGTGTGTGTGTGTGTGTGTGTGTGTGTGTGTGTGTGTGTGTGTGTGTGTCTCGTCGTCTGGAGACGGGGGGCGTACCGTAACAGCTGCTGCCGCTGGAGAAGAAGCCGGCGCCACAGTCGGCCACACAGCGTCCATCTTTAAGCTGGTGGGCAGGGCTCGAGCAGGTCAGGCAGGCCTCTTCGCCAGGACCGCGGCAGGACGAACAGGCTTCATGGCAGCCTGCAGAGCACAATGAAGAGAGGGAAGACAAGGAAGCAATTAGCCAATCAGAGGCTTCCCTGTTTCTGGTGACCACCCTGTTGCATTGTGGGAATAGACTCAGCTCTTACCACAAATAGAGTCAAACACAACTACAGTCAGAAAGAGACATTCTCAGGAATGGCTGTGAGAGGTCAGTTTGTGGTGGGTTGAGGGTGGTGTGTGTGGTGGTGGTGGTGGGTGTGTGTGTGTGTGTGTGTGTGTGTGTGTGTGTGTGTGTGTGTGTGTGTGTGTGTGTGTGTGTGTGTGTGTGTGTGTGTGTGTTGCTCTTTTGCCCCTCTGCTGGATTAAGGACATGGGCAGTGTGGGTGGGGGGACAAAAGGGCAACTTTTATGAGTGTCTGTAAAACACCAACAAAAGCAAGAGGAATAAAAGAGAGGAGGCAATCCAGTGGGATAACACACACACACACACACACACACACACACACACAGACACACACACACACACACACACACACACACACACACACACACACACAAAGACATACACACACACAGACACAAAGACGCATGCACGCAAACAGCCTCCTGTAAACCCAGGAACAACACAACCAAGAAGTCAATTACAACACCTTCTCTTCACACACATCACAATGAGCAACACAGCAAGGGCTGTGAACACACAAACACACACACACACACACGCACACACACACACACACACAACCTCCCTTCACAAATCTCTTATTGAAACGCACAGCAGGAGGCCTGAGGACACATACACACATACACAGAGAGAGAGAAAGAGAGAGGGAAAAAAGAGTGAGAAAGAGAGATACACACATAGACACACACACACACACACACACACACACACCGTACTGTTCTGGAGGTCTGCTGCCTCCCACTAACTCACTGTACTGTACTTTCTAAAGACGGATGACCTGCAGAGATCAGAAACGTAATCACCGCTCACAAAGGAACTCTGGTGATGAAATCTTAATTAGATTTTTTTTTTAGACGCAGCTTTTGAATGTTGATTTCTGCATCGGTCCACGGGGCTCAGGCTGAGAAAATAGGTCACGCTACCGCCTGAAAATACTGACTGGACGAATGCATCTGGGTGCAGAGTAGGAATTAGGGAAGCTAAAGATCATTCCCTTCCAATTAAATCTGTGGCAATCCACTTTCGCTCTCACAACCACACGACAAGACTGAAAAAATAGTAAGCTCCTGGAATTGAGAGAGTGTGTTGACTAATTAACAGGGATCTTTTAGTGCTTTAGTGCAGAACTGACACTAAGGCACCAAAACAGATTGTATGATGCTGGACCAAACAAAACTTTATAAAACCTCCCATCTGTTGTTTCAGAGTTAAACACAGGAAGTCAGTTTTATATGTATATTAGAGAGGTGGAGCTTTCTAGTTTTTTTTTTTTTTAAGTTTTTTTTTAAGTGCACTCGGTCAACTCTCCAAACATGACACACCTATCACACATCTATATATAAAATTGTAGGCAGGACCAGAGAGGGAGGGAATAACACTCCAAACAGAGGAGGCGAAATGCCATCACCATAATCCATGTACATGCGTGGGCGGGGGAGCATGCATCATGAAATCATTTAACTCTGGATACTGTGTGTGTGTGTGTGTGTGTGTGTGTGCCTCCTAGGACTGATGATGTCACTTAACTAATGAAGCATCACAGATAGCAGCGCACTGCACAGCAATAATATGCATTAAGGACATCCGAGCAACTCCGCAGTTAGGAAATATAGAAATTCTGTATTATGACTCAAGAGAGATTGTTTCTTTTTCTACTGGCTACTCTTTTCCTTTTCACTTTCATTATATAAGATGGCACAACATTATACAACAATTGTGTGAATAATTTCTGCAGTGTCTGACAATGAAACAAAAAAAAAAACAGTCACATACAGCCTACAACTGGGATTATGTATTCTACCACCCAGGCAGGCCGAGAACATTTATTTTTACTTGTTTCCCTTTTTTTTTTTTTTGACGTCAACCACTGAGGTATTCAGTTAACGGCAAACGGATATAATATTTTAAAAAGCACAAAAAAATAAAATAAAAAAATAAAGCTAAAGATGGTCAAATAAAGGCATTGTCACAGATGTGGCAAAATTACCCGCATCTCAGTAGTGGATTCAGTGGATTGTTTCTTGCTTCATCTCAGATGGAAATGAGATATTATCTTCATGCCGCTACCGCAGGGATCGGATAGACTGAGGAACCGAGCCAGTTCCTCTGGGGTCTGTCTCTAGGAACACACAACACTAGCTCGGGAGCTACAGCTTTGAAAACAGCTCAGACTTCAAACGCCATCTAAAATGCATGAGCCGACACCAAAATAACACGCCCCCGACCCGTCGAATGCCCACAGACTGCCATTGGAGACCGGTGACTGCATTAGTGATGATTTCATCATGTCTGTCAGTATCTCCCATATGCTAGATACTCCTGAATGGGAGCATGGCCCAATCAGAGAGGCTCTCTCCCTCTCTCTCTCTCTCTCTCTCTCTCTCTCTCTCTCTCTCTCTCTCTCTCTCTCTCTCTCTCTCTCTCTCTCTCTCTCTCTCTCTCTCTCTCTCTCTCTCTCTCTCTCTCTCTCTCTCTCTCTCTCTCTCTCTCTCTCTCTCTCTCTCTCTCTCTCTCTCTCTCTCTGACAAGCTTCTACCTAGAGGTCAAAGGTAAACAGTCTGCACTGGTCAGCAGAGAGGGTCTGGAGATAGGCATCCAGGGGCAGAGGAGATGCCCGCGGGTCTGTGTGGCATAATCCCCTCCCTGATTCTCAGCACAGGTGGGAGGGTCTGGGAGGGGGGAACTCCGAAACTGGCAGCGAGCCAAAAGATGGCGGCCACACAAACAGAGTGAGGCCAGAGGGGCAGAGTGAGGAGACAGGGTGTCGTGTGTGCAGCAAGAGTAAACACAACACACACACACACACACACAAACATGTGCACACACACCACATATACAGAGGAAGAAGCCTACAGTATACCCAGTACACATATAAAGAGGCATATGGACAGAATAAACACACACACACACACACACACACACACACACACACACACACACACACACACTACACAAACTAATATAAAGTATAAGTATAGTATATATACTCTTTTGATTCCGTAAGGGAAATTTGGTCTCTGCATTTATCCCAATCCGTGAATTAGTGAAACACACTCAGCACACAGTGAGCACACAGTGAGGTGAAGCACACACTAATCCCGGCGCAGTGAGCTGCCTGCAACAACAGTGGCGCTCGGGGAGCAGTGAGGGGTTAGGTGCCTTGCTCAAAGCTGTTCCTACTGGTCGGGGTTCGAACCGGCAACCCTCCAGTTACAAGTCCGAAGCGCTAACCAGTAGGTCACGGCTGCCCCCAAACTATATAAATACTGTAATCATGGCGGAAAATGTATACTCTTTCGCATACACTAAAGACTATGCACATACCCCCCCCCCCACACACACACACACATTCATAACAACACCTACATAAACACCTGAGCCAAGGTCCAAAATTGACTTCTCCCCAGGCCTCAGTTGCTCTCCATGAATGCAGACACACACAGACACAGACCCCCCCCCCCCCACACACACACACGTACACACGTACACACTCCAGCCATGTTTGGAGGGACTTTGGGGACAAGTGTTCCACGTGACACCCAGCCCTGGGTGCGGATATCAAAATACCCCTGAGAAGAGCAGGGCTGCGCCCCCCAGACTGCCCCCTTTATTAGCGCTAACCTGATCCCCCTGACCGTGCCACCTTCCCCACCGACACCCATTCCTTATTGTCTATCTGCCTCTCCCTTTGTCTAGGAGGTCTCTGAGGTTAGCCAGACAAAAGGCACTTTTTTGGGATCTTTCTGAACGCGGGGCTGTTTTCCCGTGTCGCTCGGATTACAGATGACTCCGTGCCCACGCCAATGAATAAGATCACACGGCATTATCAGGCTCTCAGAGGATTTGAATACCCATGGTTACCACATTCTTCAGAGACAAGTCCATCCCCGACACCCCCACCCCCGCCACCACCCCAGGCTGGTGTCCTTCCCCTCCATCCCCGAGCCCTCTCCCCCACACACAGCTATGAGAGAGATGTAACCCCTGCTAAATCCACCTTAATGGGCTCAACAAAAGCCACAGATTTATATCCCATTTTCTCTGCACGCACACACACACACACACACACACACACCACAGACACACTCACAGAGGGCCTTGAGATCTCTGGGTGCTGATCACTAAACTGTGAAATTGAAGGACAGTGCATGTGTACGTGTGTGTGTGTGTGTGTGTGTGAGTGTAACCAGGCAGCAAGACACAAAGAGGGGAGAGAGGAGCTCAGGCCGTCCCAGTGGACCTGCCTCTCTGCTGGGCCTCCAGGGTGCGGGTGAGAGCCTGAATTACCTCAGCTCGTCTCTCCTGCCCTATTCTCATTCACGGGGCACAATCACTGCGGCTGCACCTGAACACCAGTATCTACTCACGCCGCACAGGGGATCTGCTTTTATTATGTGTCTTGGCCGGGCTCGTAAAACAGATCCCCATCCCAACACACACACACAGACACAGACACACACACACACACATATACACTGCTATTTTCACTGTCTTGTGGGAGGCAGGTCTATACAAATTAGAATTCACTTCATGGAGAAAAGACACCCACACGCTGTTTGTCACCAAATAAAAAATAGAATGCCCCAGACTACATGAAAATGTAAAAGAAAGCTTTGGGGTTATCTCTTATTTATGTGCCTAGCTTTGCCATACTTTAGATTTTATATCCCTCAATCGTACCACTCAAACAGTCCTGCATTTTTCTGTCATTCAGAACACTCAGAACAAAACTTTTAGAACAAAAACAGGCTTTTCCTTGCACGAAGATGCACGAAGCCCACAGAGCCATAAACCACATGTGTCACACAAAAACAGCAGGCCTTTAAGTGGAGGTGTGAAATGTAAGCAATGCAGCACTGAAGAGAGAGAGAGAGAGAGAGAGAGAGAGAGAGAGAGAGAGAGAGAGAGAGAGAGAGAGAGATAGAGAGAGAGAGAGGATCCCGGCACCTGCCGATTGGCAGCGGGCTATGTCTCCTCGCTACACTTGTATAGATGCAATTTCACCCCCAGTCTGTTATACCATCTCTCTTTTTTGTCTGTTTTCTGTTTTATGTGTGTTATATACAAACAATGGTTCTTTTTTCTCTTTATAAAGACTAAAATGTCTGTGTGCGTGCACAATTTTGTGTGTGCATGTTTTTTTTTTTCTTTTCATAACCAGACATATAGTTTTATGATTATGTTATTTTATATTCTGATGAGATCTAGATATTGTATTGTGGGGAAATTTCCAGGTACTAGGCAACACTTTAGCTGTTAAATGTCTACTCGGGTTGTTGTTGTCCAACTTGCTACACTTTTAAGATATGTACACATTACAAGGGTGGTCATTACAAAGAGTTATTTTGGGTTCCTCTGGTCCATGACCTCTGAGGTCAACTGCCTTGGGGAGTCTGGAGTAATAACAGCATTCTTTAATAGCTTTCTTTATCATGACAGCTCTTTTTCTTTCTTTCTTTGTAATCCATCGATAATACCCTGTTTTAGTCGTATAAATAACGGTAAGGCATTGTCTACAACAGACTTATTGCTCTCATGCTCGCCTAGGATGCATGTGTTTGTAACCTGTCTACGGCGTCGTGAATAAAGCTTTGTACTCTGCCGTACGGTCGGCTTGCCTGTGCGTTACTTTTTGCCTACTTAATTTTTACCACAGTATGCTTTGGCAACACTTTGTTTATGAATTGTCATGGCAATAAAGTTTTTTGAATTGAATTGAATGGAGAGAGAGAGAGAGAGAAAGAGATAGAGAAAGATAGAGAGATATAGAGAGAATGAGAGACAGGGAGTGGGAGAGAGAGAGAGGATGAGAGACAGGGAGAGGGAGGACAAGAAAGAGAGGTAGAGGTATGGAGGGTGAGACACATACGTAGGCACTGTGTGTGGTCCTGGTAGAAGCCTGCATCGCAGGTGGCCACGCACTGCCTGTTCCTCAGCAGCAGGGACCCTCCGCAGGAGGAGCACTCGAAGCCGTTCTCACAGGTGGCACAGCCCGGCTGGCACGCTGGGGGGGCCAGAGGAAGAGAGAGAGGGAGGGAGAGAGCAAGATTAGAAATTTTTCATTTGAAATATCTCCGATCAAGTTCAAGATCACAAGATGAACTTGCCTGTGAGAACAAGAGAGTGGAAGACTGCACAAGAGAGACAAAGATCATAAAATCAGGCACTAGGCATTAGGACAAATGCATCATAACTCAGTTGCACCTGAGGGATTCCCCCTCTCAGTAGCGTTACCAGCAGACTAAAACATGGCCGAGACCTGACCTCCGACTATTCCTACTGTACGGCGCAGCGCCTCCGATGCCTCTTATCTATTGCCCCTCAACACAACCAGGCCAGCTCCCTGCTTAAGGGGACATGGAGTTAATATACCGGCCTGGTACTTTTTCCACCATCTGTCATCACAGAGATATGCAGAGGGAGAGGTGAGGGCGAGGGGAGAGGAATTTGGGATGGGAAGGGGAGGGGTGGAGGTGTGTGTGTGTGTGTGTGTGTTCTGTGCGTTTGTGAGTTTTATGTGTATGTGTGTGTGTGTGTGTGTGTGTGTGTGTGTGTGTGTGTGTGTGTGTGTGTGTGTGTGTGGAGGGGTTGTGTGTTATATGAGATACAAGCGAAAGCCTTAAAAACCAATGGCCTTATCTCTCCGAAAACAGTAAGGCCCCTTGGGGTGCTCGATTAAATCTTTAGAGGAGAGGCATCATTTTTTAATTTAATCCCCTAAGAAACGTGTGCAGACTTGGAGCTGTGGTGGGAGAGGATGGGATGGGAGGAGGAGAGGAGGAGGATCAGAGGGGGAGAGGGAGAAAAGGGATTTCCCGCCTATATCATTCAGCGCTTCACCTTGTTTATCGCTGATGGTCTGCCAGAGAAGCACAGATCTGTCATATCTCTTTCCTCACTTAGGTCACATTATCATACTCAAATACATGGGGTCACAGTGTGGCTTAAGCTTTTCATAAAAATCTCAC
>NW_027468848.1:30522485-30524985 GCF_046254945.1 Alosa pseudoharengus
GTCACGAACGTATTACATCAGGTTATGAACATGGGGCTAGTGCAGCATAGATATGGCCTACATAGAGTCTTGCAACAATATGAATGTGTGTGTGTGTGCGTGTGTGTGTGTGTGTGTGTGTGTGTGTGTGTGTGTGTGTGTGTGTGTGTGTGTGTGTAAACGTTACGTATGTGTATATAACTTTGCTGAATGATAGGAGTAAACACGTTCCTGTTTCTAAGGTAAAAGTGTAGTAGGTGTGTTGTGCTAGCCATCTGGAGAAGCTAATTAGCAGCAGTCTTGAGCCAGAGGGGGAGGCAGACCTCCTGGGTGAGCACTGCAGCTGCACTTCACTTTCCTTTCCAAACCAGAACTTTTCTCCCCCGACCCTTGGCTCATGTTGAATATTGAAGACATCCTCACATCAATGACGGGTGAACGTGGGGTGGGCTTCAATCGACTTTTCTCTGTTTTTTTTTTTTTTCTTTAAGAACCAGTGGCCTGGTGTTATCGTTGGCGCGTACCTGTTGTTGTTGAGGCGTGTAGACACAGGAGCTGAGCTTCGCCTTGCACTCTGGACAACACTTCCCTGGTAAATGCACCAGGTCCTCCCCCTTCAATAATAAAACAGGAGAAGATACTTATTACAAAATGAGCTCATACAGAGCTAATGACAGCATAGGGCTGCATTCTGGCCTCTGATTTCTGAATGAGTGATTGAGGATGTGCTTTAATGTACTGTTGGGAAGTCTGTTAAGAATGTCAAATCCAATTTGATTCTTGACAGTTTTAAGTATAAGAGTTATATAACTCTTCAAATTATTTCAATAGAGTGATGTACATATTTTGTTGTTTTTCCATGATCTTGGCTGGCTCTCCCATCGAGCTTTGGGTGGAACCCAACTGCAAGACCCGGCTGGCAAAAAGAAATTAATTATTCAAAAAGAAGGGGGGGAAATCAACAACTCAGTGTTGGATGGCACATGTCAGTGTTCCACAAAGCAATATCTGCCACTTGGCGTACAACGAAGTGACGCCATGCGGTATTTAAAATTCCAGCAAGCTCATGTTTCCCGAAGGAACCCCCCCAGCAAACATACCCGTCCGCCCTTGTCCACCCCCACCCCCCCAAAAAAAGCCTCCGAATAACTCTGTAATTCTGGACGTGGGGCTATTGTACTCCTCCGAAAGGGGCTCATGCCAGCTCCGACTGCCTGATAAATTACCCTGGGCTCAGCTTACAATGGCACGACCTTTCCAGAGCCCTGGCTGGCTGGCTCCCAGCCAAATCAGCTGTTTATCATTAATGAGCGCTAAGCGGCCCGCTCCGTCCAAAAGCCCTGTCCCTGTGATTTATTATGGAGTCCCCGACAACCACAATTTTCCAGTAATTAATTTAAGGCCTCCTATATTTCAAACATGGTGGAGCAGAGAAGGTTGGGTTGGGTGAGGTGAGGTGGGGTGGGGTGGGGTGAGGAGAGCAGACCCCCCAGAGACATCTATTTTCACTGCCATCACCTCTCTTCCCATGTCTCGTCCCAGACGTTTCATATACGTCCTTGAAGTGAGAGGCTTTGAAGAAGCACTCCCAAGTTAGAGTTGTTCCTCTCGTCCTACAAAGGAAATCTGGCTGAGAGAAGGATATGTGATATAGACCAGAACTCCCCACTGCGATTGTAAATAATGTCTTGTAATGATGTGCAAATGTTATTATAGCTGCACAGATACATGTGTGTATGAATGTGTTTGTGTTTGTGTGTGTGTGTGTGTGTGTGTGTGTGTGTGTGTGTGTGTGTGTGTGTGTGTGTGTGTGTGTGTGTGTGTGTGTGTGTGTATGTGTGTGTATGTGTGCGATTGTTCAGTCGTACCGGTGGGCAGGTCTCCACTCGGCCGCAGTCAGCCCGTTGGCATAGCACCTGGCCTCGCTCGCACAGGCAGAACTCACAGCCGGTTCCATTCCACATGTCGCCATGGTAACGCACGGCGCCCTCATACAGGCAGGTACCTTTGGCGGCGGCACACTCCTCGCAACACTGTCCCGGACGCTTCACTTTGGTCTCACCCTGACACACACACATACACAAACACACAGTACATGTAACATACACACACATGTCCAAAACACACAAACAGACGTGTCATGTGAGCACACACACATAACATATACTAACAAAAGACAAGCACTCAAAAATTACACACACACACAGCCATAGAAATACAAGTATGCAAGCAGAGAGAATATAGAAGCGCAAATCTAAATGATTCAGCAGAGGACTTAGTGCCCAACCCACAGAATACATCTCAGGGGCTCAACAAATGCACCAGGAGAAAAACAAAGCAAAACCAACGCAAATCACTGCCTACTGTGAAATGCCCTACAAAACTCTGGCTTTTCTCACTGAAAAACTATTTCCCTGTTTATTATTTAAGGAGTGTGTAGCCGTGTGTCTGGTTCACGCTGATGTCCTCTCCAGCTGAGTAATAACAATATTCCTGGGAACAAATTGCTTCCAAATTGGCA
>NW_027468848.1:30529985-30537485 GCF_046254945.1 Alosa pseudoharengus
AGAGAGAGAAGAGAGAGAGAGCAGAGAGAGGGAGAAAGAGTAAAGAGGAAAAGAGCGAGAAAGAGCAGAGAGAGAGAGGGAGAGAGAGAGAGGACAGGATTATGGGAAAAAAGTGATGTTTACTCTAAGATCAGCACCCCCCCACCCCCTCCCCATGGCCTGTATTTCCCAAAGCCCTCAGCTCTTCTTCAGTCCTCCAATACCAGATGGATGAGGTGGTCCTCCACTGCCCTAACTGCTCCATCAGTCAGGCCCTCTGCTTAACATTGTGAGGCTCATTTCAGCGGGGCCCTGGCCCCTCAAGACCCCGGGGCTCCACGTCTGAAAAGTGACCTGATTCAAGCCCGCAAAAAGCCACTTGAGCCGACAGCTACACCGGCCGAATCTTAAACAGCGGTGGCAGCCCCTCTTCCTCAGCACAGCACGGCTCAGCGGGCGAAAAGTGGAAGTTAACAAGACAACAATTGTGTGTCGGGCTGGAGAGAAGGAGAAAGAGAGGAGAGAGGAGAGGAGAGAGAGAGAGCAGGCCTACTACTAGCCAATGCAACAGCCAGGCCTGCCAGACAGAGATGGGGGAGGTGGAAGTGGGGTCTGTGTGTGTGTCTGTGTGTATGTGTGTGTGTGTGTGTGTGTGTGTGTGTGTGTGTGTGTGTGTGTGTGTGTGTGTGTATGTGTGTGTGTGTGTATGTGTGTGTGTGTGTGTGTGTGTGGTGGGGGTCATCTGCCTTTCAGGCGAGCCTTGTTGGAGGGAGAGTCTCTTACCCCGTAGATGGCTCCTTCATGCTGACAAGAGGCGGCGGACTGTGGGAAACACTCAGGGCAACACTGGCTGGGTGGTATTCTCAAGCGCTCTCCCTGGAAACACATTCACAAGCACAGGCCACTCATTCTCACGGGGAGGAAGGGACATTCAGACCAAGAGCTTCCTGGGCAGACAGGGTCAGACTCGTCTCACAGTGCCAGAGGTATATAAAAAAAGAATGTCCTATTGCGTTTAACAATATGGGGACAATCATGGGGAATAATGTGCTTTTTCAGCACACTCAATGCAAAAAAGTTAGATGAGTCGACTTCAGACGTACTTGAAGTGCTGAAGTCGCGTCTAGCCCCCGTGAAACTAGGGTCAGGTAAACAGCAGGTAGACAGAAACTATTCATTTTACACCAGCCTCGTAAACGTGACGGCGACGAATAAAACTAAGCGCAGGACTTTAAAGATGATTATATGAGCGGTCGACGAGCGAGAGCTAATGAACATTTCATCAGCGGTTTGATTGTGGTCCAATTACAGCGCAGAGAAGCAGATGCAACGGGGCACTGATTGTTGTCTTTGCTCAGCAATGCCTTACTGATTAAAAACGCCAAATGAAAGTAACACAGTGGAAAGCTGTCAAACTGCAAAGAACAGAAGGAAACACAGAGGCAGTCTGTCCACCACACTGTCATATACTGTACTCATCAGTCTTTCATCCTATTCTTTAATGTTTCAGTCAATAAGAATGTCCGACACTTCCTCAGATTCTAATGGTTCTAATAAAAGGCTCTTACCCTCTGGAAGTCACACTTTGGGTTCTGGCAGCGCAGCGGCTTGCAGATGACGATGTCACTGTAGCAGGTGCAGTCTTGGCAACTGTCAGGCCTCCATGATGTGTTGTTCTGCAGAGAGAGAGAAAATAAGAAACTGTTCAGTGGAGAGGGAAGGAAAGAGGAAGAGGAGGAGGAGGAGGAGGAGGAGGAGGAGGGGTAGATTTACTGCCGGCGTTTTCAGCAGGTTGTTTTTGTTCAACGTTCCCATCAGTCTTAATCTCCGCTGGAGAGGAGAAGCTGAGATGGCCACAGGCTTTCCGTCGTGCCTCTGCCCGGGGAGACAGGGCCTGCCCGAATGGACAGGTGAATCTGATAAAAACGCAGGAGTTAAAGAGGTAAGGGGAGAGAGGAGGGGAAGAAAGGGAGGCGAGCGGAGGAGAAGAGAAGAGCTGAGCTGCCCTCTGGGTGCGTGTGGCCTCTTCACCTCATCATGCGTGGTCTGAGTCAGGCACCAGTCAAGCACAAGCACAAGGCACTCAGGCCAGAGATGATCTGATCTGCCAGATATGACATTATCTCCTCCCACACACACACACACACACACACACACACACACACACATATATGCGCACACACACACATGCGCGCCCACACTCACAAACGCACACACATGCACACAAAAATAAGTCGCTCAACCACCTTGTCTCACTCAGGTCAGAGCCCCCGACAGCCTCACAAAGCCTGCCATTATCAATGCATTACCAACACTGTCTACTGAAAAGGCCAGAGGCAAGGAGAGACTCAAATGTCTGATCTTCCTTTATTCTTTTTTAAAAAAAAGAAAATGGATTAAAAAGTATTAAGCTGCTTTGAAGGGGTCTTTGATCCACAGGGGGGAGTAGAATCCATAGCCTCAACAAACATACCTGTGCTATTCGTGTTGATTCATTGACCACACAGATAACCATCAGAAGAACATGTTTCAGCTACAGTATGTGCTTGTCTTGGTCTGTACGTCTGAGGAGACTTAAAAGGGGTGAAGCAGGGCCCAATACCCAATAAATCCTATAGCCATGTCCAGCACAGAGGTGTGTGTGTGTGGGGGGGGGGGGGGGGGGGGGGTGGCTGACCATGTAAATGATCACTGGGTGCCAGAGTAAGGGTCTATGAGCTTTGACAGAGAGTGGTGACAGTTGCACATAGCAGAGATCTGCAGATGGGACAGATGTCTTCATGGTGCTAAGATGAAGATGAGACGAAATGGGCTCTTTGACTGGCTAGCTCTATGATGAATCAGCGGCCAGTTCAATAACACCGCGGGCCACATCCAGCTGTGCCTATGTGGTGTGGTCTGAGATTTTGGAATTTGTTGCCTCCAGAAGATGAAACGAGATGTGACACATTATAAGAGTGGGTAATATTAGAGGAGAGGAAGTTTGCGTATCATAGGAGAGAATCAGTTCAAACTCACTGGGAGAAATACTGTAGTAGTTTTTTTTTTTTGGCAGTGCTTTTCAGCAAAGCTCAGGAAAACAAGTAATTACCATGGCGATATTTGCTGACAGATGCAAAGTTTGTTTTCAGCACCAATTCACAGCCGAACAGCTGCCGCTTTTTTTTTTATATGCTCTGAAAATGAACTCATGTTTCTACTACCTCTGTTACAGTACTCCGTCACAAGCACTGTAAAAAAAACTGTGTCATATTCGACACTCAATGGAAGTGAAAAACTAGCATATTCAATGTTCAATGCAAGAATAGAATCTAATAAATGAAACATTTGAAGAGCTTTTTTCCAAAACGCTATATCCACCATTTTAATGCATTTTTAGAAATCTTTTTTTTTTTTCAAGTAATTTCAGTGGAACTGTGATTGGGTTATTGCTATTTTATTTATCTTTTCTGAATCAAAACAACACAACTGTACTTGTATTGATATTACCTGAAATACCGTAATTTCCCAACTTTTACCCGAGGTTTATACATACAAAATTTCTTCAGCTATGAGGTTAATACATAGCTGTATACATAGTATACAGGGACAGTTAATATGGTATTAATATGCTTTTTTTTAACTTGCATAAAACACTGTCCTGCGGTTTATACACAATGTGGCTAATGCACAGTAAATTACTGCACACAATTAAATTATTGATCTATTAATGACTTATTAACGTTTTCAAAAATGGATTTATAGAATTTTGAAAAAGAGTTCTTCATTTGAGGTGGCAGGGCTATAAAGGTTCAAGGTGAATTCTAACTTATGACCACTTCTGTTGCAAAAAGACACCATCCCTACTACACACACCTCCACCCTTTCTCAACTGTGAAAACAGTCCTAAAGGGTCCACTAACTAAGCTGGCTATATGGCCCTTACACATGTTCTGTACTAAATGCATTAATTTGTATCTTTTTGTATAAGTGACTTAGTGAATGCATTACAAAGTTGCACTGTGTACTGCAGATGTGCTGTAGCTGAGCTGCAGGAGCACAGGAGAAAATAGCATACAGTATAGCATAGCTTACCGTGAGACAGAAATACATCACTTATTTATGAAGTCATTATTTCCACAATACTGGGCAAACACCCTAATCATACCCTAATTATAGCCTATCCTGCATGTAGCATCCTGGTTTTGAGTTTATTTTGCCAGAAAGGAGATGTGGACTGCTTCACTAAATAAAACATAATTGAGTGACGACAAACAGACAAGAGGCGATGAATCTGGTGTCTTCTGTGGGACCCATGAGCAATCGGAATTTCGCTCAAGTGAGCATTTGAAACTTTTGCATTTTCAGCTTTTGACTGCAAGGCTGCTATTCCTGCTCAGCCACATTAAAACGCTGAACTTAACATGAACCTACGGCTAGACAACTTATGCTAGGGAGTGCATATAAGGGGGTGGGGAGGAGGGAAGGAGAAGGAGGGAGAGAGGGAGAAAGAGAGGAAAAGAAGGAAGAAGGAGGGAGAGAGGAAAAGAAGGAAGAAGGAGGGAGAGAGGGAAGAAGAGAAGGAAGAGGGAGGAAGAGAGGAAGGGAGGGAGGGAGAGCAAGAGAGAGGAGAAATATGGCTTGGACACTGGATACTGAAAGATGACACAACCGATGTCAGCAGTCATCACACATTTCAGGACATGAAAGTATCTCACACTGCGAGAGGATTTAGAGGCTTGCGGGCTTTCCAGCGTGACACACAAACAGCAAAGACGGCTTTTGTAGAAGTTTGCTGCCTTATTTTGTACTGAAGTTACAGTCATGATGAGTCCCCATGTACAGTACAAGTCACCACAAACCCGCACTACAAAGCATCCAGCATAAACAGCTGTGAAAGAGCTGCTTCACATTTTTGATGTCAAAGAGTCAAAACTGCATTGATGTCTGAGAAACCGTGAGCGCATTTTTTCCCCCAAGCTTTTTCATCCCCCCAAAACAACAAACTCACTACCATAATACCTCCAGGGTAAACATTTCCTCTTGATCTAGTGATTATGAGAGATGCCTTTTTAAGAGCGTATCTATCATGTTGTGACTCTAACAAGCAACAACCTTTGTGCTTTTGAATACCTCCGCAGCAACCTAGTTTTGTGTTTTTTGAAGAAAACTCGCTTCTGAGAGAGTGTACAATGCTCCAACTGTATTCAGGTATGCGGGAGATGCATGTGTGTGTGTGACTGTGTGTGTGTGTGTGTATTTGTGTGCTATGCGGAGCTGTCACTCGGAGGGTGGAATGTCCCACATGCCTCACGGTGCTTCCTAAAAGAGGAAGAGGATCTAAACATAAAGCCCACTGGTGGCAGCAGGGCCTCTTTTAGCATCCGCGCGCCCTGCCGGCCTTTCTAACCTTACCTTTCTAACCGCGGGGTGACGCAGAGCCGGGCCAAGCTGAACTGACCACAACACTTTTAGCCCCTCGAGGGAACGTCTCATTATAGCATGACCCATGGCTGCCCTTCAGGTATTTTACCGACACCCGCACCTCCCCACAACCCAAATCACCCACCCATGCAGGCTTTTGCTGGACACAACAAGCAGAGGGCAGATAAGGGCTTGTGATTGAGGAGTAAAACACAAGGGAGGGGGGAAGGGGGGGGTCGAGAGAGAGACGGATGGATGCCCTGAAGGAGGTGGAGAAGCTAAAGGCCGGAGCTGGGGGAGAGGTGAGTGGTCAGTGTAGCGTGGATGGGGCTAGTCTGCCTGAGCTTTTAATTGATTCTCTAGGCTACACACGGTGAAGCAGCAGCAACACACAGCAGTCTTTGCCCCCTCAGGGCCGGGGAACTCGCCACCCCCAGCATTCTGTAGCTGATTAAAGACGAGCCCAGAGGTTACGTGTGAAGTGTCATCACCACTGAGTCGCGGCTTCACTTGACATCTCTCCCATCAGACCGCTCTCACTTCCTGTGTGAAACATCACTAAACGCGTGTAAAGTCAGATAATAATTCTTGACTGGAATCTTCAGAGTGGACCAGGGGGAATATTTTCTCCCTCAACACCTCTAACAAAGAGGAAGATTTAAGTTACACTAATGTATTTAGAGAACGCTTTTGTTCGAAGGAATTTACAAACCAGCGAGGCCAATTCATCCACAATTACTCTCAGCAGGGATTCACCCTGCGATCCCCAGTGCTATAAAAGCCATCCACTACCGACTGAGTTAGCCCACTGCAATCCAGGGCCCAGGGTTCATTGCTTACATCAATCCAATTCAACGTTAATTAAAGGGGCAGACGTACATTTGGAGAGCCCCCACTGCGGCATTGCAAAGAGGCCAGGCTCCTCATTTTCCTCTTAACTTCCAAAAATGTCTTACGAGGTAAAAAAGCAGTAGTTGGCCAATTTCCCAAAAGCTCAGGGTCTGGTGAACGGAGCTAAAATGGACCTGGCCTATAAGCCAAGGTGTCAGTGGCACAGGACAGGGACACGAAAAAAGCTAAAGCCGCTCAACAGAGCAAATTTGACCAGGAGAGGAGGGAGGGAAATCATATTTCTGGTTGCTGCATTCCTGTGGAATATAATCTGAGGGCACTGGTCGTGAACGGTGGACGGTGTCTATACAGAACATTTCTCCACAGGGGGCCTGTCGCAACTACCAAAATAAGCAGCTTTGCAAAACGGGGCATGCTCTGTCACTAACAGAATATCGGCACCCCTGCCTCCCCTGGAAATGATAACTGGACTACATAAAGATAATAAGGGTAGTGTGTTTGGTAGCGCGCTAGCGTTACTTAACGAGTGCTATATATGGACTATATCCTCTAGCCAAGCACCTTAATGAGCCAGTGTCCATTCACACGCTTTGCAAACGATTCAAAATTCATGAGTCAGAGTGGCTCCGTATCCCTGGGAGTTGGGCACCACTCGGAGTACCAGGGACAACAGCAGAATATGTGAATAAATCTCCTCTTAAGGACATTCAAATGTATTCAGTCGCTGCGGTTTAATTGCTTTCCCCACAACTCCCCATCCTAGCCAAGTCTGATTATATGCTAATTTCTTGCAAGGCAAGCAGTGCAGTTGAGAGGCTGCACCTAAGTGAAGGACATCTAAATCTCTGTCACTTGTTTGTTTGTAAGATGTTTGCATCTTACTTTGAAAAAGGAGCAAAAGCAACACACGTTGAAAGAACAACTCTCGGTTAATAAACGGTAGGCAATCTAGACTTCAGAGGGGTGTGCTGATTCAAGTATAATCCAGTTGAAAGGAAAGCCTGGCTTCCCCACCCACAAGAAAAAATTACTGGAACAATGTGTTTGTGTATGAAGACAGTGCACACTCTATTATACCCATAATGTGCAGAGAGCTATCTACTTTCAACACAAAGGCAAGAAGAAAAAAAAAAACAACTGGCATGATATCACCTCATGAATAAACCTCCCTTCAGCCAATCTATCTCTCCACAGTGACTGATAGCGTACATTAGAAAGGCACTGTATCAGGGAGGACGCCGCGTGTCTGACAGCGATCAGCAGATC
>NW_027468848.1:30542485-30544985 GCF_046254945.1 Alosa pseudoharengus
TATCACACTTTTCCCACAAATTTAGATTTATTTACCATACACTCCGGTGTCCTTAAGAAGCCGTCAGTGACATGTTTGAAATATATCCGTTGTAATGTGTGTGTGTGTGTGTGTATGTGTGTGTGTGTGTGTGTGTGTGTGTGCATGTGGCAATAAGGGAGGGTGAGTTAACAAGAGATATCTTGGGAGTGTCCTCATTTTTTCGGGCGCCATCAAACCTCCAGCGCGTTCTCTGATCCTCTTGGCCAAAAGAGCTTTCTCAACCCTGTGTGTATTTCTGCCTGTCAGGAGAAGTCATCCCAAACACTTGCATCATCTATCTCCTTAGTCAGAGTCAGCACCCTGAAATCAATACAGCCTAAATACCCATTTAAAACAGATACTTGGGCTTGACATGCCAATTTACCTGCCACTAGCTGCAGGAACAATCCCAATCTCCATACAGGAACAGAGGACCCCTTGTTTTGCCAAATACAGTATAAGATACAGGTCCCTGGCCAGGGATGGCTCAAATATTTAATTCAGGCCTGTCCATATTTAGTAAGTCCTCACTGACTCGTCCCGCTACAGTGAGGGATACCAGATTATTTTTGTGTTCAGGCATTCGTGGCACCATAAAAACAGCTGCTGGCGCCACAAGGAAGATGCGTAGTCTATTTTAGCTGGACTGTAATTGAATATATACCGGGGGAAATGCTAAGACGGAATATACAGTTATGACCACCTGATCAGCCAAGTTCAGCATTCCTGACACAAACAAAACACTGCGGTTGGGATCTGTAGCTGACAGCATGGGGTTGGGTGAATCGACGCCTATCCTCACTTTCAGTTGCATGCACACATACACACACACACACACACACACACACACACACACACACACAAAAATCAAATTTTTAGTAACAATGGAAAGTGTTATGCATACCAATCATTGATTAGCGAATGCCAGGACTTGGCTTGCTCGGATTGGAGAGCATGCCAGTATCTTTTCATAGATTGTCCTATATTTGAATGGCAAACATGATACTGCAAGCCAGCTATTTGTGACCTCATAAAGGAAGCAGCCGACACAGTTATCCGCCTCAACTCTTTTTTTCCGCTCCTGCATAAAAGCTGTGTCTGCCACTTTACAGAGCGACGCCCAGCTATTAAACCAAGAAAATGAAATAGCTTTCGCACAGGTACTCAGGTGAACTGCCAGATGTAAAGCCACCATAATTGAATTTAAATACATAACATGTAAAAGCAAATGAAATGTATAAAACACAGTATGTAACCTAACCACAACTAATTTCTCTAATCTCTGTCTAAGAACCTAAGTAGACAATAAGTATATTTGTTCACTAAATGGATGCGTAAAATAATTGTATGAAAAAGAAAAATTGTGACTAGGTTATAATGCAAGAAGTAAAATAAACATCTCTTCGCCATTGTTGACTGTCATAACAAGTTGTTCAAGTGTTTGTACATAAGACAGCTTCTGTGTGCAAAATCTAGCACACGCTGTTAATTAGAATGTTGCAAAACCAGGTAAGAGGCATCAAACTGCTATAAATATCTTTATCAAGAGCTTGTCTATTTTTGTCTCGTCTTGGGTTAGTCAAAAAATCATGGCACTGACAACAAGAGAAGAGAGACATCACAAAAACGTCTCTCAGACATGTCACACACACTGGCTCTAGAGGAGGAGCTAATGGCCGCTTTGCCCTTGGGGGAGAGCTTCACCGTGGACTCCTGTGCTGAGACAGCGAGAGAACAGGAGCATTAGTTATTCTAAAAATGTAAACACCGACTGGGGAGCGTGAGCGGAGCCAAGCTCTGACCCGCACGCACATATCCGCCCGCAGCCAAGGAATCGGTCTTGTCTCCTCACAAAGACCGCACAAATCAATACCTGAAACCGAGCTTTCCGACAACTCGACATAAAAAAAAAAAACAGAAAAAAAAGAAACATTTCCGAGAACTGTACACAAGGAGGAGATATTTCAGGGCCACAGGCAGGTTACCATCATTACTTTAATACACAGCCTCATTTTCTCTGACACACAACAACTGTTTTCCCAGCACCGTCTGCGAACCGGTAAATTGTCTACATGCGATTTACTGAAGTGAGAGCCTGGGTTTCAATTTATAACTAAACGGGAGCATATGGTCCCTTAGCAATCCCACCACACCGCATTCATCTTGTTTATTTATGTACGAACACCCCACCAGGGACACTCTGGAGTGCACAGTACGTCTTTCTTGTGCCCGGGCAATGCAAACAAAGCATCACGCCTGACACACATAGCGTGTTAATTATTCTACAGACGTTCCCATGCCATGAGTGTGTTTTTAGGGCACCTGACACAGATACAGGGTGTGATCCAGAGAATGACGGTAAGGGAAATGAGGAGACTCTTTCCAGAGAGGAGCTCAATGAAATGCAATCTGGGGTTCTATTGATCAGAATTAGGAGAACAAATGCATGTTATTAAGCTGGTTAGAATGATTGCCAATG
>NW_027468848.1:30552485-30789985 GCF_046254945.1 Alosa pseudoharengus
CAAGTTGCAGACCTTGACAAAAAAGACTAGGGAACAGAAGCACCGGTGGGTGACATTGTTGGAAGCCCGGCTTCCATTGACTCCTGTGTGTCCGGGACCCTCAGCATGCACAAAGGAGCAGCTCTCCATTGAGCAGCCCTGTTTCATGTGTCCGCAAAGGGTTTCTCAGAAGCCAAACGAGACCAGCCTCCTGAATGTATAATTGAGGAGGTAAAGGCGGGGAGCAGCTGTATAGGGACTGGACCCTCGCACCTCCAAAGGAGAAGCTGTGTGGAGCGTGTGGGACTGTCCAGAGGGCAGACAAAGCACTTTCATACTCGAGGTTCCTCTGAGCCTCTGAAGACATTAAGTCTGAAAAAGCGCATTGGTTTTCTGGGTCCGGTTGGTATTAACTGGCCACGGCAACCTTCTACAGGCGGCTAATAATTGTTTCGATTTCCTCAGAGGCCCTATTCCACCGAATCAAACTGAGGACATCGAATCCCAAACGCACCAACTGACCCTCAACAAAATAAACAAGCAAAAACCAAAGAAACTTGTTATTTGCTGTCTTCTCACTTCCACTTTTCACTACCGACAAACACACTCCTGAAGTCCTCCAGGAGGTTGAGGTGTGGGGTGGGGGCTGTGGGTGGTCTGAGCTTGCTGAAGAGGTTGAAGCCAGCCGAGGGCAGCTGCTGAATGGCAGCTAGGCCTGTGGCCCCTCTGGTTCTTAGACGGCAGAGACATTGGGGGATGGAAAGCATAGAGAGGGATGGTGGTGGTGCTAGTGGTGGTGGTGGGACATCACCTCACCGAGGCAGCCTGGGATTTTACTGTTTACCTCCAGCAGCTCCCACCAGCGGAGTGATGCTCTACTGGCTCGAGAGCAGCAGGGGAGAGCTGTGTGCTATTTCCAGAGGACAAGATAAAGAACGCCCCTGTCCAGAGGCCCATGGGAGGGCTGGACCCTGGCTGGACGTAATTGCCTGCTATTATTACACGGCTGAGTCTTATTTGTGGCGCCTCGGCCGCATGGAGGCAGGAGTTCACTCGGGCGACCATCGCGGCAGTTTTGCCGCACTTTGCCAAGTCCTTCCCTCGTACGTGCCCGAAAAAAGTTTTCTTCTAATAAGTTTTGCTTTTAATGTTCTCCGCAGGCGGTTCACTCGAGGACAGGCATCCATCTGTTCGCCGAGTTTCCGTGGCAAATGCCAGTCAGAGCGTATGGCAGGTCATTCGGTAGATGAGATTGCTTTTTTAACTACTTATGGGTATGGGTGTTTCATAATGGGTCTAGTCGCAAAATTTTGGAAGTAATTTGGAAGTAACACAATATCAACTGTTGCTTGGTTTTAGAGAGCTTCTGTGAGTGAAGGTCGACCCCCCCGACCTAAATCATTCTCTTAACCCTCAGCATACAGAGCCAACATGGACCACCAATTTCAAGCCAACGAACTGAAACTTGTTTACCGCCCGCTCCCGCTCTAGTTTCAGCATATATGATACCTTCCTCAAAATATCTCACAGTGCCAATAAAATGACACTACTGACCTGTCAACTAGTCCACATCATTTTCTCAGCTTCTGTGCTATACTGTACTTTACTTTACTGTACTTCATAACATTTATGAAAAAGACACTGTGTTCACAATGGGGTTTGCTGCAGGACAGATTCTGCTGCATATCTAGTTGCTGTTAAATTGTTAAATGAATTCCATGAATGCTGATCCACAAAGGTAAACACATTGACTATGAAATCCTAAGACGTCACAAGGAGATTTGATTTCACTGTGCAAAATAAACAAAAGGACTCACATAATCCTTCCATGACATATAAAGGTCTGGATGTTTTTCCTAACCGACCAAAGATATTTACACGCTGCAGACAGCAAAAGAAAAATGCACACTTGGCCTTTCACACATGCCAAGCATTAACTTAAAACAATAATACATTAGGATAGTTCCACCAAAGCTATGAATTGCAATGCCTCGCCTGAATTAATTTCAATGATTTTACAGTTGATGTTTCAGTTTAGGCTGTCTCCATAAGTGATCCGCATTGGAAAAAAGTGTTCAGCCTTGCAAGTGAAAAGCTGTAATGAGTTGAAACACGTTCGGACTGCAACTACAGGGCAAAGAGCACTCAAAGAGCTAAACGCTGACACATAAAGCATACAGACCCTGTTCTTTTGCAGACACACCTATAAATATGACTTGAAGACCAGTTGCTCATGCTCAAGGCCCTCATAAAAAGGCAACCTTTTTGTTCGTGTTTTCTTATAAAAGAAAATAAATAACACACACACGTAAACTCTCTCTCTCACACACCCCCCCCCCCCACACACACACACACACACACACACTAAAATACACATGGGAAGCTAGGCTCTTATTGACTATGAGAGGCTCTTTTCCTCCAAGGGGCTGGCTCAGCTAAACAACCAGAGAACGGTGTCCCACACACCTAAAGCCCTCCAATGCATGAGTGAGACAGAAAGATAAAGAGGGAAATAGAAATGTCAGCAAGTGGAAGGGAGGCTGCCCCCACCTGTCATTGAAATTTGACTGCACATGCCCACAGAGCTCTGCCCTTCAGCCGTACAGTGTGCCACCGAGCATAGTGTTAAATGTCACTTGAAAATGAGATGATAACTTTTCTCCTGGAGCCATAGTATTTCTTAGCATGGTCTTTGTTATCAGTTGGGCGTACAGCCAAAAGCTTGTGGTTTGGCTTTTGTGTGTGTGTGTGTGTGTGTGGGGGGGGGGGGGTGTCTCTGTCTTTGTCAGGCTGAGGAGGAGGAACATGTCCATACCTCATCCTCATCCCCCGCAAGCCTTTTGTGAATCTGTGGTTCACGGGGGGGGGGGGCCTGTTTCCCCTGCACATAGATGTGGACTGTGGGTTTGGGCCAGGCAGGGAGCCGGGGGGGGGGGGGGGGAACCCCAGACAGGCCTAGCAGGAACCCCAGACAGGCCTAGTCTGGCTCACTGTGACCCCAGGCGAGTGTCTGTCTCTCCTGTCATCTCCCTACTACTAGCTCCAAATAAAACTGCCTGCAAACTGGCTGTGTACAGCCTCAGGAGTGTGTACATTTTTTTTTCTTTTCCTTTTTCAAAACCTTTGAAAAAACGACATGCCCAGAGGGCATAACTTTATGGTGTATTTTGGTAAGTACAGATCAATCAGTCGAATTTGAAGTTGAAGTCTGAGCTGCCGACTCACCGCTGCCTAAACTCTCCATCATCATCCACATTTCCCAAGGAACCGTTGCTAAACGGAACACACTGCAACACGTCCTGAAGCCTCTGACGGCCTCTTTAGTTCACCTCTGTCCGGCCGTGCACCATCAGGCGAAGCCGCCTCACTCAGAACCACTTCCTTCCTTCTGACTGACCGACTGACTGACTGCACTCTGGCTCTCCACGTCGTCTGCTCCGGAGAAGAAAAGCCCCAGGATGCTGCTGGGAGCACCAGCAGTGCGGTGCTTTGTTCCCTCGATGCGCCGAGCTTACTTCCATCCGCAGAACTCCCTCAGAGCCCTGACATCTGATTTGACTCGGGATCTTCTGCAGAGCTCCGGAGAAAGCTGTTAAAGCTGTAGAGCCGTTCCAGGCGAGGGTCCAGCGGAAGAACAGCGAGACTCAAAATGTACTTCATTGATTGCGGCTGATTGATTTCACCAGGAGAGGGATGTAACATGTACTGTAAGATATAAGATGAGAGCAGGAAATCGCAAGATGCTCTTCCCACAACACAGCGCATGAATGAAGTGGGCTACGTACGAGCTTAAATCACTCTGGAGTTGAATAAATACTGGCCTATGTGTGATCCAGGCACGAGTCTGTTCACGCACACCATTCCATTTATCACATGGAATGGGGTCAGCCATTTTCATAAACCAGCCATTACAGACAGCCAACAACATGCCCACTGGCAGAGACCGAGTGTAGGTGATAAGGAGGCACCTCCATCCCTCAACAGTCTTCACCAGAGACAAGTCGTTTACCACAGGCTAGACAAGCTGCTTGTTCAGAGGAAGAAGAACAACTCTGCAGAAAGAGGAGGCCAAGGACGCACCCCAAAATGAGGCAACAAAAGCACAAGCTTTGCCTAAGGCCAACCACTAAAATGCCTGCTGCTTGTATAGCTGAGGGCTAAAGAGAATGCGGGGTGCTGTGTGAGTGTGTGTGTGTAAGTGCCTGAGTGTATGTGTGTGTGGAAGGGACGATGAGCAAACGTGCAAACGTGGGATTAGCATCCAGGTCCACAGCAGACAAGTTGTAAACAGACGTTGAGTGAAGACTGAGAGCTTAGCTCCGGGAATGGACTGGGGCACAAAGGGAGGAGACCTCTGGACAAACAGCTCTGAATGAACCCATCAAGCTCCAACTGGCCAGTGTAGAGAAAGGGGGTAGGAGTGTCGACTGGTCTGTTTGTTTGTCCATTAAGACACACTGGGTGCTTTCACCACAAAATCTGCACAAAGTGTGGAAGACATTTAGTGCAATTTTAACATTTAGTGCCATTTTAACAGATACACAGTACTTTTTTGTTTTTCTAAGCAATAGCATTTTCCCTCCCTAGGGAAAAAAGACAGAAATATTACAAGGTCTTCAAAAGGTTTTGAACTTATCTCACTTGACACTTTTGAACTTACATTGTGTTCAAATTAGATAGACAGCTATAACAGAGAGTTTGAAACACTGACACTTACACTCCACTTCAAAGCATGAACTTTCACACTGTTTGGCAAAGTTATTCATTCATTCAGCGTCCTGCGCTCTGAGGAAGCAGCAAGCGGTGTGGTCTTGTTACGTTTTAGGTTAATGAGTTAATGAATGGACGAGTACACCCCCCTCCGCTTCCTTGATCAGTGGGCAAGGTCAATCCCTCAAGGTCAGCACCAGTCCTACGAGCTTGGCTAGTCTACTCCCTCAAGCAGGTCAATCACGGCAGGACATCTCCAGACTATTGAACGCAGCACAGGGTTACTGATATGGTGGTAACAGTGTTTTTGACTTCATACTTATGTGTAAACACTAAGCTTAAGTGCATTGGACTCAGTGTCAGTGGAAGCCTACTGCCATTAGCCAGGGTCATGATAGACTCGTGGTAACAAACACAGAGAAACACTGAAAGGAATGCCGACATACAGTAGTGTCGCGACATTTTTGAAGGCTGTCCCACTGCGCTCCATTTGAGCCTCAAGCTGGGTTGCGGTTAAAACGAGACGCACATGCTGATCGACTTTTCCCGCCAAGACTAATGGGTGAGGGGGTAGGGGGTCAAGCGACCTTGCCTGCCTCACCACAAAACCCTCTTAGAGAAGGTGATGGAAAAATAAACCTTCCTGGAAAGACATCCTGCATTTTCAATTGCTGTCACCCTTATTTTTATGCTACCCCCCCCCACCCACCCCCCACCCCACCGCCCTTTAACTACTGTTGCTCTTGATATTGGTGGCCACCCAAGCTTTACCTCCAGACAGAGAGGTGAACTGAGGGCCCCACCACCCAGCCACCTACCACCACTCTGATCACGGGGGGCGATTCCAGCCATGGAACGGAGCGGCACGAGCAGTGGTCCCTGGTGACCCTGCCCTCGACAAGGAATTACCGGCCAGGCTTCAGGAGTAATCCTACACGGCCCTTGGAAATGGAGTTTCCTCTAATAAACGTACCTCCTTTCACCAACAGTCGGATCCCATTAAAGCTTAATGTCATACCTCCCAATACCAGGCCCCAATGGCCAGGGCTAATACCAAGTCTACATACATACTTGCCCTTGGGGAAGCATGCATTATAAGGTTCAGCGCAACAGCAGGTATTAATACTGCCTTCCTGTTCTTTTGAGAGGTCTTAAATTATGAGGGCAATAAAAATGCTTATTACAATTCCCACTGGCTTCATAAATATGTTACTACTAGCTCAGACTATCCTCAGTGGTTTGTGGATCAGCATCTAGAACTCATGTACTATATATATTCTATGCAACCTACAGATGCCAAGCGACTGTAACAGATGTAATATCTGCATGATTGATACTTGATGTCACCACAATGAATTAACAATATATGTGCCATCACAGCGACCAATGTTTAGATCCTTTCTATTTTCGCAGTGGCCTACATTTCGATCGCTTCGGGGAGAACAACTTGCAATGCCAGGAATCCACGGCCTGGAGCACAGTGATATATTTGGATGCGCCTCTCTGTGTTGCAGAGCCGCGGTGCAATGATGGAGGCTCCGACTGAAGTTTCTGTGGGTAGCACAGGGGCATGATGCAACCGCTGGTTCATCGGGTCTTCGCACAGCCCACCCCAGTCATAGCCCAGCCACATGAGCAAATCTAATGGCCACTTGCTCTTCACTAACTGATTAGATATTAACACTCTGGTCTAGACACTGTGACCTGGTTGGGGCAGAGTACTTTGAGACAACACTCATTAGAGACGGAGCTCTTTGAACAAATAATTATAGAACTTGTTTTGGTCTGCTTCTTTATTTGAATTGGGGTTTGACTACCTATCTTCAGATTGTCACTTTCTGTCTATACTCCCATACACTTAATTTAAGTCTTAACAAGTACAGCCATAGGACTGCTTCCTTACCAAGAAAATCTCATATTGACCTTAACTTGACAAATGTCTGTTTCCATGGTGAATGTGCCTCCCCCTAGTTACAGTAGAAACTACTGTAGAGTGAGAAAACAAAGAGAACCTCTGCTCAGGTAGGCTATCTGTTAAAGGTTCACAACAAAAACTTGCACACTCAAACTCTCTCTCTCACACACACACACACACACACAAGCATGCATGCACATATACACGCTCACACACACACACACACACACAAGCATGCATGCACATATACACGCTCACACACACACACACACACACAAGCATGCATGCACATATACACGCTCACACACACACACACACACACACAAGCATGCATGCACATATACACGCTCACACACACACACACACACACACAAGCATGCATGCACATATACACGCTCACACAAGCACACACAAACCATAAACACATATTTGGTCATTACCACCCACAGCGCACAAGCTTGGAGCCCATGCCAGGCAGCGCTTAGCTCACTGACAGTACTTTGATTTGCTAATGTTGTGCCCGGAGACTTGAACAAAAGAGGGGGTGCTTTCATTGTTACTTTAATCTGATTCTTTCCCTCCCTCCCTCCCTCCCTATACCCACCCCACCCACTGCTCCCCTCTTTCCATCTCTCTCATTCTCTCTACCAGCATTATCAGGCTCCCATTCCAGGTGTTGGGTTGGTTTTTCTCCCTTTGAACTCCAAAGGGCCTCCTCCTGAGTGGGTTACAACATGCCTCCACCTGTCCTACACCTCTTCCACCCGCCCACCTCTCTCTCTCTCTCTCTCTCTCTCTCTCTCTCTCTCTCTCTCTCTCTCTCTCTCTCTCTCTCCACAAAGAAGTTCAGATCCTGGGAGACGTCATGTTCTGGGTGCCAGGAGGGGCGCACCGGTCATTATCAAAGTGCGGTTCTCGGTGCCGAAACAGGAGAGGGGAGCGTTGGCGCTCCACACTTAGTCTCCAACTGTAATTACGCAGATTATACAGAGGCAAAGGACTGGAATTTGTCATTATTTGCAATTAAAATCCAGTGCAATGTTACAGTGGGCCGCAAAGAACAGTGTTTAGCACTGTTTTTACAGAAACTACCAGTTGTCCCTGGATTTCTTTGCTGTGTAATGACATGCATTGCCAGCAGACAAGATTCTTTTCCCATGTACTAGAGCATACCTGCCCAAACCTTTAAGTGTTCCAAACCAGCTAGCAGTTTAGCCAGAGTTAAAGCTTGCAGCAGTGTGTGAATGGATTGTGTCACGGTGGTTACATTTATCAAAGCACATGGGCACACTTTACACTTGAAAGGGGGGGGGGGGGGTCATCTGTGGCAAGACGAACACGCAAAACGAAAAGGCAAACACAAAAGAGAAGAGTGTTATGAATGAGCCTACTGTGGCAGGCCTTCTGAATGGTGTTGTGTATCTGACCACCATAAACATCAGGGGGGCCTTTGGCAATGAGATCCCCTGCACCTTACAAGACACACTGACAAAGAGCTACACACTTATCAGCCAGCGCAATCTGGCCTTGTTCTCTTTGCCATTAGCATTCTAAAACTCTGCTCTTGTCCATTATTTATGAGACTTTGCTTCGCAGATAGGTCTCAGGTATCTGTTGCTTTCGTTCTGATTGATACCGTGTAAGGGCTTTGGCCACTGCCTGTTGGCGTAACGATGCAATCATAATATACCAGTAAATAATTTATGGCACAACACACTCAGCAACGTAAGCTAACAGGCCGGCGTCATGAATCAAGACAGGGTGCATAATCTCGTACGCAGAAATGTAAACCAGATGAGGTCAATTGTGCATTGATCGTGGAGGGAGCGAAAGAGGAAGCAGCACCTACCGCAAACAGAGAGCCTTGATAGACGCACGCTCCTGCAGATTGGTGGAGTTGGTGGAGCGGGTGGTTGGGTAGAAAAAAAGGAGAAAATGCAAACAGCAGAGTTAGTGTGCAAACATGGTCATCACAGGTAGACTATTCAGTGGAATTTATTTTGGGAATTTACGGCTGGGCACTGGTTGAATACCACTTTCATTCTGGAATATAAATTATCCCAGAGCTCAAGCACTCAAAAATGAACCCGACCACTGGTAAACTTTATTATCTTGGGAGCTAAAAGCTGGGGTTGCAAAACCTCTGATTTGGAATAGACAATATGTCTACATGGACATCCATCTTGTGCAAAAAAGTATTTCTTTCAATATTTTACACCTTCTCAGCAAAGTGATATAATAGGCCCTAGGCTATATACTGAACTTACCTGTGTCTCTACTGTGGTTGCCCCTAAAACAACGTCATGAGCTCCAACATTTCTCTATCACATTTTCTTGACAGCCTGATCAGTAGCCTACAACAACTTGAATTTCACTTGTATAGAGGTAAGAGGGGATCTCCAACATGCTGTTTTATGCCATTTTAACTGTTGACTGAAGAGCATACATTCCTCAGATATTTTGAAGCAGATAAAGGATTAAAAGGTCGGCAACACTCAGTGTGACACCATCATTTCAGCCAATGCTCAGGCTGAAATTTCCCCTCACAGCAGGCGAGGGTCTTAAGTTAAAATGACAGAGGGCTCTGAGTGCACACACGGAGGGAAAAGGGTTTGATCCAGAGCTCCTAGCTTTTCAAGTAGCCTGCGTGAAAGTTTAGGTCTAGCTTGACAAAATAGCCTAGACTACTTAAAATACCCCTTTTAAACGTGAGGGACCCTCAGCATGGCAGGAATCTTTAGTGAACAAGATGTATCCTATTTCATGTAGCCTAATAAAAATGCAAATAAGAGGAAATAAGGAATATGCTTGCGACTTTAAAAGTAGGCTAAATATGTCAGGTTAAATGTAATTGGCCAACAGAATGTTCTAAAAGTTGTTTTTAAATGCTATTAGGCATAAAGAGTGATCATATAGGCCTATGCTAATGTTCACACAGCAGGTTATGTATGCCATAACATTATTGAAATTAAGCCACCAGTGAATTATTGTTTTGGCCAAATTTAAGCCCAAACATACAGTAAGCTACATAGAACAGTAACAAATGCATTCAATATCTTTTTTTTCATAACAGGAAAGTTCAAGTCGCAGCGACAAACCCACCTTCTGCTTCTTTGGAGATGGTGCTTATTCCAGTTAGAGTAGCAATGAGGATCCACACGAGACCCATGCTTACGGCATGAAATAGAATTAATCCAAATGAAAAATGCGATCTCTAGTTCAGTTCCGAAGTAGAGGTATCACTAATCATTATTGTTTTCTTGAAGCGTCATACAAATTTTCCGATGCCACAGAAGACAAGACAACGTCTTGGCTGGGCGTCTGACACAAGTTCCGAAGTCAAGAACAGACAGCAGGTATTACCGAGCATCCGATCTAGAAAGCGATGCGGTCTTGAATCCAGTCCAACCTCTCAACCCAACTTCAAAGCAGCTTGAAATCCTCGCAGTCAGATCCGAATGTTTAGAGTTTGTATTGCATGACGGAGAAAATGAGCCCTTTGGTCGGGCTAATAATTATAGTTCCACAAGGCTGACTTTTCCCGGTCGCTCCAACCTGCAGTCTAGGCTTTTAAACGAGTCAGTGAAATGGCTCAGTTGTTGCAGGCGGTTTGCAAAGAAAGAACGCCCCCTCCCATCACTGTGGGAAAAGGACCCCCAAACAAGTTCCAATGCGTGATCTTTCTAAAGGGCGCATGATTGTCCTATGCCTTTCTGCCACTCAGAAGAACTTTGTGCTAATTAAACTAAAAATAAGGCTAATTTTAGCAGGTGCTATACAGGCAAAGCAGCTTCAATCCTTTTGATGAATGAAAGCAAACACTTCGTGATAGTAGCCTTAAGTTAGTTTAGTAGCCAATTCTGTCTTCATGGTAAATAGGCCTATACGGGACAAGGAAATTGAGCGGACACATAGCTATCTAAGAGTGAACTACTCATCTTACAACTGGACTAATCAAATGCAAACTAGAGATTTCAATAGCCTAACTGACCACACAATTGAAGCAATAGTGATGGATTGTAAAAGGCTACTTATACTAAGACTCCATCCTTTGAAATCAATTTTGTGTTCAGCTGTGTAAAAGCAATGCTGCCCTCTGCTGTTGATCGTGCTAAACTAGAAGCATGGCCAAGAATGAATAAGGCTTTTTCTTAGCCAACACCGCGCTCTCCCAATTATTCTCGTTTCTTTGTGGGTGCGTAATCCAGGGAACTCATAGAAAATAACAAATGGTCGCACTCCAAAAATCTTTTCTTGCTTTTAATCCATTTTAGCACAGGGGTTAATTGACAAACGTTTCGGCCTGATGGCCTTCGTCAGTGTCGAACGCCATCAGGCCGAAACGTTTGTCAATTAACCCCTGTGCTAAAATGGATTAAAAGCAAGAAAATATTTTTGGAGTGCAAGAATGAATAAGAGAAACAATATATATATATATATATATATCAATTTTTATTTATTTATTTATTTTAAAGATATCTAAATGTGGATACTCAAAGTCAATACATGAAGTTCCTCCCTTGGAAATACTCAGCAAACATAACACCTTGGAGTTATCATGACAGCTTAAGATCACGCAAAAAAATGGATATGAGACGCTGGAGAGGCTTTTTCCAGAAGTGCAAGGCTTTATTTTATTATATTACAACATTTACAATGGGCATGATCACGGTCTTTCTTCCTCCTTAGGCTTTGGCAGAAAGTCTTCATATTTTACAAGTAGTGCCTCGCTAGTTCTGTTGCATAGTATCATCCTGTTGATAATTGGGCCTGAAAAAAAAGAAGAAAAAACAGACGATAAGTATATACAACATAGTGCACATGCTACACATCTCTAACACAAACTCATACTGCCTTTAGAAGGACATGAGTTAGATGGATAAATTAAGGACATTTTTGGAGCGATCTCCTAAAGTCCAGTGCCACCCATTAGGCTGGCTTTGGCTTGAGTAATATATGCACCATAACGGTCATGCTTCAGCTGTCAGGGAATCAAACCATCGCCACTGCCGCCACCACCAACACAAATACTCAGGTGGGGATAGCTCTCGCGTTTCCATCCCAAATGTCCCCCTGGCAACCAAATTAGAGGGGAGGAGAGCTGCTGACTGACTTCAAACAGCTGCACAGAGAGGCGCCTGAAGTACACTGTTGCGCTGACAGACTGCATAGCTCCCATCTCGCCCATAACGCTGGCTTCCATCACAAAAAAAGGGCCCCGTCCATACAATGTCGGCAATGTGCAATTCACAAGTGTGGCCGAAATAGTGTGCACATTTCCAACGTAACTTCCAACAAAAATAACAAAAAGGTTTGTTTGAGTGCTGATAGACCATTTTATTCAAGGTTCACAGGGTCCCATTAGTAAGTGGGAGAGGGGAATTAGAGACCAAACAACACTAGAGATGCGAGAGCGCATTGTAATGAGTTAACTTGGCTAATGAGCACTCAGGCTGGTAATTGGCACTAAGGACAGAGGACACTACAAAGACGGGTACGTACTATAGTTGGCTGGCTTGTGGGAACAGACATCATTGATGATGGCTTGAATGTTGGCCAGGATCTGCTCTTTGGGCATGTTCAGCTGGAATATGGGAAAACAACAAGGACTTGTTTTAGGTTTTGTTATAAGTTTAGCTGAAATCTGCATAGTCACATACAGTATATCTAGACCTTGAATTTCCCCTGGGGATCAATAAAGTATCCATCTATCTATCTATCTATCTATCAGATTGAGAGTCTCCACTCTATCTCTAGTTAGCAGAAAAGTATATATTACTTTGGTAAATATAGCATTATATCTATATTATATTAAGAATTTCTCAAAATCCATGAAGAAACCATAAAACACAAAAACAGAACTTTTGGGCCCTAATTTGAATGATGGGCAAAGTGCAATGTCTTAGGTCTAACTAAAGCTAATTTAACACCATGGGCAAGACCTTCAGCATGAACACAGATGAGTCATCGCAATGCTTCCACATGTCACATGATAGCTACAGCTCATACACAAGAACTTGACTTTTTGATAGACGCTTTGCCCACCATTTAATTAGGGCCCTATAATATTAAAATGGCTTAAAATCATTTCAATTTGGCCCCAATTTTTTACAGGAAAAACCTCACATAGTACTCTTATTGGGCCCTACCGTGGCAACTTCAGTAACAATATAGTTCTCTCTCTCCACCAGGTATTCATGACCACTCTTGAAAAGGTTTAGCATTCTGGGAATGTTCACTCCGACAGTGCCTGGAAGATGGAAGTTCACATCATTTATTTAATTTGTGTAATTTGTGTGTTTTTTTTTTCTTATATGACAAATCAAAGGGCTACCAGACGGGACAGACATCATGATCAAATGTCACAAAAAAAATCTGACCTCTCTTGCTCTTAGGAAATTTCTTCCGAAGCTTGTTTTTTAAAGGGACCAACTTCGGGAGCACTTCAGGCACAGTCAAGTAGAAATCAGCTTGGATTTCATCATCTAAAATCTGAGAGAAAGCAATACATAAATGCGCTGGACTGATAATGTGGATTTTGAGAATGATAAATAAAATGAAATGAATGAAAATAAAAATAAAAGTGGCAGACAAGCCAGACAAAAGCTACCAGAGCACAGTATGCTGCATCGACCTCCGAGATTAGATCCCAATGTTAATCTCAGATTCTATAACCCAATGTATTGACATCCCACCTAGAATACCACATATGACATGTCCTAATTAGCAACCAATGCAGGACATTCCTGAACAGCCTGTTGATGGGATGGCTTTTGCCTTCGAATGAAAGATTGCTTTGAGGCCCAATGTCATCACAACAGCTGCATCTTTTGCATGCTTTCTGTTTGAACTCTTTCTGAAGTTATGCACCCTCACGGAACACCCCCATCCACCCCCCCACCCTCCACCCCTCAATCAGTGAGCTGACTGCTGTGTGAATCCAATCCTCTGTGTGCCCGCCAAGTGCTGGGACTTTGGCACAGCCACTGCTAGCTAGCCTGGCTAGCAGGTTTACGAGTCCAGCGTTGAGCCTCTCACCTTCTGCACGAGCTCCACCCCGCCGGCATGCGATGCTCCGTTCTCCAGTGCCAGCTGCGCCTGTTCAGCATTCTGCAGACACACCACATCGCACCGCATGGCCATATTAATAGAGCTGAGAGGGGAACGTGAGCACCATCCACAACACCCCCACCAATAGCCACACAGCACACATTAAATAGAAACAGGGTCATGCAGAGTGCTGCTCCTACCTAGCCCATTTTAGAGCTCCTAAACCTCAGAGTGAGTGAAAACAACAGGCTCAAACTGTTTGCACAAAGGAACCAAAAGTATACTTTATCATTTATATAAGTATAAGTATAAGTATAAGTATTTATTCTACTGCTTGGTTGAATTTCCCATTGTCCTACGTAATTTAGAACAACCATTAACCGTATGTTATTTGCACACCTATGAAGTAGATCCATTTTTTTGGCCGTATCACACTTGTATATTAATTCGCCGAACTCGTGAAATTTAAATGAACCGTCGCGTTGCATCCGAGCTGTAAAATGCAGACGTTCAGAACATAGTAACATTGTAGCATATGACGGAGGTGGCTTTTAGCTAGATGGATGACAGCAGGCTAGGTAAAATAGCGATGTTTCAAAGCTAAAGTTCATCAGAATCTTGGGATACGCCCGCTTGACAACGGGAGAGGTAGAACTAACGATTGGCCTTTGGCCGTAGCAACTATCCATTTAGAACTAGTAACGGCAGTTTGTCCTGCAAGTTGAGAAATTAGTTGATATGTGTCGGAAGAAAGTAGTTCTACAAACAAGACAATTTTAGCGATTAAAACGTTTAAATTGTAACAGGAAATGAACACAACGCAAGTGGCAACAGTGGAATAAGCGGGATAATGGACTCCACGGTGGTCTGTTCACAGAAGTTAATGCAACCGGCAACCCTTCGGTTACAAGCCCGAATCCCTAACCAGTAGGCCACGGCTGCCCCCTATTTCATCATCATTTATCATTTAATTATCTATAAATATCATAATTCAGCTTTTTATTGTGTTGACATCCTATATACAACTGAGTGTTCTCTTTCGTGCAGTCAAACTACTCACCTCTGTAAAAACGACTACTTTGTTTGCTTCCGTCCTGAAAGGGTGGGGTAGCTGCACTGTGCTGACGAAGGGATCCACCTTCCTCTGTGAGAATAATAATTAAAGACTGATTAAAACCCGGCAGAGCAAATCTCAGTCGTCCCACAACACTTCATAACACACAAAGCTGCCAGCTTTAGCTGCATGTTTAAACAATGTTACAACAACCCCAAGGTGGCTCCAAGTGATGAATCTTTCATTCATTTTGAGTGTTTCAGATTCATTATGTGAGTCTGGTATTCACAGTGACCTTTTGAAGATTAACGACAGGGAAGAAGACCAACCAAGACAAAGCTGTCAGCCTCTACTAACACCATAAGTAAAGCAACACTGCCACTTTTTCAAGTAACTTTTTGTGGGAAACCAGCAATAGCATCATCTTTAACCCTTAGAACCCTAAGCTGTTTTTAGGGCATTTTCACTACCTTTATTCATAAGGATTTATTCTGGTCATTGTAAGTGCCACACACATATATTATATATTGTTTTTTTCAGGAGAGTTTAGGCTATTCAGATCTGCCATCATTTCATGTATTAATACTAGCATTGATTTTATTTTGATTTTTAAAGAATTAAAATATAAAAAGTGTATTATAAAAATTCTTATATTTCGACATGTATCTCACCACTGCAAGCTCACAGCTCTACATGCATTTCATGTGTGTGTAGGGCAGACTGTCCTGAATCGGGCAATATAATTGCCATGTTGGAGGGATACTCTGGGGCTGAGCAATTTACAGAAATATTTGCTGTGTGATTTACGGAAATAAATGCCATTTTTTATTTAGTGATGAAAAATGACCTTTCTGCGCTCCATATCTGTGACACGAACTGATCTGACCTGACTTGACCCGAGGTTGCGTGTTAGCCTGCGTGCCTGTGTGTATGCAGTCATAATAATTCTCAACTCTTTACTGCATTGCCATGAACAAAGTAAAGGCATAAAAGGTGTTTATTTGTTGAACAAATTGGGATGCAATGTGAGCCTTGAATTGGATGCCATGCAGGAATTTGCTAGGATCTCAAAACCGGAATATGAACATGCTTTGCCATAGAGAAACACATGATAGCATTGGATTATAAACATGCTTTGCCACAAGAACAGACAAAAACGTGGGGTAAGTCCAGCTATATGAAGTTATTATTTTGCTGTCACTTCGTCTGTTTTATAACCCAGAAGGATGTACTTGGTATCAAATGATAGCTGAGTCTCCTCTTTCATCTGACATGCGTGGCATATCTATGCGATCACGGGTCCGCGAGTAATTCAAACGAGAGTAATGAGTGTGCAGCGTTGGTTTGTGTACATGACGTTATTATTTTGCAGTCACTTCGTCTGATTTTATAAGCCAGAAGGATCGATAAACATGGTACCAATGGATAGCCCTGTGCCCCCTCTTTCAGCTGATATGCTTGCCATATCGATGCGATCACGGGTTCGCGAGTAATTCAAACTAGAGTAATGTGTGTGCAGGTGAATGCAGAGAAGTATAGACTGTAAATATGATGCAATTTGATTTAATTTCATGATTTTTTTAAATTTTCATACTTGATCGTACAGACAAGTGTGTAGTCTCGTTGGAAAGCCCCACTTCTGCTCTGTCGTGCAATAAAGGTTTCATCTCGCTGCGATGAACCGTTCCGGAGCAATGTAACAGAGAAGAAAGGGTGTGTTTTTTGACGCACTTTGCGTCAATCGGGTTCTAAAGGTTAAATTACTTTTGCTATCATATGATCAGGGGAAGGACGGTTATGCACACTGTTATTCCCACTCATCACTCAGGATTATAATTATGTTATTCTGTGGAATAAGACAGCACATGTAATGCACAAAAAGTGAGAAATGCTTCCACAACACAACATTGCCAAGGAAAGCCTCCACAATCACTGTTATACCATGGTAAAGAGGATTGATTATCATAGCATCATCTTAAAGTGAAGCAAATTTATTCTGGACATCCCCGCATTTAATATGTTGCACAACCAACCTTTGCCAATAAAACAACATTTAATCTTACTAAATGTAATCTAATTTAATTAGTATTAAACATATTAAATGTAATTGTTATTTAATTTTATCTTTATAAAATGTTTGCAAATCATCCATAGCACTGTGTCTTCTTTGTTGCACTCTCCTCTCATTCCAAAATGTTCAACAGGTTGTAGGTAAGGGCATAGACATGCCATGTAGCAGAAGCGATTAAGTGTTAAGTAAACAATTTTGTGTCGATCAAAGGGGTGTATTCAGGCTTTCAGTAAACCCTGACCAAGCAATCTGAGGTAATCGACTGTCACTGTGTATTCTGTTAGATAAGTTGGTTGCTTTGATGTGTTCTTATGCCGTGTAAATCAACATTTGTGTCATGCATTTACATTTATAATCAGGATCAAAGATTTTAGATAGATGGAGCTCCGCCAGCAAAATATTTGATGGGATGATTCAGGCATGGTTACTTTGTTTTGAGCCTTCATCTTGAACATAACCTTCATCTTTTTGCTACTGGGCTCCCCCTACAGGTGTGGACTCTTTGGAGACAGGACATGTCGACCATGTAGACTGACTGATGGTAGTATTATACAATTTCATACAAATGGGCGAAGTTTCAAGGCTGGATCTCCATAAATGAGTAGGCTATGGGAAGGATGGGAAGGCATGCCAGTTTCCCTAATAAAAGTTAATTTACCATCAAAATGACTTCAAACCATTAAGGTAAACAAACTTGCATAGCATGCTTTTAAAAGAGAGCCACCTTTGTGCCATTGCAACCCCCTGACTTTCATCACAATGTACCTCGCTCACCTGTTAACCTGACTTCGTAGTACCTTCCTCAGAAATTATATTTTGCATCATTATCCTGTTGGAAGGTCCAATGATAATTACTCTTTTCTAATTCTTGGCAGATGCAGACATGTTTTGATTTAAAATTTCATGGAGTTCATGATAACATGTACCCTATCCTACCCTACCCTATTTGGGGCAGACTACTGGTTAGGACTTCGGGCTTGTAACCGAAGGGTTGCTGGTTCGATCCCAGACCCAGTAGGAAAAATGTGGGCAGGGGGAAGTGGTTGAGCACTGCTCTCCCATGCCCACATCCACGGCTAAAGTGCCCTCACTGCTCCCCGAGCGCCACTGTAGCAGGCAGCTCACTGCAGTGTGTGCTTCAACTCACTGTGTGTTCACTGTGTGCTGTGTATGTTTCACTAATTCACGGATTGGGATAAATGCAGAGACCAAATTTCCCTCACGGGATCAAAAGAGTATATATACTTATGCTTATATATACTAAAAAAGGTACCCAGGGCTTTTGGAAAAATTAAACAGGCCGCCAACATCATAAAACCCTCTTTTATACCTCCGCCTGTGGATATCAAGTTATTCTAATCATTCTTTTTATTCCAAACCCATCTTGAGTGTTTGTAGCCAAATACTCGGGTTCAATGCATTAACTTTCTATTTGGATCTACATGGATTATCTTTCTATTTGTATAAGATATAACACGATTAAAGTTCATGAAAACAATTCATTCGTATGCATTCACATTTGTTGCATTTCTGCCTGCGTGTTTCCGTAAACATTGCCCTGACGACCTTATGTTTTGATTCCATAGCTGATTAGAATGCTTCCCTAGATCAGCAGAATGTCCATTTTTAACTTGCATAACACAGTGGAAGAATATGCAGAGATGTGCATATTCTACAGCCGAATTTTCATGAATGCCCATAGAATATGCAAATGAGCTGAACCCAGCTAACGTCACTTTCCTCACCATCAATATGTTACAGATTCATTACCCACAACCACAACAAGAAACATCACTCTACCTTTTTCTCGAGTTTCAAGTCCAGCCTCAGGTCCAACGTCACAGCCTGATCTGGGGGGGTGAACTCTAGCCTCTGGAACTCCTTCAGCATGTCTATTGCTGTGCCTGCATCGTGGGATGGTTTGGGGTAGAATCTCAGCATATACACGTCGTCCACTGGTTCCCAGGCCGTGAAGCCGATTGGTTTGTGCCGTCCTGTGTTATCTATTACACGCTTTTCCTTTTTCTCCTTCTTATCCTTGTCCTCCTCGCCTTTCTTTGCTTTGGGTTTGGGCCTGGTGAAAAAATATATACACACAATTAAATTGCCAGAACTTGCATAGATTGAGATGGATGGATGTGCAGACAGATTGGAGGTAGGTAAAACAACACTGTGCTATTGCATACATGTGTGTAATGTGTATGCTAACTACTACAAAACAGAACTAAATAGAATAAAATTATAGGTGTACAACAGTACAACATAGCTGTGCAAACAGAAGTAATACTGTGCATTTAGTACACAGAGAAAAGAGTCATACTAGTATACTGCAGTGGGGTAAAATGACTCCTAGTGGTCCTTATTACCTCATAGTTTAGGGAACCTCCAAATGAAAATATTCGTCTGATCAAGTAGGTCATGTAGGGGATATGAACCATTGTTGTGCAAACATGCTTCTCTAAATTGATAGCAACCAACTCTAGGGGCTCCAGAATCACCCTCTGGATGTTAGTGTGGCTAGTAGTTATACAGCAATAAACAGCTTCTGAAAATCGAGTCCTGGTCGAGAATCAGCATGCAACATCCCTGATAAAATCAAAACTCACTTTACTGCTGCAGCTGCATATGTCCTGACATACGTCTGCCGCACCACATTCTGAGATACCCTTGAGACGCACGGTGATGTTACACTGAGTCTTTGGCATCCAGCAAGAACTGAAGAGAGAAACGATGTTAGTTTAGACATGAACTATGAACAGTACAGACAGCACAACAACAATTACATTTTGCACACGTCAATTTGGGGTATCTTAGATGTATTCATGAGTCATTTCATCACAGAAAGAATGTCGACTTTCCCAAACGGGAGGGGTTAGTTAGCTGCATTTTCAAATGCATTTCAACGTAGCTTGACTTCAGACAACAGCGCTTTCAGATAGCATTATTTCACCGAATACGCATTTTGCTAATGTCAGCCTAATGGTACACTTCCCTACATATCAACGTCCATCCATGGATTATCCACATTCCAGTTTATTTAACGTTAACGTAATGCTGTCTGGCCAAGGCTTCCAATTGACATGTCATTGATAATAACAAATCTAGCACAGGGACTAGTATCGTTATAAAACCGCTCATTTAAAAACGATGCTTTGAAGGAAAATAATCTTATCAAGGTATTAAATGGTATTGCACATAACACTTAAAAACGAAGTGTCATCTGACCTCTTACGAGATTCCTCGTGGACGCTGCCATGTTTACGCTTCGCGTTCTCACACACCGGAAGTGCCGTCTGGGTAAAGAGATTATCCGTCCTCGTGTTCCGACCTATCTGGTTCCGACTAGTGTTTGAGTGTTTGGATCAAATACCATATTTTGCAGTAATGGATTAGATAAATGATGGATTAGGCTGTCTCTGCATGTGGTTTAACATTTCGGGGTGGACAATTAAGTATTATTAGATTTATATATAAACAAATAAAAGCATTCAAACACACTGTAAAAATAAAGACACCTATACACACTCATTTGCATTTAACCATTACTCAAGTTAATTAACTAAAGTAAGGTTTTCCTTTAGGAATAGCCTACTTCTATTATTAAATAATTGAACAAATCCTTATTCTGTTGCTCCCCTAAATTCCTCAATCAAAGATGCTGACCCTGGACTTGTGTCAGTTTGGTTATCGAAGTACTTGAACACAACATTTTTCCAAAGTTTATCCCAAAGTTTCCTGAAATATGAGTTCAGGGCCCTAGGCGTCTTTAAAACTACTTTGCGGGACCTTCTTGTCATTAAATTAATGTTCAAAGAAGCGTAAGATACGACTCGTTTTAAAGCTTGACTTGAGTTTCACCAGCTTCTGAAATCGTGGTGAAAATTGATAATACATTTCCCCCCCAGTAGGATTAAACTTTTGTTCCCCAGAAGTAGTGATGTTGGAAGGGTCTGGGGCGGAAGCCATGATTGTTGTCCTTCCCTGTGCCTCTCAGGAACGTCTACAGGCGGAACAGCACACAGTTCTGCCTGCATGTCTTTGACAATATTTTTCACGATTCTCCTCTCCCCCTTCCGAATGCAGGTAATGTTACGTAGGTTAACTTTCTCGTGACATTATCGGGAAGCTTCGAAACGCTTGATATTTGTGAATTTAATGTAGCTTGTTAGCTAGCTAATTTGTTTACTCCGCCTCCGAGGTTTTTTGGTCAGCACTGAAGAGGGTGTGCGTCGCTCTCTGTCTTAAGGCCCAATGGTACACTACCATGAATTTTAACCCCATGTACAGTTGATAGTTAAATGGCTAGCTTCGCGATTTAGGGAACGTTTTTACTATTGTGAAAACGGATGTATTCACAGTTTAGTGGAGGACTTAATAGTGCATCAATTGAAGACTTGAGTGCTCGCGCTCTTTGCCAGCAAGCCTGGCAAACTTATTTTATGTTTATGCGGGTCAGTGCAACTGTTACTTTTGACAGTCGAGTGTCTTGCATGTCTTCCAGTCCAGCTGTCTGTGGCCCCACGCCTGTCCATTTGCGATCAAGAAAATGTATTAAAAATCTTAGCGACCATGTGAGCCATATCGTTGACATGAGCTATTGATCACTCATTTCAGTGGCATTGCATGAATGCAGGAGCTTAACAAAACATATATAGCATTTACAGTTTAATTAATAAACCTGACATCCCAATTTAACTCGTGGAGAGATAGAAAAGCTATGTAATCGAAGCTGAAGCAACTTCGAAACACTTGTTATGAAAGTTTGAATATTTATTTCGACACTTTAAAATGGACTCCAGAACGTTATATAAGTAGCCTGCTTAGTCCCCTAACATTAAATCCTACGAGGACGTGGAGCAACAACATCTGTAGATTGTACAAAGAGGAATTGTTCCATGTCACAATAGATAACGTGCGAAATGTTATTGTTACTGTGTAGGGTACAGTCATTGCCACGTGTTAAATGTGTATGTCCGTAGAATACTTGGAAAAGGCTGTAGTCTGAAGTAACCTTTAGATGACAGGACACATGCTTGCGTATGCAGCTACCAGCTGCAAGCTAACCATTACCCTCCATGGTATTATTTGTGTAGCCAACCTGGTCTTCTGCTTATAATAGTGTTAGGGAAATATTTTCTCTGATGTAAGTTATTTTGATATCTGTAAGCAGATAAATCCTTTTCACGTTTCTCATTTATCACACATATTCATGTCAAATAAATTACTGAATTCAAGGAGCACTACCTTTCAGGTGACTTATGTTTTATTTTATTTTTTTAAACACAGGGTATCCTTTGCTGACCATGTTATGTCAGTAGGTAAAGGAGTCTGTGTTGAGTGTGACTGTGAGCATGTTTTATTATGCAACACGCAGCATTTGCAGTACTTGCTGTACAAGAGAGATGCTTGGCCCCCTTGCTATTGTCATGCTTGCCACATTATAACCACGGGTTATTTTATAAAAAAGGAGAAAAAATACCTGATATTCATAGCTGCACTGTTATTGGTGGCCACATCATGACATGCTGACTGTACAGCTGTGTTGTGGCTGTTGTATGTTTTAGGTACTCTGGTCAACGGTTTAGCAGAATCTGAGGAAGGTACCCTACTTTGTACCAAGGCTCAACTCTTTCTTTATCTCATCCCCCTCTCATTTCTCTCCCCTTAGATTAACAGGTATGCCAAAGGAAAAATATGATCCCCCAGATCCACGGCGAATATACACCATCATGTCGGCTGAGGAAGCGGCCAATGGGAAGAAGTCACATTGGGCAGAATTGGAAATATCTGGTTGGTTTGCTTCACATTTTCTGTGTTTGTGGCTGGTCATGACACCCAATCCATCTTTCAACACTTCCAGCGTAACATTCACGCAGGCCACATTTTCATTCAGTGACGGTGCGATCGGGGATAGTCTGACCTTTGACCTTTCGCTGTTGCTCAGGGAGGGTGCGTAACCTGAGCAGCTCACTATGGACGCTTAGCCACCTGACGGCACTGCACATCAACAACAACAACCTGAGTCGCATCCCGCCCGACATTGCCAAACTCCCCAACCTGGTCTACCTGAACCTGTCGTCCAACAAGCTCCGCAGCCTGCCCGCAGAACTCGGCAACATGGTTTCTCTCAGGTAGTCATGCATTTGTATCATGTATGTTATTTCCATATGTGTGTCACATAAATGGTAGTAACTTCATAGTTATATTGTTATTATACTTTTCTATGGAGATACGACTGGTGTTACTCCATCATTAAAAATATTTTTTTACTAATCAGTGAACTACATTGTTCATTGTCATAGAACTTCGATTGTAGTCAGTGCAGTTCCTTTTTTTTAGTACAAGATTTTCATTTTTTCTCTTTTTTTCTTTAGGGAATTGCTTTTAAACAACAATTGTTTACGAGTTTTGCCTTATGAACTTGGGCGGTTGTTTCGCTTACAAACCCTGGGTCTGAAAGGTGTGTCTCATACTGCATATTCGGAAAGAACCTTGCTATAGAACTTGATTATTTTAATTAGTGTGTCTTATTTTTTTTTACTTAACCTGACTTTTTCCCCCAGGTAACCCCTTATCCCAAGACATCCTTAACCTGTATCAGGAGCCAGATGGAACGAGAAAGCTTTTGAACTACATGCTTGACAATCTAGCAGGTAACTTTTTAGATTAACTTCCAAAATGACATTCTTATCTGCCAATTAAGAGGAATCTTTGCTAATTTACAGAGACATTTAATCTGTTTAAATCCAAATCTAGTCCATCCAGAACAGCTTCCTCAAAGACCGTGGGTCACTTTGAAAGAGCGAGATCCGTTGGCTTCCTCAGGTACATACATTTTTTTAATTGTTACATCTCAATTATGTTTATTTTTTACTTTGACAATTGACATGTTAACTGATCACCACAAAGTGTGTTTCAAACACCAGAGATACAAATAGTCAACTACTGCAAGTGATTGCCTGTCTGAGTCTGAGTTCAATGGCCATTTGTCTATCAATCCCAATGTGTGGTCAACATTTGGTCCCAACACCACGTCGTTTGCCTCCTCAGCTGTGTTCACTGTCATGAGCTACAACGTCCTGTGCGACAAGTACGCCACCCGGCAGCTGTATGGCTACTGCCCCTCCTGGGCTCTGAACTGGGAGTACCGCAAGAAAGGCATCATGGAGGACATCACCAACTGCGATGCTGACATTATCAGTCTGCAGGTAGCTGCCATCGCCAAGTTGTTGAAATCACTGAATATCATATGTTATTGGTTACACAGGTGGGCATTTCTAATGTTAGGTGTATAGAGCAGTACTCTGCTAAAATTGGTCTGTTTTATGTTGTTTTGTGCTGCACTAACCAAATCCATTGCTAAAGTAAGATATTTGAAAAGAGTATTTGGTATACATTATAATATTCAGTTCATATTCACTGTCCTGCCTTTTTGTATTCCTTGGTATAAGTGCAGTGTTTTGAGTGGAAGTTGGTTGCAACCATCTTTGTCTTCCCATAGGAAGTGGAAACGGAACAATACTACACCCTCTTTCTGGAAACACTAAAGGACCGTGGATATGACGGGTACTTCTGTCCAAAGTCTCGTGCCAAACTGGTGTCAGAACAGGAGCGCAAACATGTGGATGGCTGTGCTGTGTTCTTCAAAACTGAGAAGTGAGTAGAACCAAACATGAAAGGTTCCATGCCTCTAGAACCCGTGGCACCCTCTATTCTTGTTCTTAATGTTTTACACATTTTCAGACAACCCATGCTGCCTTCTTCTTCTCATAGGTTTTCCCTGGTGCAGAAACACACAGTTGAGTTTAATCAGGTTGCCATGGCAAACTCGGAGGGCTCAGAGGTCATGCTGAACCGTGTCATGACCAAAGATAACATTGGGGTCGCCGTTCTGCTGGAGGTCAAAAATGAGCTCTTCTCTGGTGGTAAGGGATTTGGTCAGTTCCATGTCACTGAGAAGAGCATGTGTTGAGTGTTTGTATTTCCCACATGTCTGATGTTGCAGTACCAAACTTTGAGCAGTAGATGGCAGGTTCAGACCTAAAACTGATCAGTATAATCAGGGAGAAAACTAAACATGTCTCTCAAACAAATGCCATGTCCAGTCACAGTCTGGCACACAGCACTGTGTGTTACTGGAAAAGATTAATCATTTTTATTTTTACGGTAACCAGTTCTTTCTAACTAAAGATAGTTGGCAGGTTTTGTCATAGATAGTATTCAAAATGACAATGAAATAAAATACAAAGACTCATCATAACGTGTGTATGTTATAACTGTATATGAAGTGGACGGTTTAGATGCACACACTGATTGATTTCAGACACCTGTCTGTCTGACTGACCTATTGTGCACTTGATATTCCTGCAGGTCTGAAGTCCTCACCGGACAAACAGCTCCTCCTGGTGGCCAATGCTCACATGCACTGGGACCCAGAGTTCTCTGACGTGAAGCTGATCCAGACCATGATGTTCCTGTCAGAGCTGAAGAGCATCGCTGAGAGGGCCTCGTCCTCCGTGGGATCGGGCTGCCCGGACTTAGACCCTGCCTCCATCCCCATCGTCCTGTGTGCTGACCTCAACTCCCTGCCAGACTCCGGTATGGCATCGCCTCTCAGCAGACCGCACTAGAGCTTCAGCTAAAATGTATGCCCAGGTTGAAATAATCATTACACGAATATACTAGAGAAGCGATATACCCAAGTCAAGTTACTGAACAGCCATGAGATGCTGTCTCTATGACCTTAGTACCAAAGTAACTTACGAGGGCTCAGGGAAAATTAGTTGGATTTTCGTTTAACATTGAAGCAGATGTGTTACAGGCTCTAGTAACATATAGGGAACATATCAGGGAAAATTAGTTGGATTTTCATTTAACATTGAAGCAGATGTGTTACAGGCTCTAGTAACATAAGCAGATGTGTTACAGGCTCTAGTAACATGTATATCTGCTTCAATGTTAAATGAAAATCCAACTAATTTTCCCTGATATATATATATATATATATATATATATATATATATTATATTATATACATACATAACATATCTAGATGAACTAAAGTGCAGTGAAAATATAAATGATGTTTCATAGGTGTGGTGGAGTATTTGAGCAGCGGGGGAGTAGCGGAGAACCACAAGGACTTCAAGGAGCTTCGCTACAACGAGTGTCTGACCAACTTCAGCTGCAACGGCAAGAGCGGCAAGTCGGACGGCAGCATCACACACAACTTCCAGCTCAAGAGCGCCTATGAGGGCAGCCTGATGCCTTTCACAAACTATACCTACGACTTCAAGGTACTACCCCCCACCCACCCCCACCCACCCACACATTTTAAAGCTACAGATAGACAAGCTCAACAGCGAGAAGATGCGAGAAATAACAATCAGAAACCAATTTTATTGGCCAAGTACGTTGACATACGTAAAGCACTTATTAGCTTTTGCAATAAATACAGTGTAGACAATATAGACACACACCATATACATATAACATTTTTTTCAGTAAGTATACTTCCAATGAGGCTATTTGCATGACATTTTCACCAGACATTAGTATTAACTCAGATAATCCACCCATATAAAATAAATTCAAACATTAAAGTCCATAGGTAGAGTTATGTGCAATAAAGTGGAATAACACAGGAAAAAAGTATTGAACACGCCTGCTGAAATTTCTTAAATACTTTGTGGAAAAGCCTTTATTCGTAATGACAGCTTTAAGGCATTTCCTGTATGATGAAACTAATCAGTCACAGTATTCTGGTGTGAGTTTGGCCCATTCTTTTAAACAGATAGTCCTTTAATATTGAAGATTTCAGGGGTCCCTGTTGTGAATCCTGATCTTTAGTTAACTTTCAAAACTGTTCAATTGAATTAAAGTCAGGGCCTTGATTTCCTTTCTCTGAAATCAATTGAGAGTTTCCTTTGCTGAATGGTTTGGATCATTGTCCTGCTGGAAGGTCTAGCCATGTCTCATCCTCATCATCCTGGTGGATGTAAAGATTCTTCCGGAACAAAATGACTCCATTCATCATTCCTTCAACTGTATGAAGTCTGCTAGTACCATGAGATGAAAAACAGCCCACACCATGATGCCACCACCTCCAAACCTCACTGTTGGTAGGGTATTTTTAGGGTGTTGCACAGTGCCATTTCTCCTCCAAATATGGTGTGTAGTATGACATCCGAAAAGTTAAATTTTTAACCAGAATACATTCTCTCAGTATTTCATAGGATTGTTCAAATGTTGTGTAGCAAACTTTCAACGAGCTTTGACATGTTTTTCTTCAGCAATAGAGTCATGCGGGATGAGCATGCATAGAGGCCATGGCGGTGGAGTGCATTACCTATGATTTTCTCTGTAACAATTGTACCTGCTGCCTCCAAATCTTTCTGGAGCTTTCTCAGAGTGGTCCTTGGCTCTTAGGCTACTCCTCTGACTATCCTTCTGACTTCCTGGTCAGAAATCTTGCAAGGAGATCCTGTGCATGGCCAGTTGATGATGTAGTGATGTTCCTTCCACTTGCAAACAATGGCTCCAATACTGCTTGCTGGATGATTCTAAAGTTTTGAAGTGCATCTGTAACCAGTTCCATTAATATGTTTTGCAACAATAAGGTTGCAAAGATCTTGGGAGAGCTCTTTGCTTTTACCCATCATGAAATGTTTCTTGTGTGACACCTTGCTAACAAAAAACATTTTTATAGCCCAGCAGTATGTACTAACCCAGCTTATATCAATTTGTACAGATAGGAGGGATCATTTCTCTAACTACTTATAGATTCCAGTTTGTTCCTTGCCATTCTTTGCGTTTGTGTACTGCTTTTTCTTAGCGTGTTCAATACTTTTTCCCTGTGCCATTCCACTTTTTCACTCATAACACTACTTTTAGACATTAATGTTTGGATTTTTATATATGTGTGGATTACCTAAGTTAATACTAATGTCCGGTGAAGATTTCATGCGAATAGCCTCACTGGAAGAATACTTACTGAAAAAAATGTTGATGTGTTCAATACTTATTTTCCCCGCTGTATAAGAGATATACACACAATAGAAGAAACAAATAAAGTACAGAATGTAGTATGACCCACCTCCTGCTGTCTGCTTTAACTGTCCTGCAGGGTGTGATTGACTACATCTTCTTCACCAAGACCCACATGAGTGTGCTGGGCCTGCTGGGCCCACTGGAGACCCAGTGGCTGGTGGACAACAACATCACGGGCTGCCCGCACCCCCACATCCCCTCCGACCACTTCTCCCTGCTGGCCCAGCTGGAGTTACACCCACCCCTTCCCCCCCTCAACGGCCTACACCTGCCCGTCCACAGGTAGCGCAGATCCCAGATCCCAGTTAACCCTTTCTTGTACTCTGTACCCCACCTCTCCCGAACACCCTCCCCATCATCCCTTTCTGTTGACGATACCCCCACCAAACCACTGAACAGTCACAACATCACAAACTCAGTCCCACATACACTAAGAGGGGAGTTAAGTCATTTGCCTACTTGCCTACTCCCCGCCCCCTTTCCCCGTTCTACCTTTGCACAAGATTGTAATTTTTTCCATTTGGGGGAAAAAAAGATTAAATGCTTGATACCAAATTAGGGTTGGGATCTCTTACTTACCAGACATTTTGCTGTAAACAACAGAGCAAGACCTGTCAGTCATTGATTTGATCTAGTGTAAAATCAGGCACATTTGTACACTGTGGATTATTAGAAGTTAAACGTTGTGATCTGTTTCAGTCTATACTGGATAACATCACCAACACACTCACGAAAGGAAGTCCCCTAATAAGTGATTTTTTTTTAAAGAAAATGTGTTCATCATTGGCATTCAGCCAAGGCCTTTAAACGTTAAATGTTGTTCCCAACCCCTTCCCCACTGTCCTCCTTATCAATTTTGCTTTTCATGTTTTCATTTTGAATGGAAATGTTTTTAGATAGGGCAACTGCTAACACAGTGGAAGTTTGACTTTCTTTATGTGTATGTGTTTTCTTTCTTGTGCAATGTCAAAACATTTCACCCACCGCTGGTACTTAACAGTATGAAACCTGCTCCTTTTTGTGGTTGCTATGGAGATTAAACAGGATCCCAACCCTCTTGACTAAAACCCAGTTTTTGTTTGTAGCTTGTCTGCACTTTTGTGTTTGGCCCTTTTTATGAAGGTTTCCTCATAACCGCTTGGCCTTTAGATTGCTTGGCATCGTCATGCTACACCTCTCTGGCCATATGATTGGCTTTATCACTACTGGAATTAATGCTTTTTGGAGTATGTTTCAAAAGTTTCCCCCACTGACAGCTGGTGCTAAGAGAAAGACAAAAACAGAGCATAAATTAAATCAGTAGGACCTGGGAGTTTCAGAAAGTTCTAATTAATCTGAATCAAATGTGGCAAGGTTACGAGAGTTCTTGTTTTTTTTCTCTTGCCCAGTCACTGTAGTTTACCATGCTGCTTGGCAATTATCACATTGCCCAACAACGTATCGGTACCCAGAATGTCCCTTGGTGACATTATTTGAAATCAGCAGGGCAGTGCCCTTTTACGATTCTACTGTCTTTCATTTACTTAGGAGCTCAGAGTGAATTCTACAGCCATACGTTTAATTATGTAATGTCAGTAGTCATTCTGTGTAATCTTCTCAGATATTACAGAAAATAAAGAGGATCTTAAAGGTTGTTCAAACAGCTCACATGTTGTTGCAGTATTTGTGAAATATGTAATTCAATTAGTGGGATTGTCATGTGGACTGTGGTTGAGAGGGACCATACACTAGTGTAGTGTGCTTTTGATAGCTTGATGTATTTTTTTATTTATTTTTTTCAATTTGTTGTGAATGAGGTAAATTATCTGGGTATGTTGGGAGGTGAAATGTTACCTTTTCTCACAATATGTGGCCTATGTCCTGTTATATTTAATGATGTTGTATGTGTTCGGTTTGCAATTTAGCTTGAAAAACCAAAGTTTTCCCCTACTGGCACTGCTTTCTCCCTAACACCTGATTGTCTGAGCTGTGAAATGACATGGATTTGAAATGGCTTTTTGTGGTGTGCACTGCTTGAAGTAGAGGCTTTTGCTTTTGCAACCAGCAGTAGTTCAAAGCTGCATTTTACAATTGTGGTTACTCACTCGTCTGACTGAATTTTGCATCATCTTGATAAACTTTTGTTCAATTAAATGCTACACAGTCCTCTTTAACCTCAGAAATTGAATCTCCCTTTTGCACCTGTCAATTGTGAAGACATTCTAGTCAGTATTTACAAAATATTCAAAAATGCATTTATTTCCACCCAACCACACATGTGGACGTTAAAGGTCACGTTTGTCGTTAAGGACCTCTTTGGAAAAAGAAGGTAATGATTAGCCCACAATATTTCCACATTATGTTTCCTAAGTCAATGCGATAACCTGAGCTGTATATTGTTCACAGCAGAGTATATCCATCTGATGTGGCAAGTAGGAATCACAGTGGAAAGAACAAAACCTCCAAGCAGCAACAGAACAGATTCTTTTCATTGTGTGTGTGTTGGGCTCCCACCCACCTCTGCTATGACGCGACGGCATGAGCACGTGTGGTGGAGATGTACAAGCCACCACAACTCAGGCTTCCTCTGAGGAGGGGCTCCACGCAAAGGTCACCCCAGCTTTTGAGCACGCCGTTCAGCCAGAGTGCAGACTTTTTCCATCTTGTAAGGAAAAGTTGAACTTTTATTTCAAACAGCCCCTCAGTGCTGTATAGTGGGATGCCCCCCCCCCCTGATATACGACTAATAGGCCATATGTGGTCAAACCTCATGGGTAATCCTATCCAGTGAAAGTAATGGCACTGAGTGCAATACATGTGTGTATTTCATCCAAACTGTTTGTAAAGTTGTGAAATCGCAGTGCGATTTTGACGTTGAAGTGCTGTTGTCATCTGTTTAGCTCGCCTCTGGCCCGCCTATATCGGATTCAGATACATCGATGTGATTGGTGCAGCTCGACTGCAAGGGCATGGTTAATGAGCAACAGTTATCTTCGGTGTGGATGTCATAAGCACTCTTGATAAGTAAGGAGAGAATGTACATTTAGTGTAGAAACATACGAGTCAGAGTCAGACATTAATAAGACAGTTAGTCAGTAAATGTTGGTGCATTGTGTGATTGCCTTGACAAAGTTAAAGGAAGGCACTTGTGTTGCATCAGATGTGTTCCTAATGCCTTGGCTACACCTTCTACTTAATTACACCATTAACAATTAACCTGCAACCTTACATTGTATGCAACCCCAAGTATTTACTCCGCGATGTGGCTATCCACTTTTGAAGTCAGTGAAGTGTATCACAATGAAGGCAAATTCTGAAATAGCATGCATTTTATATGGATGTTTAAACACAATTGTGTGTGCATACGGACCATATGCTTACAGGTGAGGATGCCCCTGTGTTGACCTTTGTCCAGACCTGTGCCTAGTTTGTACTCTCTCCAACAGCAGCACTGCCTGTGACTCTCAGAAGCTCAAAGACTAGGCCTCCTCCAGCTGCAGAGCAGAGTCTTCCATCACCTCCTCCTCCTCCTCTTCCTCCTCCTCCCCCCCCCCATCTGTGTGTCGTCTTGTCTGCCCAGCACCAGCAGCGAGCTGTCGGGCTGAGCTCAGGTCTCCCTCGATGGAGGGAGCCGGTCCAGTCCGATAGGAACCTCCACTGCCAGCCTCAGTCTATGGGGTCGTACCGCAGTTACGCATTCGTCGAAAGCTAGCACCACCACCGCTGCCATTTGCTGCCGTAACCCTCCCAAGAGCCAGCTTTCACACGCCCCCCCACCCAAACCCCCAATCACATCCCATCCCATCGCAAGCTTCACCAATGACACCGCTCTACACGCTGACTGGACGAAACACTTGTAACTGTCTCATTTCTCATTCTTTTATCAGACAGTGGTGAAGAGTTAAAGATCAGCTCGCAATGACTGCAATCAGTCTGTCAGGCTTTATCCCAGCAGCATGCCTGTTGAAGGATAAATAGTTATGTTGTTTGATGTTTTTTAAAAATCCAGACTTTGTTGATTTTGGCTCCTTTTTGGTACCTTTACGTGTGGATCTCCTTGGGGCAAAGAACTTATGTCATTAGTGCACGTGTTGAGTTTTTGTTCACCCGTTATGACTGATCATGTCAGTCAGTCAGCACCCCCCTCGGCATTACGTGGTGAATTGCATTGAAATTAGTTGCAAAGTCAGTTTGGGAGAAGTAAAGTTATGCCTCTGATGTGTTTTTAAAGGTGCTCTAAGCGATGCCACGAGTTTTTTAGACTAAAACATTTTATGTCACTTACTGCAAACATCACCTAACCAACCGCTGGTTGTAAAAAAATGCAATCTCTGTGGACAGCCCAGGCTCCAAAAATGGCAACAAAAACAAACTGGGCAAATCTAGCCCATAAAAACATAACAAACTGTTCAACTGTTCACTGTCCAGCAAATCACAGACGAGATGCACGTTTAGGAGAGTTTCAATTGCACGGGAGCAGCACGGGAGGAAGTAGCGAGCTAGCTCTCTGTTTAGTTTGAAAGTCAACAGAAGTGACGTTACCCAGCATCGCTTAGAGAACCTTTAATTGAGTTTGTAAATAAACAAACAAAGAAAAAAACTGAATATACCTGGTTGTTAATCTCAAGCACAGCCCTTGTCAATGGCTCCTGAATTCAACTTTTTATCAGCAAAATGCAATAAAATCAAAACTCAGTGTTGCATCTGATGTATGCTGATGTACGATTAGGAACTCTTGGTCTTCGCAAAACAATGAAAAAATAATTTTAAAAAATGATATGGAGTTATAATAATATTGTTCTGTACACGTCCATACTTTGCTTTTCTGGCTAGCCCAGAGTGTTAGCCTGAGTAGCTCCTTGCAGCAGCAGCAGCAGGCAGGAGGGCCCAGGGGCCCAGCCGGCTTTGTGGTATGGTGTGGTGCTGAGCTGCTTGAGTAGCAACAGGGACACGTGCTGACCACTTACTCTGCCTTTCAATGTCAATGTGAACTCCACACACGCGAGGTCTGTAAAAGTGCTGACTTTTTATATATGACACACCCAATTGTTTTGAATGATCAGCAACAAGCTAATACACACTGCAAGGACAATGTTTGTCATTGTCCCCTGTCATGAAGGCAATAAAATTGTCTTTGTAAAAAAATAACAAAAAAGGTCTTGTGATTTGTGCTTCATTTCCTCTCTTCATTCTTCTCAAAAGCAAATCCATTGATATGGTTGAACTGATAGGATATATGTTTGATTCAGAGTTCCTACAAGCAGAATGTCCATTATTGAAATCAATCAATTACTTCAGAGGTTTGACTTTTTTTTAAGAACACCTCTCTTTTCATTCAAATTGTAGTCGTCTAGACAATACATTTGGTTTATTTGCTGGACACATTGGCAACCGATAACCGGTCTTTAAATGTGACTAGGGAAATTTGAAATGAACTCACTGGTATTGTCATAGAAAGTGTTTTTTTGCCACATGCCAAAACATTTACCCAACTCATCACATCAGTAAACCGCCCCGCCTTTAGAAGAAACATGAATGTGCAATAAGCGTAGGCTCGCTTTTTGCCGTCTATGATCCCAAAACCTGTTAATGCTGTTTCCTCGTCTGTGATTGCTGAAGGTTTTCCCCTTGCTGTCTGTAGACTCACACACATCCACGCTGTTGTGTCCATGAAGCGTGACCGTGAAGCGTTATTGTGGCTGTGAGCCTAACACCTCGCCCACTGGTGTGACCTGTCTAATGACAGAGTTTGCCCAGAGGAAAGTTTAGATGCATGTGAGGTGTCTTTGGGTGTACGACAACCTGGTTTGTGTGACATGCTGTTTATAAAAATGGCAGGTTCTGCAGGGGCGGTAAGACAGTCTTGTATTCATCATAGAGAAACTGAGGGATCTCTGTCAAAATAATTTTGGTTCTGGATATTAGTTTTTTAATATGGCCACAAGTGAGCAAATGTCACCATTCCTCAGACTTTAGTCCCGCAAACATTTCATTTATGTTGATTTATTTTGGCATCTTAAACCTAACCATATCTGACATCAGACTGCTTTTTAATGTGTGGGGATAATCAGTGGAATGTTTCAATAAAAAATGGACTTCTATATTGCATTATACTGTACATTCAGTTGTACCTCTCATCTAACTGGCATGAACCATTTTAGATAAACCTCAAATAACCCTTGCCCTGTGGATCCTATTTACCCTAAAGTGTGGCAGATTGTAGAACAGGAAATCTGCAAATAGAAACGGCTCGAGTCGGCACAAGTGGTTGGCAAAAGCACTTACAAGAAAAGAAAACTATTGGTGGAAACCCCACTATGCTATACTTAACTTCTTACATTAAGATTACAGTAAGTCCCTTTTATGATAAAGGTACAAACTGCAGCAGTCAGTGTAAAAAATGTGTTTTGTAATACATAGTATGATTCCAAGTACTATTATCTGCATGTAAAGAAGGCAAGCATCAGTATACAAAAATTATTGCTTGCAAAAGCTATAAATATGAAACCAAAGTACAAACGTTTCGAGATCCATTACTGGCATCCCCATGATATTTCCTCTTTTACCAAGGGGACTTGGACTCTCCTACACTCTGTAATAATAAGCTGTTAAAATCAAAACAAAGTCCAACTGTGTTAGTCAATCCAGAAACTTCCATAAAGAAGGGGATCCCAATCTGACATCTTTTTTTCATTGGGTGCATGTGCTTTTTATGCGACTTCAAAGCAGTCATCATTTCACCGTTAATCATGACAAGCCTCTATAAAGTCAAATGCAGTGGAGAGTAGAGTGGTAGTGAGAGCTTTGTCAGATTCCCGTCCTGGGCCTGAGGGTCTTGGTTTAGTAAATTATATGTCATTTTTTGAAGTCTTGAAACCAAGCTTGCATTATTTATACAATGGTTTAAGGATATCTCCCTTTGTCCCACACTGCAACCTTTTATAGCCTTCTCCTCAGGCTGAGAGTCGAGGTGATTGTGAATGGTGTGTGTGTGTGTGTGTGTGCGTTTGTGTGTGTGTGTGTCTGTGTGTGTGTGTGTGTGTGTGTGTGTGTGTGTGTGTGTGTGTGTGTGTGTGTGTGTGTGTGTGTGTGTGTGTGTTGAATCAGCTTTATTGTGTTGATCCTTGCTGTAGAGAACACCAGTACAAAAACATCATAACGTTTTACCTGTAAATTTAAACATTAGTGACAAGCCAACAATTGCATTTATGAATTTGAACACTATAAGACAATCCAACAATTTTGTTTATACATTTAAACACTATAAGACAAGCCAATAATTCAAATTTCTGGTGTAACTGGGGCTGGTTTGCTTGCAGTCTCTTCATTAAGTTTCTCCAGATGACTCATTGCAGTTGGCGTCTGTTTGTTTGATGACATCATCTGCATCCCTCCAGACGCTATACTGTAAGCACAGATCACTGTGTGGGTGCAAGAAGCGGCAAAATGGCTTTTCCTTACTAAGATGTTCAGAGTTTGTTTCGTTATGGTAATGGTGATGGTGAATTTACTGATGGGAGCGTGGCAGCCTAGGACTCAAGTGATACATCATGTTTTGTTCTTAGTCAAAAGATTAAAAAAATTATAAGCCTTTTCTGACTGGATGGAGGAGCTAGAAAGTCAACAGTTAAATAGAAACTTAAAAGGATGATCATTTGAAGAGCCATGGTTCCAGTGACTTCTTGAATGCCAAATGCAACTATGAACTTTTAATCAGGGATGGACTGGGATGAAAAAAGGCCCTGGACTTTCTTCCAAATAGGCCCACCATACCATTCATGCGCACACACACATTAGCTGTCTATCATGATACATTGTCACAGTACTATGGCAATGGAAGTACCACATTCAAAATAACCAGTCAGATTTCAGTCAGAAAAATTATCATGATTGATTATTGATTATTATTTTGCCTCGTGCCTTCATTCATATAAGTAGCCTAAACTAACAGGGACATCATACTGTATACCATTATGGTAAATGGGGGTCTATCAATAAATGGCCTTGAGTGTCCATCTTTTTAAGACCAAGGGCTTCTACACACAGTTGCGTTCCGTCAACGCGTTCCCGATGGTAGCTATGCAAATGACTTGAAGTATAACCGTAATTTGATTGGCTGGTGCCATCCATAGATTGGCTTGATTGGCCGGTGCCGTCCGTCGGTGCATCAACAGCTGAACTTCTCAACGCGAGCGATGGGAGCAACGCAACGTAACGGACCCACAATTCAGTTCGGCAAAGGATGACGTAAGCCCATGTAAAGTGAACGGGATGCGTCTCCAGCACTGCAACACACGCAACTGTATGTATGAGCCATATCAGACATTGCACATAGACATGCATCCAAAGCCAACAACTTGGGGTGCGTTTCCCAAAACCATAGTTGCTAACTAAGTTAGCTAACTAAGTTAGCAACTTAGGTCAGGTTGGTGCACAGTACATCTCATCAAGATGTGTATGGATCTAAGGGCTGCCAGGTGTTTAAATCAGCTTGGAGTGAGATTTGATGACTGAGAATATGCATGTATAGCGTGGCAAAGACAAATTCAACACACCTAAATAGATGTGGACTAGTGATGGTAAAGTGTACAGGAGCAGAGCTCCACAAAGGTTTGCCACAAATTGTTTGGTCATCAATTGCATATTACATACAGAAGTCCTATTGCTATTTGCAAGAAAACACATTTTTATAAGCGTTTCAACTGAAAATACACAACTGTATACTTTAAGTTTACTCTAGGTGACCTTGCCAGAACAGTGATCAAAAACATACTCCGCTAAACATCCCTACAGCAGTGTGTGTGTGTGTGTGTGTGTGTGTGTGTGTGTGTGTGTGTGTGTTTTGTAGCCAGAAATGCATCTATTTTTTTTTTACATTTTGACATTTTGACATGTCTGCCCTTGCCTGTGCAGCTTGTTTTCTGGGGAAGTGTTAAGATAGTTTAGGCCAGTGGTCTCAACAGAGTCAGACAAGTAGAAAATGCGACTCATTCTTCCTCATTCAATAATGAGGCAACAAACTGTCTGTTTTGCGCAATGACAAAAAACAATCTAAAGTGTCATTACATAAATGAGTTGTAAAGATTACATTCACATTCATTCATTTAGCAGACAAGCGACGTACACATGTCAATTAAATTGAAGGCCATTGACACAACAGCTATAGCTGGGAATCGAACCCCCAACTTTTCAGGCTACTGCATGCTAGTCCAGCTCCTTATCCACTACACTACCTTGGCCCAGACAGAAACCCCTACAACTATGCAAAAGTTTCTGTTTTCTTCTACTACACACTGTTAAGCATTTATTAAACATCTGTAAACTATTATTAAATGCTGTATTCTTCGTTTGTAAAGCATTATTCCTACATTAATTCTCATCTGTAAATCATGTTTACACACAGTTAAAAATGGTTTGTTCATAGTAAACACGCATATCTATATTATATTTTTGAATTGACTGTTAATACCACTGCGCAGAGGTAGTGTAGTGGATAGGGAGCCAGGTTAACGTGCAGTAACCCATAAAGTTAGGGCTTCAAGCCCTGGCTTCCACCAATGTGGCCTTGCCCTTTAATTTCATTGGCATGTGTAAGTCGCTTTGGGTGAAAGTTTTGGCTAAATGAATAAATGCAAGAGTAAACTTTATAACACATTTGTAAATGTGTTGCAAGGCATAAAACTTATCACCCTGTACACATCTGACTTCTGCTACAACACGAGTCATGCCACATGCAGAAGTTTTCTGACGATACTGGAATTGTGGGGTGTATCAGGAACGGGCAGGAGGAGTACAGGAGCCTGGTGGAGGACTTTGTGCAATGGAGATGGTGGTGGATTTCCGCAGGTCTAAGCCCACTCTGCTACCAGTCCCCATTGATGGGGTCAATGTGGAGGTGGTAAGCACCTACAAATATCTGGGTCTCCACCTGGACAATAAACTGGACTGGTCAGCCAACACTGATGCACTCTACAAGAAAGGGCAGAGCAGGCTGTACTTCCTGAGGAGGCTGCAGTCCTTCAATGTGTGCAGCAAGCTCCTCAGGATGTTCTACCAGTCTGTTGTTGCCAGCGTCCTCTTCTATGCAGTGGTATGCTGGGGAGGAAGCAAAGAAGAAGGATGCGGGGAGACTTGACAGGCTGGTAAGGAAAGCTGGCTCTGTGGGAGTGCATCACTTCAATATCTGACAAAAGGACCCTGAACAAACTGATCAACATCTTGGACAATGAGTGTCACCCACTCCACAGCACTATTGTTAAGCAGAAGAGCCTGATCAGCTGGAGACTTCGCTCACTGCCTTGCACAACAGACAGACTGAGGAAGTCATTTGTCCCCAGGGCCATTGAACTGTCCAATGCTTCACTTAAGGGAAGAGGAGAGATAGACTTCTCTGCATAGGCTGTCTGCCTCTTCACCCCCTCCATGTTTGGAAACTGTCTGTCCACTAGCCACTTTTTACCACTGTCTTCTGCCTCACTGTTTGCGTGCTATATTAGCACATTAGCACATATGCATAACCCCTCCCTCCATGCCACAGCCGAACTGTGGCCACACTTATACCTTTTCTTAAAATAGTTATATATATAGATATATAGACTTATTCTTGCACTGTTGGACTTACTCATTTGCACTATCACCATGACCACTATCACCATTGCACTATCACCGTGACACTCACTCACACAGAGCACCTTACCTTACCTTACTATGCACAGAGAATCACAGGCTCAGTCCCTGCCTCAGTCATTGCAAGCGCCTCTTGATTGATTAATCACCATGTGGATACTGATTTTAGAATTGATTTAGATTAAGTGTTAGTTAGTATAATTTGTATTTTAGTATATTTAGTATATTCTTTATCTTCTACTGTCCTTATTGCTTAGTTGTGTTTTTATATACTTTTAATTACTTTTTCTGCTGTTAGTGAATGTGTGTGTGTGTTGTCTGTATGCTACTGAGACCTTGAATTTCCCCTAGGGATCAATAAAGTATCTATCTATCTATCTATCTATCTATCTATTAGGAAGTGGTTTATAAAATATGTATCCTCACCCTAACTAATCATTAGTGCATGTGTATGTAACAACTGTTAAATAATGGAAATATTACTTAATCAAAAACATTATTGCGTTATTTATTAAGTATTAACAATAATGTATAAACATATTTTAGATATAGGCTTATTTGAAACTATTTATAACTGTGTGAACAAATGCTTTACTGATGATAAATTATGTATGAACAAGAAATTACTAATGATGAACAAACCATTAACTAATAAGTAACAAAGGCTTAATAAATGATGAATTGTGTGTAGTATAAAGTGTTACCAAATACTTACAAGTAGTTTATAACTCACTTAAAAATATATTGTAAATTCTTAATAAACCATTTACAAGGAATTACTAAATGGTTAGTTATACATTCAGTAGCCATCAGATAACATTAAAATACAAATAAATTAATGGTATCTAATGAGACTAGATGTACCGCAGAGCAGTACAAAATATGACCGCCGCCCAGTCCAGCACATTTTTTCCACAAAAATAAATCACGCTGAAAAGCCTATATGATTCTAACTGTCTCACTAAATTGCATTATCCACACTCAATTCTCACTGATATCTGCTAGACAACAAGTACCAAAACATGATTAGTTCATAGATTTCACATGTAAAATTAATTTTATACAACCCCACCTCCATCTTGCCTGTTCATAATTCTGAGAAATTCTTGAATTGTGTGCATGTGTGCATGTACATGTTTATGTTATGTGTGTGTGTGTGTGTGTGTGTGTGTGTGTGTGTGTGTGTGTGTGTGTGTGTGCTTGTGTGTGTGCCTGTGTATGTGCCTGTGCAAGCGTACATATGTCTACTGTGTGAGTATGTGTCATACGTATGATTACTGTGAATGTATGTGTGTGTGTGTGTATCTGTTTATGCACATGTGTGTACATGAAATGGGTTAACATGACCCCTGGAGGCAAACATACAGAAAAAAATGGTCATCCTAGTCCCTACAGTTCTCAAGATATTCACAGAGAACTGTGTCTGCCCTACCCTCCTTTCGGGGGTCCAGTCCAGCGGGGGGGCTACAGATCAAAACGAAAAACGATGGTTCCATGCTATCCATGTGGGGTTACATGCCCACCAAGTTTCGTGTACCCCGGTCTTTCAGTGTCCCGGGAATCATTGACGGAAATTAGGGCATGCAAAAAAGAAAAAATCTGACTAAACCTATATGACCGCCGCTTCGCTGCGCGGCGGTCATAATAAGTAAAGAGTTAACTTACCATTTAGTAATACCTTGAAAATGGTTTATTAAGCATTTACAAAATGAGTTTTAAGTAACTTATAAACTAATTGTAAGTAATTTATTAATGTTATAGTAAATAGCTAACAAACCATTTATTAACACCTTGTAAATGTTTTGTTAATACACCTTATTAGTGTTATTGAAATGTATTATATGTATGATAATGTGCTATATAAATAAATGTGACTTTGACTTAGATTTTTTGACTTTGAATAACTTCCACGCACACTTCATAAATGTTGGAAAAGCTGAAACATATACTGACGCTCATAAAAGATGACAGTGAGAGTCATTCAAGTTGTTCAAGGAAACGATGATACAGTGAGAGTGTGCATGCTTACCCCTTCCTTCCTGCATATGCTAACACACAAAATGCCTCAGCTGCCCAGTGTGTGACTTTGTCATGATCCAGTTATTGAAGCTACACAAAGAATTCCTCTTGTCGTCATTTTTCAATGTATTGAATACCCATTAAGCGCTAAGGGGGTACCCAGGTCAGATAAAGCCTGATAATTCCTAAAAGAGTGGTTCACAATAAGTACCACCTCAGAAAACCATTGGCTCTCCAAGTACCACCATTATGACCAGCATTAAAATACAATAGTGTAGGCCAATTTAACATCAATTTACATATTTTACATTGTGCATACTGTACCACTGATTTAAACAATACATCTATGACTGTATATAGATCAGAGAGAGAGAGAAGTCCTCTGATAAGATGTCATTTGGTCCCCTTGGCCAGGCACTTGTGAATATTGTGAACTCCGATCAAAGCAAGATGGAGAAACAGAAGCATATGAACCTTTGTGTTCATGTTTTATTTGTTTATTTATTTATTCGACAGTTCTTCACAGTAATTATAAACATGGAATAGAAGTAGAAAATAGCAAAATATCAAAAAAGTAGAAAAATATTATTTCAAAAAGGTCTCTGAAGATAAATGGGAACAAATGTAAATGAGTCTATAGACTGTCCCTACATAAGTATAGGCCATTACCCTGTCGTGCAGGTTACATTGTCAACAAGAGTAACAAGTTTAAAATACAAACATTCATGTTCATTACACTAAAGGTCCATCAAGCATGGTTAAAATGTTTCCATTAGACTAATGTGTCTTTTTCAAGAGTATGAAAATCAATGGTGCTTCAAAGCCTCTTCAAACTCTTGTCCCAATGTCCTTTACATCTTATTGAGCAGTGGAGGCAGTTGCGGGGATCTGTGTAGTGTTGACATTTTCCTTACTATTGAAGAAAGTAACAGAAATAAAAATCAATCTATTTGCATTTTAATAGATAAACATTGACAATTTAGTATAAGTGTAAATTGCTATACCTGCTCACAAACTTGCTAATGACTTTGTGGATCCACTTGACCTCAGGTGCGATACAAACCATGTTCTCGTTCTTCAGTGTAATACTGAAAAAAATGAAGGAAAAAAGCATATATTTGAATTGATTGATTTGATATATTTAACACTCCACTTATAGAATACAAGTACAGTACTATCTACTAGCTCACTTACATTATCTCTGTCTGCCGACAATAGGCTCCCGGGGACATAATCTCCAGTTTCTTGAAGTGCTTGGGGCTGATGAAGTTATGGGTGGTGCGACGACAGCGGCACCACCTTGGGATATCCCCTGGCAAAGCTATAAAGAGATTATAAAGATTATACTGATGTATAAGATTATAGAGATTATAAAGATGTTATGTACAGGTGATCATATGATTCCAGGGTTTTTGCGTGGCATCTATTTCTTTTGAATCAGGTGTGAAAATGTCTCTGCTAGCAACCATAGAATATATATTATAAATGAATCATGTAATGGTAATCAAATAATTAAACAATTAAACTAGTCTTAATATTGTCAGAAGGAAGGAGGGATGCAATTTTACAAAGTGCTTTGCCATTTACCACATAATTCAGTTGCTAAGTTTTCTAGAGAAGACAGAGGTTAAATGTTGCTAAGTTGTCTAGAGCAGACAGAGGTTAAATGCCTTACCGAGTGTTAGAGTCAGGCCGCAGAGCACAAGAGCGGCCAGCAGCACGTGGGATTGGAGGGCCATCTCTGTTGGTTAATTAGCTTGGACGGGAGCTGTGCTGGTTGGGCTGCGTGTGCTGTGGTGTCCCCTTGATGATGCACTAGCTGGAGAATGCCCTTAAGGGTGCAGCCTCATGGTTTATAAACACTACAAAGAGGGAAGTGAATCTGACTCATCTGAACTCAGTCTGATATCTTGGGGGGTGCAGGGGTGGGGGTGGGTTTTTTTTTTTTTTAAATGAACTGCAGAAGAGCCATGTGCTGAATATTTAAATTCCCTATTAATTCCCTGCACAGATTCTGAAATGTTAGGTTTAAATTATATTATGATATAGGATCGCTGAATTAAAAAAACTAGTTGCAATAAGTTGGATCAAGAACTTATAGAATTAATTTATAATTTTACTTCTATAGTATTTTCATGTTCTATAAAATACTATAGACTATAACTAGACTATAACATTTGTCCTTTGGTAAGCCTTACTGATACCACATACCACTTGTCTGCCACAATTTCATCATGTGTGAACAGCTGAGTGAAACCTTTTGGTGGCATTCTCATTTGGGGCACCATGACTGCTTTCACTTTGGACATGCTGAAGGGAGAATTATGTTTTTTTGTGTGTGTGCAAATGCAACTGGAAGGTAATGGGAAATTACAGGTTTCTGCACCCTGGTATACTTAAATAATGCCTATGAAATACAAGACTTTAGTCAATATTGCACAACACAGGTGATTAGTGTGGTTAGAAGCAAACAAATATTCATTCCAAAGACGGATTAGAGGTTTTGTGATGGTAATGATGTAATGTACTATATGTGATATAGCCGACTGCTCCAGCACCAGATAGAAAAAGTACTGATACATCTGACTGGGGGTTTTATTAATGGAACTACCTAACATGCTGTATTAAAGAAATTATTTGTGATTTTGTATCTGGTAAATGGAAACCGCATCCTTCCCATTATACATTTAGGCAGGATGGTGCAATTCTGTGCACGGGATTTACACATTTCAATTTCCCACATCCCTCTGCACGCACACACACACACACACACACACACACACACACACACAAACACACACACACACACATACACACACAATCTTTTCTTGATTTTCAGAAAAGATTGACATCTTACTGGCACTACCTCAGATATCCTATAGGGAAATGTATTTCTTGACAATGTTTTTTTTTAGTCTCTTATTCAGATATCACCTGTTTCTCCTAAACTTTAGGAGAAATGAGGACCAATAAGAATAAATTGCAAAGAAAAAATAACATTAAATTTAACTTAAATTTTGCTTAGGGCTGAGACAAGGGGAGGACTGTTTTTCTGATGATTAAATTAAGAAATATGAGGAAATGGTCAAAATCTCATGTTGATCTATAAAGCTTAGAAATAAAAAAAATATATAAGAGAAAAAGATGCTCCTTTCCCATGGGATAGTAGCATTGTCAACTTATATTTCAGTGAATGACAGCTTAGGAACAATAATATTTAAGTGAACTAATACGTTTCTATGGGCTATGGGATCTTGCCAATGTTAGAGTTATTTAATCACTCTGTGCACAAGCATAATAACAATTGAACATGTAATTTAGAGGGTTTAGATTCTATGGTCTGTATGCTCTGTTCTAGGGGCATTGTCAAAAGCACAAAACATTTGCACACAGACACACACACACAGATCCACACCCACACACACAGACACACACACACACATGCTTACAAAACAAGTAGAGGAGATTCTGCTTTCATGTTCGAAGAAGCAGAAAGTTAAGAAACAGAAATGTGCTTCTTTGTAAATGCCTCTACTTTCATTGTAAAGGCCAAAGAAGGACAACAGTGTGCATATTGGCTTCCTGTGTTGCAAACTTCACTTCTGAACATAGGTGGGAAGTAGGGACAAAGGGCCATCACTCTGCAACATTTAACTTCAATCAACTTGTGTTCTAACATATTAATAAGATGGCATGTTCCTCTCGTTTCTTGGCACACGATGAAACCTTATTTCATATTTCATGAAATTGTAAGGGGTTTGCAGTCATCAGCATGTGGAGGAGACATTTCATAAATCATTTGTTATGATATTTAAATAACTACATGTATTTATGTTTGAGTTCATTTGCATTCTCTTTGTGGAGCACTATTTCCTATGTATGAGAGTCCCTTTAAACACTACCTTAAAATTCCCTCTTGACCCATCACATGTAAAACCTAATTAAGCAATCCTCTAAATCTCTGAATACATCAATACATCTGGTTGATATTCTATTAAAAAGCAGTTACCATAGTGTCGACACACAAGCCTAAAAGTATAGACTCATAATACAGATTACTGTATGACCTTGTATGTCTGGCAAGAGGTTGCATCCACAGCAGTTGAATGTACTGTAGCCTACAGTGACTGCAACTGCAACTGACTGCACTAAATTTGGATTACAGTACATCAGACTGTCACTTGCCTTTACATATGGTTATATCAGTGTTAGACATTGTTCTATTCACCCATTTTTCTTAACAGTTTTAGCGTTTCTGTGTGAGCTTTCCCCACCTAATGATGATTGTTTCTTGCTAAACACTTTGTGTAAAGCACCATCTGCTGGTCTTATTGTAATTGTGCATAATGCATAGCATCATTTTCGCTATCATCAGAACATGATGTCAAGTATATTGATGAAAACAATCATTATATATTAAGTAATGAAACAGTTTTTCAAGCTTTAATGTCATTGTCCTCATATTTATTATCACAGTTTCATGCAACATATATATCTGGCCAGGGTAGGAATTTCACGGCGGCCACGACGGCCATGTCATAGCCCCTTGCGTTGGCCGTGACGCCCCTTTGAAAATCAGAGGTTTACAGGCCACGGTGGCCTTGGTGCCGCCTTCTTTCAATATTCTGCTTTGCGTCCTACTAATAGCGATATATATTTAGCCTATGGCCTGTCAAAACAATCTTAGCATTCACAGCGCAAATTACGCAGTGGAGAAAGTTAGCGCAAGAAAGAAAGTGCGTCCAAATTCACCCATTCTTCTCAGTTGAACTAAGTAGCCTACTCATCACACAGACATCACAAGTAAAGAGCTTTTTCTCAGCTTTTAAACGATGTCAGCCGCTAATTGCTGTGCTGAACGGTTCGCGAGAAAAGTAAATAATATCATTCAATTTAATCATAAATTCTACTGAAGGTTTTGCGTCCATCTCCCTACCCATTCATCTCGGCGGAATACTTCACGAACCCCTCGTTTAACACATGACAAACCATATATCAGAATAAACAGCAGACCTTACCGAACACAAGGGTGTAAAGCAGTCCCCTGTACAGTTAGCCGTTCCAGAGTAATCCCGTTTTTAATTTGCAGTAAATTTCAACATACATGGATGTCTCCAAATTTGGGCTTTAAGTTTTACACTGTGTTTGTTTGTTCCACATTATTTTATAACGGGCCAAATACAAAATAAATATTACAAATGTCGCCTAGATATCGGTAAATCAGAGGACAGCTGACTAAGAGTTTGTGAAAGTAGCCTTAATGATCACAAAATGCTAAGCATGCATCTAGGCTATTTGTCTTTCTTAAAGCTGAGCTGTGCTTAAATTGTTCAATACATGATTTCATAACAGGCCAAATATCAAATAAATGTTAAATATAGCCTAAATATCTGCAAATATTATTTGATCAGATGATTTACAGTTATATGTAATGAGTCATGTTTCATGTTTTTGTAATGTTTCATACAGTGATGCAGGTCTACTGCAGTGAATAGGCTAAATACAACTTTGATCATTTTTATAGCCTACTACTGTATAGTTAACGTTGGCCTTAGTGCCCTGACATGTGGCCTTTGTGCCCTCCACCAAATATGCCCAACTGAAGGCCAAGTGGCCTTGCCCCCAGAATGTTGAAATTCCAAGCCTCTATCTGGCTATATCTGTTGTACAGTCACACACTCTCTGACTGGTCCAACCATGATCTGATCTCCATCCACATCAATGCCAGTAATATGCGGTTAGTCTTTGTGTGTATGTGTGTGTGTGTGTGTTTGTGTGTGTGTCTGCACATGTGCATACCTACATGCGTGCTTGTTTGATTTGTGTGTGTGTGTTTGTGTGTGTGTGTATGTGTGTGTGTGTGCACATGTGCATACCTGCATGCATGTGTGTGCTTGTTTGAGGACATCTCTGTGTGTAGATCACCACTGCAGGATGCAGAGTATCCATCTACTGTGTGGCTCCTCTTGCTTCATTGCAGACTTACTTTCCCATATGTATCCACTAGGTGGCACCATTGTAACACATTAAGTAACAATTCCTGAAGATTATGGGCTGTATTTTGGGCCACCAGCGCATGGCGTAATACTAGTTATTCACCTGCGGAAAGTTGAATTCGTTATTTTGCACGTTTATTTTTTAAGCATTGCGCCCAGGGGTGTGGCAATTAACAACCTAGGGAGGGACCTAGCGCTTTGTCTAAAAATCGCTATCATACACCACCTAAACCTGGTCAGAAGTCAATGGCGAGTTGTTCATATGCTATTTTAAGAGCGCATGTCAACAGTCATATTGGCAGGTGCACGCACCATCCTTCTATCATTCATGAACGCACACCAGCGCACGTCCATGCAAAGCATTACAAATTGCACGATTACAATGGGAAACATAATTAGAATAAAGATATTACGAAATACTGTATATCTCATGATGAGTAGTTATTCACCATCATTTGCAAATTGGTAATGACGGTTAAAAGTGATTAGGGGAGAGGCGAGAGACACGTATGGAGCACAGCTGAAGACGCACTGTCACGAGATATAAGCAACTCCTCTGCAGGATAAATGTTGTTTTATTCAGTCATTTGAGCAACATTAGGGTAAGTTGCTTTTTCCAGCCTATGTTTTCGATGGTAACCCATTGTCAGTCAATAGTGAAAGTAACTGCATATAACTGTTTTGTCATTGACTCCTTTGGTGAAGTTAGTTTCACTCAAGGGCGTAGGTTTGGTCTCAGCTTTGGTGGGGACATCCAATCCCCCCCCCCCCCCCCCGGCTGAAAAGTTAACTTTTACTGACAAGAGTCAGACTGTCAATAGACAATAGCCTCTTTCATTATTTATAGTACTCTAAAGTAAAACTAGCATCTCCGACTGGAGAGAAATATGTGCAGACGAAAACAATTGTTTAGCCTAAACGTAAATAAATGTTTGACCACTAGATGCCAATTTTGTTTCTCAGATAACAGATCTCAGCTAAGCATATCTTAAATTTGCCCAGATTATATAGTCATATATATATATATATATATATATATATATATATATATATATATATATGTTTCACATATATATATATAGTTATATAGTATTTTATTTATGTTACTGAGTACGGAAATGCACCATAGTTTAGGATTGAATATGTCTATGAATTTATGTGACTCTAAATTATATTTGTATTTGCTTAACTGTAATTGGAATTCTTTTGCTGTAAGATACCAGTGCCTTAATGGCGATTTCCTTTGTTATTTTAGACTGTTGGCAATACAGAATATCACAATACAGAAGTGAATCTACTCCATCTCATTATATTGTACAGCAATGCTGCTGACTCCAATTGAATTGACAATTTGACATAGGCTAATAATTAGAACCTCACCTGAAGCCCTGATGCTGTTTCCTCAACCTGCCATCCATCTGTAGTGGTTTGATGCTCTTTCCTGCATACAAAGTGGTTCATTCATTTTGTAGCCTATCCTTTGGCTAGCGAGTTTAACCCTCCTACCATATTGTATATGATAGTGTTATTTGGATATTATTCATCAAATAATGATTCATTATATTTGAATAACCAACAGTGTTAACATATTCACATTGCCAACACGTTTTTACAGCATGTGTCATTACAATGCAATGACAGTCCTTCAAACGAATTTGGGTCTCCCTTTTATTTCTCTGCATTGTGTAGGCTACACTCAGAAATACATAACATAAACAGAATAGAAACGAAAAATGTCCAGATCCAATGTTTATTGTGACTTCCAAGATTCTAACTTATATTAAGGTAGGCTAATTAACATTCAGTGACTTGGTAATAGCATCTATTGTGATAGCGCGACTTCTTGGTTGAAAGATTACAGAAGCTAGGTTTATCTTTAACAATATCCTGGGTAACATATGCTATCACCAGTTAATACTATTTTTCCCCATAATAGAATATGCATAATTTGAAAGCCTGGTCACTACCACTGCTAGCTTGTGTGGCTAGTTATTTTGCTTAATACTTACACTCTGCTTTATGAAAAAGCTTCGTATGTCCCCTTTCTTCTTCTTGGGTGGCATAGCTGATCTACACACCACAAAAAGGGGTTTGTATGTATGCTGAAGGGTAAAGGGAATATCAAAATGTTTCACTCTGGCCTTTTATGGGGTAGGCCTATGTATTGACAGACAGCCCTGGTAACTTACCGTTGTCGTTGACACACCCGCTCGCTTGACTATCAGTGCAAGAACTAGATGTACCGCAGAGCGGTACAAAATATGACCGCCGCCCAGTCCAGCATAAATCACGCTGAAAGGCCTATATGATTCTAACTGTCTCACTAAATTGCATTATCCACACTCAATTCTCACTGATATCTGCTAGACAACAAGTACCAAAACATGATTAGTTCATAGATTTCACATGCAAAATTCATTTTATACAACCCCACCTCCATCTTGCCTGTTCATAATTCTGAGAAATTCTTGAATTGTGTGCATGTACATGTTTATGTTATGCGTGTGTGTGTGTGTGTGTGTGTGTGTGTGTGTGTGTGCGTGCTTGTGTGTGTGCCTGCGTATGTGCCTGTGCATGCAAGCGTACATATGTCTACTGTGTGAGTATGTGTCATACGTATGATTACTGTGAATGTATGTGTGTGTGTGTGTGTGTGTATCTGTTTGTGCACATGTGTGCACATGAAATGGGTTAACATGACCCCTGGAGGCAAACATACGGAAAAAAATGGTCATCCTAGGCCCTACAGTTCTCAAGATATTCACAGAGAACTGTGTCTGCCCTACCCTTCTTTCGGGGGGTCCAGTCCAGCGGGGGGGCTACAGATCAAAACAAAAAATGACGGTTCCATGCTATCCATGTGGGGGTACATGCCCACCAAGTTTTGTGTACCCCGGTCTTTCAGTGTCCCGGGAATCCTTGTTGGTGTACGTCACTAAATGTACACATCAATTATTTTATTGTAAGGCCCCCCATGAACGAAAGTACACAAAACTTGGCATGCATTCGGAGGGTGTCATAATGATCCTACACTTTTAATTTCGTGCAGTTTTGACCTTGTCAGCCAGAGATATTGTGATGAAAACACCTAATTTTTTGCTTTTTAATTTTTAACTAGGTGGCGCTATACATAAAATAAGTGGTAATGGGATGGGTTGACATGCCCCCTTAAGACCAACATACATAAAAAAGGTGGACCTCCTAGGCCCTACGGTTATCGAGATATTCACAGAAAACTGTCTCCGGCCACCTACAGGCCAGTTGGTGTATAGTAACATAAATTAATTTATTGTGTGGCCAGGGTAGGAATTTCACGGCGGCCACGACGGCCATGGCCGTCGTAGCCCCTTGCATTGGCCGTGAGGCCCCTTTGAAAATCAGAGGTTTACAGGCCACGGTGGCCTTGGTGCCCCCTTCTTTCAATATTCTGCTTTGCGTCCTACTAATAGTGATTTTTATTTAGCCTGTGGCCTGTCAAAATAATCTTAGCATTCACGGCGCAAATTAATTTAGTCTTTTACGCAGTGGAGAAAGTGACAGCGCAAGAAAGAAAGTGCGTCCAAATTCACCCTTTTTCAGTTGAACTACTCGCGAAGTAGCCTCATCACACAGACATCACAAGTATCACATGAAAGAGCTTTTTCTCAGCTTTTAAACGATGTTAGCCGATAATTGCTGTGTTGAACGGTTCGCGAGAAAAGTACATAATATAATTCAATTTAATCATACATTCTGCTGAAGGTTTTGCGTCCCATGATCTCCCTACCCATTCATCTCGGTGGAATACTTTACGAACCCTTCTTTTAACACATGACAAACCATATATCAGAATAAACAGGAGACCTTACCGAACACAAAGGCGTAAAGCAGTCCCCTGTACAGTTAGCCGTTCCAGAGTAATCCAGTTTTGAATTTGCAGTAAAGTTCGACATACATGTCTCCAAATTTGGGCTTTTACATTGTTCCACATGATTTCATAACGGGCCAAATACAAAATAAATGTTACAAATATCGCCTAGATATTGGTAAATCAGAGGACAGCTGACTAAGAGTTTGTGAAAGTAGCCTTAATGATCACAAAATGCTAAGCATGCATCTAGACTATTTGAGTTTCTTAAAGCTGAGCTGTGCTTAAATTGTTCAATACATGATTTCTTACATAACAGGCCAAATATAAAATAAATGTTATATAGCCTATATATCTGTAAATATTAGATGATCAGATGATTTACAGTTCTATGTAATATGTCATGTTTCATGTTTTTGTAATGTTTCATACAGTGATGCAGGTCTACTGCAGTGAATAGGCTAAATATCAAAGATCATTTTTATAGCCTACTACTGTAGGCTATAGTTAACTTTGGCCTTGGTGCCCTGACATGTGGCCTTTGTGCCCCCCACCAAATATGCCCAACTGAAGGCCAAATGGCCTTGCCCCCGGAATGGTGAAATTCCAAGCCTGTGTGTGGCCCCCCATTAACGGAATTCCATGAAACTTGGCGTGCATACAGAGGGTGTCATAATGATCCTACACTTCCAATTTTGTACAGTTTTGACTTTGTTAGGTCACAGATACCTTCAATTACAACACCTCATTTTTACTTTTTTGTGTTTAACTAGGTGGCGCTATACATGAAATGAATGGTTATGGAATGGGTTGACATGGCCCCTTGAGATCAACATACAAAAAAAAAATGGTCCTCCTAAACCCTACGGTTTTCGAGATATTCACAGAAAACTGTGTCTGCCCTACCCTCCTTTCGGTGGGTCCAGTCCAGCGGGGGGGCTACAGATCAAAACAAAAAACGATGGTTCCATGCTATCCATGTGGGGTTACATGCCCACCAAGTTTCGTGTACCCCGGTCTTTCAGTGTCCCGGGAATCATTGACAGAAATTTGGGCATGCGAAAAAGAAAAAAAAAAAAAAAAAAGAAAAAAAAAAAATCTGACTAAACCTATATGTCATAATAATAAAGCAATGTGTGTGCAGCATGCGTGTCAGATAACCCTTCCCCCTCCCCCTCAGATTTTCAGCCAATCAAACGACGACGTTTCTTGTACTGTCGTGCTGGCTGTCGGAATGATCAGCAGCACAAATGAGTTCGCTAAAATATTGGTGGGGACAATTTTGTCATCTTAAAATATTGGTTAGGACTAGTCATGAGCGTCCCACCCTAAATCTACGCCCATTAATGGTATCAGTTAGGCCTATAACACAACATAAATTGTGCTGGCGACCCAAATAAAATCTCCTGTGACCCACCCGTGGGTCGCGACCCAGACTTTAGGAAACACTGGTCTAAGCCTTAGTTTAAAAAAATCTTCAGGTGTAAGTAATAAGTTAAAGAACCACATTCTGTGTAATATAGAGGTTATCATAAGATACTCTAGTTTGTAATTTCTTTTAAAGTATACATTTTGAACACAAATGGAGTCACGGGTCCAGGGATGGACCAGTGAAGTTGCTTCTTCTCCACCCTTCTCTTTTCACAAAACTCACCAGAGGGGGGGGGGGGGGGGTTCAGGCATCTGTGTCCAGGGGTTCATAATCCATCCATGCCATGGCATGCCTATGTCCGTCAAAAGTTTGGAATAACCTAATTGACTGACCTAACTAACGACTTGTTTGTGATTTTTAATAATAGTTTTGCATGGTAGTAGATAATGTATTGAAGTTTTGTTTGAGGGTCCCTCAGACCCCACCACAGATTTGGTCTCCCCCAATGTTGACATCATGACGCAGGACGGAAGTTTCATAGATGTGCCCTAGCGTAGAAGCGACTGTGAGACTGTTCTCAGCGTCACGGGTTGGCTTTGATGCGAGTGGTTGAAGTAGCACGTCAATAGATGACAGACAAGTGGCTTATCAAATCTTATGCAAGGATTTTTTAATAAGGCCCAGCCTTCTGAAGCACCACTCCAATGGATCGATCCCAGATGGATGAGTGGAGCTAGGTGACCTTGTCTCTGGTACTTGCGCCTGTTCCAGTTGAAATTGCTGTCAGAGGTTCTGGTTTAGAGCTGGCCTTCCCACAAATGAAACAATCTCTCCATATTTGAAATGATGTTGTGTCAGCCCTACTCAGCCTTTTTGATGCAGATGTGCTCTCACTCTCAACATTTGCAACTTGCTGCTGCTCACTGATTTTTGTCTTACTGTAGTTCGCTCTACATGATACATGATACATGATTTGAAACTTTATCATCTGTATATGGAGCCAGAGTTTTATGGACATCACCATCTCTCTCTCTGCTGAGCAAGGGTAAGTATGCGTTGGAGGCCTTCTACTGTGGGGTTTTGGACATAGGGATCTTTTGTCTTGCCCTTTTCAAAATGTTTTCCACAAATGATACAAAGCTTTGGATCCAATGTCTGTAAGAGATTCTCCATAATTCAAGAGACTAGTGAAAAGGAAAAATGATATACATTTCAGATATTTCATTGAAATGCAAATCAAGTTGAATTACACATGCAACATTAGTCAGAGGGCTAAGTACTTTCTTAGCTAGGGAAAGTAGTTTCTACAACTAACTGTTTAGCTATAGGGGTGAAGTAAGCAGTGTAGGCTCTACTGTCCACTGCTGGTCTGGACAGACAAAAGCTAACAATATTATTTTCCATTATTCAGTAATGACTTGACCAAAACAAAATTCAAGTGAATGTAAATATTTTAATAAAGGTGTTTCATTCCAATGTTAACCTGATTCAATTGGATCTGTGTTTCATATGAAATGTATCATTATTAAATGTAGATATAGATCAGCACTTACCTTGCAGTAACAATGAATTTGTCAACATTCTTCTCACCACTGATAATGTGATTTGGACTTGAGACTGTATTTTGCCAGTGTTCTGTTTTCTTTCATTTTGGACACCTCATACATTGAGTGACAGAACACCCTAATTTGTCATACTATATTTATTTGGTATTGTTGGATTCAGTACAACCCCACCTTTCCAACGAGCTATCATATGTGTTTCTATGATAATCCCTGGCAGAGCAGCTACAAAGTAAATGAAAACATTCTGCATAGATATTATTTTTTTGCATGTCCGCTTATTTTAGGTGTATGTTTACATGTCTCTACTCATTCCAAACATCAATATATTCACATCCAGTCTTTTCTAGTAGGTAAAGTAACTTCCTGACTATAAATATGCCAAGTTTCAAAGAGCTTGTGTGATTGATCTGCACTAATTTATATGCCTTAACTCAAATACGGACAGGCTATATTTTAGTCCTTTTTTGGTTTTGGGGTGTATAACAATATGTTAATTTAACAATCTTAGCAGTAAAATATTTAGCCAAGAATCCATTTCATATATGGGAGACCTTAGAGATGAGGAAAAACATTGTTGGGTTAAGTTCTTCTTCCGGGGTATCTCAAAAACTAAAGCCCTTTCTGACCATTTGTCACTAGCCTATTTATTTGATCACACACAATTAAGAAATATTTCCTAATCTGGAAAATGCTACGTTTTTTTCGGCCAGCGGTTTTATAATAGTCTACCATTCATTTGTGCCGCAAATGATCAGACGTGTGACAGAAGCATGGGCATAGCCTGTTAACTTCGCTGATCCGCGGATAGCAATCTCATCGGAGAGGAGGCCCTAACGCTGCAGATAACAGAGAGAAAGGCACAGAACACAGTTGCATGTCCAGTGTAGCCATGGGTCTGGTGAATATAGCCTACCGAATGCAGATGGCTACAAGCTCACGCTTTGCCTGGTCTAGACTAGAAGCTTATGCTTCAAAGATTTAGAAGCTGGGAACGTAGCGCTCCAGAATCTTATAGCACCCGCCCCCTGGTAAAACAAACGTGTTTGTCAGAGAGAAAAAAAATCTGATCATAAAATGTATAGTAAAAAGGAACGATGGTGTTGTAGAAATGTAGCGGAGTAAAAGTACAGATAATTGCTGTAAAATGTAACGAAGTAAAAGTCAAAAGTATGCACTATAAATTCTACTTAAGTAAAGTAGCATACTGTAACGTTGGTGTCGTTTGGACTGAGTGCTAGCCTCCCAGAATGCAATGTGTGTGAATGCTGGTTTGTGTAATGTCGTTTTAGTTAGTGTAATTGCGTTTTCCTTGTCATGTATGTGCATACCTGTCATGTATCCACCAGCCTGTCTGCAGCCTACTTCGCCTACTTCTATAACTCCAAAGCTGCTTGCTGTCAGATTTGGTTCCGAGGGAACAAGTTCAGTGTATCAACAACACTCAATAACAGTTTATGTGATGTGTTAATCAATTAAATTCCCAACAATTTCACAACAGCTAGTTCTGGAGTAGATTCAACTAGCCCACTTGCTTACGACGAGACTCAGAGTCTGTCTCAAATGGTGTACTTACGTGAGTACACTTTCGTGTAGTACACTATGTGCACTGTGTGCTTACTGGCGGAGTGCGCAAATTTTAACAAAATAGTATTGTCTCATATCAAACACTAACTCCGTGCACTTCACGGAAATGACGATCGCAAACATTTTAACATAACTTTATTGGCGTCCTCAACTCGACAGTGACATGGTCATACTGTGTCAAAACATGAACCGTTTATGTTATAACTTGCTTGTACCTCTGTAAAGTCTGTTTTCCACTGCTGCTGCTTCAGCTTTCTCAACCGCGATTTCCACGAGTTTGAAAACGCCCCCTCCCCTTCCGCTATTTGGCCAACATGGCGTCCATTAAGGGCGAAAAGTGTCCAGCGTTGCACACTCAGCTTTTTGACCGTTATGAGTGCACCATCCGGGAACTTGCAGCGCCCTTCGTGTCGTTGGAATTGTCAGTGTGAACACCCTCATACACTCAAATTAGGTATTGTAAGTGCAGAAGTACGCGATTTGAGACAGAGTCTCAGGCTGCGCAGTTGGCACCCGCTTCCTTATTTGGGTTTTGGGTTGCCAGGTTTTATGACAAAAGAGTTGAAATTGAAACTAAGTGATCGTGTATGTGTAGGGTGTATTTCATACACAATCTGGCAACCTGAATGGATCAATGATTTTAAAATAAAGTTTGATGACCATGCAAATTACGGGAGTTTACTGGGAGAAATAACAAAACGGGAGGGTGCTGGGAGATGACCTTGAAATACGGGAGAAACCCGGGAAAAACGGGAGTGTTGACAGGTATGTGTATGTGCTAGCTTGTGTAGTCTTTCTTTAGGTTGTACCTCATGTGTTTTGCCCGGTGTATTGTATGTGACTACCCTGTTTGTGTATCGTGCTTGTTTTATTGACTTCCCTTGTGTTTCCTATGTAATGGAGTCTTGGTATGTGTGAGATTCCCGCTTCAGCTAATAAACCTTTGATTGGACAACTATGTGTCGCTATCAAATCAAAATTACGAACATGGCCTCCGCTCAGCGAGAGAAGCTGGGAGCGGGAGACCTCACCACTGGGTGGAGGCCCACGCAAGAGGATCCAGAGAGAGCTCTTGTAAGGACTGCTGAAAAGCGCGGGGCCTTCTATCGTTGCTGCTGACGGAGAGGTGCTGTCGTCTGGACCTGCCTGCTGCCATGGGAGGAGATCTTGCCGGAAGAGGGGCCTGAAGAAGCGTTCGCGGAGAAGACGACACTGGCCTGGGCAGTGACTCCGCGCCGGGTGGTTCGAGGCAGGAGCTGGCGGTGGCCGCGACGCGTGAGCATAGCCGAGGGAGAGCGGCGAGGAAGAGGTTCCTGGACGATGGACGGTTGGCAGAGACGCTGGGGGCAGCGAACTCGCGACGGTGGGGCAGCTTCAACGGAAAGGCCCTCTGAACTCTGAACTTTAAAACGTTTGGGTGCGTGTGAGAGGCACCGTGCTGTGTGGGCGCCCGTTCTAGTTGGCCTGTTGGCCGGCGCCAGAGAAAAAAAAGAAAAAAAAAAGAAAGGTTCGCTGTGTTGGGAGATAGCACGAGGCAGAAGAGGGGGGTCAAGCCTTCGTCGTGACCATGACGGAGTGGAGCGGGCCGGGAACAAAGGAGGACAGCTCTGCAAGGAGGCAGCGCGAGGAGGGACGCCGAAACCGGTAGCTGACGGCCTGAGAGCTCAGTGTAGTCCGGCTGCAGCGGAGCTGGTGCCTGCCTATCCTGGTCGGTGCAACTGTGGAGTGGAGCGACGGAGGTGCAGCGACAGTTGACCCGTGAGTTCCAGTGCTTGGTGCCACAGTCTACGGTAGTAAGGCCACCTAGGGCCCCGTCTGGAGAGGAGGAGTGCCGCGGTGACACGCCGCGGAATGTGCAGCCTGAGGGCGGCTGCTGAGAGGGAGCTGGTGACGAGCGGGGACGGCCACGTGGCTGCTAGCACGCCCGCACTGGATTGCTAGCAGCATGGCTCCCCGTTGAGTGAGCTCCTGCGGCGTGTGCACCCCACGTGTTGTTGGCGGTACCACAGACTGATGGACTGAGCGAGTGAATGCCCACACCGACGTTATGGCAATGGCTAAGGGAGGAGATATTGCGGAGGATGGCAATAGCTGGCGAGGGGGCTGTGTAACGTCGGTGTCGTTTGGACTGAGTGCTAGCCTCCCAGAATGCAATGTGTGTGAATGCTGGTTTGTGTAATGTCGGTTTTAGTTAGTGTAATTGCGTTTTCCTTGTCATGTATGTGTTAGCTTGTGTAGTCTTTCTTTAGGTTGTACCTCATGTGTTTTGCCCGGTGTATTGTATGTGACTACCCTGTTCGTGTATCGTGCTTGTTTTATTGACTTCCCTTGTGTTTCCTATGTAATGGTGTCTTGGTATGTGTGAGATTCCCGCTTCAGCTAATAAACCTTTGATTGGACAACTGTGTGTCGCTATCAAATCGTTACAGTACAAATATGTGGAAAATTTACTTAAGTACAGTAATGAGGTATTTGTACTTCGTTACATTCCACCACTGCTATCAAGATATCTATACTGAAAGTGGAGATCATTTATACCATGTTGAGCTGATACATCTTAATTACTATTTTGTTGTAAATATAAAGAAGGAAATAAAACTTTAAAAAAAGATCCATAAATGTGTCTGTTATACTGACAGGGTATACTCAAGGTTTTAGCTTATCAGAAGTGACTTGGTTTTTTATTCCCCACACTACTAAATGTAAATATATATGCTAATAATGATATTCAGTAAACCACTTAAGACCCCAAAACCAGAGACAAGCATGTTGCCTCACAGAGAGAAAAGATATATAGTGAGAAAGAGTAAGAGTATTTCTGTCATTTCTGTCATTCTGTCATATTTGTCCAAATTAGATTAGATTAGACTCAACGTTATTGTCATTGTGCAGAGTACAAGTACAAAGACAATGAAATGCCAGAAGTACAAAAAAGCAGAAAAAGTGCAATGTGATATACAAAGTATAGACAGGTACATACTGTAGACAGGAAAAGAAATATAGTGCAGTGTAGACATTAGTATACAGTTGGTTTACAGAAGGTGGTTTAGAGTAGCATAAATGAAATATAAATATGTATTAGCAGTTACCTTATAAGAGCAGAATAAATATGGCTATGTAATATGAACAATGTATGAACAAAATGTACAGATATGTGCAATGTAGTGGCAGTACCATTATAGTAGTAGTAAGAACAATATAGATCGTTGGTTAGATGTTCAGTAGTGTGACAGCCGCAGGAAAGAAGCTTCCTCTGAACCTGCTGGTACCTACCTGTAATGTACGGGGTGAAAAGTCTGTGGTTGGGGTGAGAACAGTCTTTGATAATGCTGTGCACCTTACGCAAGCATTGCTTGCCCTGGATGGCCTTGATGGAGGGGAGTGAGGAACCGGTGATCCGTTGAGCAGTTGGACCTGCTTTCTCCTCAGAAAGAAGAGATGCTGGTGAGCCTTTTTGATCAGGGTATAGGTGTTGAGGATCCAAGAGAGGCCCTTAGAGATGTGGACACCCAGAAACTTGAAGCTGGTGACACGCTCCACCTTAATCTCTGAATGAGGGTGTGTGTGCTAGCTCTTGAATTTCCCCTTGGGGATCAATAAAGTATCAATCTATCTATCTATCTATCTATCAATGAGCTCTTTGGTCTTCTTGGTGTTGAGAGCCAGGTTGCTGTGAGTGCACCAGGATGCTGGAAGTGCTGCACCTCCTCCCGGTAGGCTGTTTCATCATTGTTGCTGATGAGACCAATCACTGTAGTGTCATCTACAAACTTGACAATATACAGGTGCGCAGTCGTATAGGTAAAGAGGGAGTAGAGGAGAGGGCTCAGCACACATCCCTGTGGTGTTCAGGGTGATGGTTGAGGAGGTGTGGTTATCTAACCTAACAGGCTGAAGTCTGTTGGTTAGGAAGTTCAGAATCCAGTTATAGAGGGAGGTATTGATGCCCAGTTCACTGAGTTTGGAGGGGATGATGGTGTTGAATGCAGAGCTGAAGTCAATGAACAGCATTCAAATGATAGTCTATATTGGATTCTGTGGAGATGTGGAGATTAAACTTCTATAATTGTTGTAGCTATAATGAGATATTAAGTGGTTACCGCTGAATGCTCTCTTTTGTAGTCTTTCTCAAAAAGCAGCATTATATACCATCCCGTAGAACTTTTTTCACTCCCATTTATCATAAATTAAACTCATTAAAATAATGGTAACACTTTACTTGAGAGTATCGACATAAGAGTGACATGACACTGTCATGACACATGAAACCTTTAGAACACCTAACCCCAACCCTAACCCTGACTCTAACCCTAATCCTAACCCTAATCCTAACTTGTTATTACAAAATCCGAATGTCACTCAATAACATAAGCGTTATGTCATAAATGTTTATGACTTGTTTTTGACACGTTCATGACAGTGTCATGTCACTCTTATGTCGACACTGTCAAGTAAAGTGTAACCATAATTTCTTCTATGCAAAGAAAAGGCTTATCCCTCCTTATTTTTTTCTCACATTTGTAGAAATTTGTTTTAATGTTAGTCTTCTTTGCCAAGGTAATCCATCCATCTCATAGGTGTGACATGAAAAGATGATGATTATAAAACCTGATTATTGCACAGATGGGACTGGTCACAGAAAGAAAAAAGCCACCCTAATGTACTTTATCTTGAAGAAAGATCTTTGTAAGGCACTGAACTAGTTTCTCATGGCAGTATGGGAACAGCCTCCTTTACCACATGAAATTTCCTCCGTCAACATCAGTCTTTAAAACTGCCCTTAAGGCACTTCTACACAATTTGTATGTATTTTTTTTATTTCACTTCATTAATGTTTATTTTTACTGTTGTTGAGTTAATGTATTTTGTATTACTATATTTTGCAGTCACTCAAGTGCCATTGCAATCCTGCCAGTTTTGAAAAAGGAGACAGAATGTGGAGCGATCACTGGAGACATTAAAAAGCAGCGGTATGTTTTGTTTTGTCAGTCAAGTCAGGGCAAGCCGCTTTTGAAAAAAAAGAAAAATAGGTCAACTGTTTGATAGGTATGCAGGGTGAGGGCACAAACTGCATTCGTGGGATGCTGAAATATTCCCCAATGGAAGATGGAAGATAGATAGATAGATAGATAGATAGATAGATAGATACTTTATTGATCCCCAAGGAAGGTCTCAGTAGCATACAGACATCACACACAACATGCACTTACAGCAGAATGGGTAAGTATAAGTATATACATATAACAAAACTCCACTGTACAATAGAGACAGTAGAAGATAAGAAAAACAAAACAAAACTAACAAAACTAAATACTAAATATACTATATAAATTAAATCAAAAAAGTCCACAGTGTGCTTGAGGATGATCAAGCATGAGACGCTTGGGGACTGGCCTGTAATTCTGTGTGCATGGTAAGGTGCTCAAGAGAGTGAGTGTCGTGGTGAAGGTGCAAAAAGTAGTCCAACAGTAGTCCAACAGTGCAACAGTGCAAGAATAAGGTCTAGAGACCAGCATAAATAATATGGACAAATAAGAGAGTAATGTATAGACAAGGTAATGTAAAAACTATGTCAGTGCAAGAATAGGTTGAGGTAATAGGGTTACAGCCATTCAGTATTGTAGCACAAGCCATTGGTCATGTGTGCTAATATAGCAAGAAAAACAGTGTAGCAGTAAAACAGTAGTAAAAACATTAGGCTGTGGACAGTAGTAAAACAGTAGTAAAACAGTAGTGGGCAGTTAGTACTCAAACATGGAGAGGGTGGAGAGGCAGACAGACTATGCAGAGAAGTCTATCTCTCCTCTTCCCTTTAGTGAAGCATTGAACAGTTCAATGGCCCTGGGGAAAAATGACTTTCTCAGCCTTTCAGTTGTGCATGCAGTGAGCGAAGTCTCCAGCTGATCAAGCTCTTTTGCTTTATAATAGTGCTGTGAAGTGGATGACATTCATTGTCCAAGATGTTGATCAGTTTGTGTAACCTGCGTTGTGTTGAACCTGCGCGATTCAGCCCTGCACACGCCCGGACTCAAACCCGCGATCAGCAGCACCTCGGATCGGGAGGCGAGCGCACTAACAATTGAGCCAATAGCCCAGGCTACTGGCTCGCATGCCAGCAGCACTCTTGAGGCGTCGGGGAGTGAGGTTTACCAACGTTCCACAAGCACAGCTAAGCTAGCTGGCATCCGTTACATTTGCTCAGGGTCCTTTTATCTGATATTGAAGTGATGCTCTCCAGTTCGGCTCCCACGACAGAGCCAGCTCTGGAAAACGTTCCTTCTCCAGACACTTTGGTTCGACATGGAATGTTTACTGAAACTCGATGTAGACAGTGATGTAAAATAAAGATAATGAGGGACTGTCAGTGACGTGCTGAATATTTAAATTCCCTATTAATTCCCTGCACATTCTCAATGTTCAGTGTTTAAATTATGTTATGATACAGGATCACATAATAAAAAATTATGCAAGTAAGTTTTATCAATATCGTTAGTTTTATAGTTTTACTTATAGTATTTTCTTATTTTCTATAACAGACTATAACTTTGGTCCTTTGGCAGGCTTACTGATATGATCGACTGATACCACATACCACTTGTCTGAGTGCTGAGGGAAACCTTGCATTCTGTGACTGTGCATGAGCTCAGCGCGTGCACTATGACAACTTTCACTTTGACATGCTGAAGGGAGAATTATGTTTTTTTGTTTGTTTTTTTGTGCAAATGCAACTGGAAGATCTAGGAGAATCTCAGGTTTCTGCACCCTGATATAGCCTACTCAAATAATGCCTTTGAAATACAAGACTTACCACAAAACATGACATGTCTTAAAATACCGTATTCTATCACTGCTGTGTTACTGTCTTATTACCCTCTTTCCTTGATTTTTACCACTCAGTTGACTTGATCTTACTGGCACTAGGCCTATACCATATACGGGTCCGAGTGCCCACGGGGACCCAGGTTCGAATCCGACCTGCAGTCATTTCCCGATCCCACCCCATCTCTCTCTCCCACTTGCTTCCTGTCACCCTCCACTGTCCTGTCCAAATAAAGGCAAAAAAGCTCAAAGATATACTTTAAAAAAAAGTCCACCGAGTTGCTGATCTGCAAGACCGCCCACGACTTCAGACTGTTATGCTTCCAGTGATCTCCAGTTTGCAGCCTGCAAGGCCTAACATTAACATTAAATCCTCTGGGTTGGTCTGAAGACTGCGCCATTATCATTGCCATTGGACTAAGTAAACACAGACCTTTCTTTTTTTATTTCTTTTTTTTTTGTCTGTCTTGTATGTGTCTCGGGTACACTGGTGATTACGACGCTCCGTCCGGCATCTTTTGTCTTGTGTGTCATTTGTTATGTTGTAAATTTGTTTGTTTATGTCTTGGTGTCACGGATGCACTGGCGACTACGCTACTCCGCCCAGCATCTCTTGTCTTACGTGTCAATGTCTTGTGTGTGGAGCGCTTTGGGTTGCACTGTGTGCGTGTGAAATGCGCTATACAAATAAAACTGACTTGACTTGACTTGACTTGACTATCAAGCTCAATTATTTCTATGAGAAAAAGATGCCCCTCTTCCTTGGGGATATCGGATATCTATACAAGCACTGCTGACTAATGTGCTCACAAAACAAATAAAGGAGATTCTGCTTTCATGTTTGGAGAAGCAGAAAGCTATAAACAGAAGTGTGATTCTTGGCAAATGTGTCTACATTCATGGTCATGGAAAAGCTAATCAAGCACAAAGGTCTGCATGTTGATTTCCTGTGTTGCAATCTTCAGTTCTGAATGTAGGCGGGAAAGGGGGACAAATGGCCATTACTCTGCAACTGTCAGACTCAGGACACAGAGTAAAATCCACATATGTGTTTCATGAAAGTTCTTATCAAGCAAACAAATGTCAAAACAGTATCAGAAATAAGGTAGAAGTCCAAGAGGTCAAAACACACAGGAGCTCACAAAGGAAAGTGGTAGCAAAGGCAGCTTAAAAAATACAGTAAGACGAGAACTCATGAGATTTCTATAAACAGTTCAATAAACTAAGGAATACAAAAGCCCAGAAGATAAACTTAACTGGAGAAAAACACTGGACAAATTGAAATGCAGGCGCAACAATACTGAGAGTATGCGTCCGCATGTTGTGTAAATGTTCCAAGGACTAGGGACTAGTGGAGAGGCCTTCGAAGGAGCGTTAACAAGATTGAAACTAGAACCAGGTGAGGAGAGCTAATAGGCTGGGGGATTGTGAGCAATGATGTTGAATGCATGGAGAATGAAGAGGGGGCGTGGTCAAGGGAGAGCACAGTGCCGCCGAAGGTACAGCAACAACAAACTCCAATCTCTACAGTGCTCTACAAACAAGATAACATTTTCCTCTCATTTCTTGGCACGCAATGAAACTGTATTTACCTTATGAAATCTTACTGTTAAGGGGTTTGCAACCATCAGAGTGGAGGAGAAATTTCATAAATCAATTGTTAGGATACTTAAATAACTAGCCTACATGTATTTATGTTTGAGTTCATTTGCATACTCTTTATGGAGCACTACTTCCTATGTATGAGAGTCCCTTTAAACACTACCTTAAAATGACCCATCACATGTAAAACCTAATTGTAAGCAACCCTCTAAATCTCTGAATACAGAAATAAATTTACTTTATATTCTATTAAAAAGCAGTTACTATATAATGTCCACAAATAAGCCTAAAACGGATAGACTCGTGATAGTATATCCACTTGCATGTCTGGCGAGATGTCAAGCCAGTGCAGGGGAATGTAAAGTGACTGCAACTGTACTGATGCTCTATTACTATACAATACATCAGATAACCTGTTGAGTCTGTCAGTTGCCTTTACAGACTGGTTATATCAGTGTTCTTAAACATTATTCCATTCACCCATTTTTATTAACACTTAACTATTGTTTCTGTGTGAGCTTTCCCCACCTAACGATGATTGTTTCCTTGAACACTTTGCGTAAAGCACCATCTGCTGGTCTTATTGTAACTGTACATAATACATAGCATAATTTTTGCTATCATCAGAACATATTGTCAAGTAAACTAAACTGAAAATAATGATTAAATATTAAGTAATGAAGCAATTTTTCAAGCTTTAGTGTCATTGTCCTCATATTTATGATTTGTTTCATGCAACAGGCATGAAACAAATCAAACAAATCTGACTGGTCCAGTCTTTGTGTGTGTGTGTGTGTGTGTGTGTGTATCCATCTACTGTGTGGCTCCTCTTGCTCGATTGCAGACTTACTCTCCCACATTTATCCACTAGGTGGCGCCATTATATACAGTAACAAGTCAAGTAACAATTCCTGAAGATAAGGACTGACATGTCATCAGTAACTCTCAACAACAGCTTTAACTCTAACTACAGTGTAGCCCATGTAGAACAGCTTGTCTGATTTATTTACCTTTAAATGTCAGGCCTTATTGTATATCAGTTATTTGGTGAATGTACTACCTTTCATTTTGATTTGTGAAAATTACATGTAGCTCCCTATATCTCATTGCTGCTTCTCTGTCATTTTCCTCCCAGATATTCCAACAATTTGACATGCTAATCCTGTGCCATTGCAATCCTGCAAGTTTTGATGATTTACTCTGCCTGAAGAAGGTCTGCCGACCGAAAGCTTGCACAGATTTCAGTAAAAAAACTTTTTTTGCACAGACTGGAGTGTGTGGATTTTTCTTACAGTATATCTTTTATTAAGTTACAGTACTTACCAATCCTGCACCTTGACAGATGAGCGGTGATCTTGGACTTTATAATCCTGCAAGTTTTGAAAAAGGAGACAGAATGTGAAGCGATCACAGGAGACCTTAATAAGCACTAATAGTAATTGGCTGTGATGGCTCATTTCTAAAGGATGTGCTGAGCTCTGTGGATTATTATCTCCATTCACTAATCCTGCTGGTGTCTTCATTCTTTAATCCAACACAAAAGGGTCATTGCAGGCCATGTTTCAGAACACACCCCATATCAGGCTCTCCTATTCATTGTTCCATTTCTTCTCTCTATAATCATTTCACCTCACCACATGAACCAAGAACAGGCTGGTCTTCAAATCGCCCTGATAGGACCAGCAAGTCAGGGCAAGCTGGTTTTGAATAAAAAAAGTGGGATTAGGTCAACTGATTGAAAGATATGCAGGCTGATGGCGCAAACTGAATTCCTGGGAGGCTGTAATATTCACCAAAGGAACATGGAACATGGGGAACATGTTCCTTCTCCAGACACTTTGGTTGGTATAGTGAAGTAAAATAAATATAATGAGGGACTCTGTCAGTGCCAAATCTCTGTGTGAAAGGGTCATTGACATGTGCTGCATCTGAGAGAGAGAGAGCGAGAGACCTACACCAGTTAAATGGATTTATTTGAAGGGGCAGCTATGTGTTTCCTTTGGGTTTTCCCCTGTCTCTCCCAAATCCTGCACATGGTCCAAGTGTCCCATTGTCACTAAGTCATGTGATTTCTTGTAATCCAAGGGAAGTGAATACATGAAGTCTCTCACTGTCTGATATAATTAATTGTAGCAAATCTGACTGCTTCCCATTTACAAAGATACAGACACAGTGACTGAGATGGGAGTGCCAATATTTATTGAGGCGCACAAAATCATACCAAAACAAATTCATAATAAATAAAATGTTCAATTAAAAATATTTGGTTACATAAATGTAAACAATATATAATATATAAATACTCTGTTTGTAACCATCTTACCCCCTCCTCCCAAACCCCATGTTTTATTATATTCAATAAAAAGTTGTTCACAAAAAGATTAATAAAACATGTTGACCTAGTTAGATAGATGGCATCACATATACAGCCAGCGCAATGCCACAAATCACTATTCTACACACACATTAACATTACATCCGTACACACAGAAGTTGTCCGAGAGTTTCATTCAGTGATGCTACAGAGATGCACGACTGGATGAAGAATTCTCCTGCCGTATACCGTGCTTGTTTCCAGACCAGCGAGCTGTGTCTGTGTGCTGGTAGGAGACGTGTCTTCAGTCATGGGTTGAGGAAGTGCGTGGGGTCGTGTGCAATGATGTGTGATCTGCTTGAGTGATGTGATTCTAACATCAGCTTGCACATTGCACATTCTTCCACTGGTTGGGGGACGGGTTTGAAGACAGGACCTTCTTGCCCATTCTTGATGTAGGATTCAGGCATATAGGTCCGCCTCCCTTTTTCAGCTTCACACTGGTAGAAGAAAAAACAACCAAAAAAAAAACAAAGTCAATATTTGGTTTTGTAGCCACATTTCAGAGTTTGTTCACTAATAACTTACTGCGCCATTTCTTGTTATTTTCTTCTGAGTAAAGGATGCATGTGTATTTCCACATGGGTAACTTACACAATCTCAAGGTTGTCACAGGATGCACTGGGTGGGAACAGACCCACGGCAGAAATGTTGCTGCACCTCACAACATTCACAGGCTTCCCCCTGCAGGAACAACGCTGACTCCTGTTCAACGGGACTCCTGGAGAAACACAGAATTAGCAGAGTTCACTTGGTGGGTACGTCTGGTGCCCTTGATCTGTGTGTTATTTGCACCACTGTTTGGATAGGCTTACAGGTTACTGTAGCCGTGTGGCCTTACAGAACATACAGATAAACAATTACAACAAGTAAAACAGATACTATCGCAAAGGGAGAAGACAGACACCCCAGCCAGCTTTGAACCCGGGTCTAAAGGTGTTGGTTACATCAGAATCAGATTTTGTACTCTGCTGTGATGAATTGTAAACATTCATCAAACTAACTTTAATACAGTAGGAAAAACTCCTCTAAGGCGGCATTATAATTCTAAGATCAAAACGCAAGGTATTGCACATTTCTGTATGTGTATCATGCTTTCATAAATCACACTTGCGGTTTGTATAAACACGTACCATTCCAATCCTTACAATGAAACTCCACAAAAGGTATCTGAAACTGAGGAGGCATGAATTAGCATTCAACAAGTCTTACCATTGATGATCACTGCGGATATCAACAGAAGAAGCAGTGTTACTGTAGTGGCCTTCATCTTGGGATGTCAGTAACTTTTGCACAAAGCTTACTGAGCTGTCTTCAGTAGAATAATGCCTATAGTGCTGATGCCCTTCTTATAAGGGTATCAGCAAGGGGGCTGGAGTACTGCTGCATGAAGGCATAGGAAATCCCCAGCACTTAAAAGTGGATGTTCCACATTCTCATGCAGTGGACTCAGAGCTGTGATGTATTGAAATGGATGAACGTGAAAGTGGGTGTGGAAAGTGAAAGTGAAAGTGCACTTCCCTAGCCTGGGAATACCCATACGAATGTTGAGATTTGCTCTGCAGGTCTGTCTGGCCAAAAGGCCATTGAAGCCCATTTCCAATTCATATTTTTTTCTGACCCAATTATTGCACAAAAGAATACCACTCCACCCTAACTTAACATGCTTATATATAAGTATAAGTACAGTATATATACTCTTTTGATCACGTGAGGGAAATTTAGTCTCTGCATTTATCCCAATCTGTAAATTAGTGAAACACACAGCACACAGGACAACAACCCGGAGCAGTGAGCTGCCTGCTACAGCGGCACTTAGGGAGCAGTGAGGGGTTAGGTGCCTTGCTCAAGGACACTGGATGTGGGCATAGGAGAGCAGTGCTCAACCACTTTCCCTGCCCACAATTTTCCTACTGGTCAGCAATCGAACCAACACCCCTTCTGTTACAAGCCCAAAGCCCTAACCAGTAGGCCACGGCTGCCCCCAGTCAGATCCAAACTGAACAATGTGCTCTATATTAGAGTGCAATTTCCACTGCTATTTGTTTGATTGTAGGCTTTGTCTGTGGGAAGGTGCATCTAAATACAACCATATTCATCCTGTAATCTCTGCTATCTGAGAGGAAGAATTTAAACAGATTTGTTTGTATGACATACAGGCAGATATACAGTATCTGAATTAGATAACAAATGTGGGTTTATTGATGAAAAAAAGGGCTGGTCAATTAACAGGAGATGTTAAATACAGGGTTACTGAACATCAAACAGACCAAAACAGACACTTAAGTGAATCATCAAACATCAAAGCTGAATCCAGTTCTTTGATATCACCAGGAAATCCGGAAGACAAAAAGGTGAATGCAAACGCTCAAGGCTTCTTGACCAGACATGGCTCAATCTCACACAGCAGAAAGAATATCACACAAAGACAACTGAAAAGTTCAGGGCTTAAATACAAACACAATGAGCACAATGGATGCAGGCGAGTGCTAGGCCTATGGTGGGAAACCCCATAAGGGGGAAATACTAAACGCTGAAGACTACGCTTTTATTACAAGCAAGCTTGATTATTGTAATGCTCGTTTTACTGTCCTGTCAAAGACAAATGTTAATAAGTTGCAGATCATTCAGAATACAGCAGTGCGTGTTCTGACCAAGACCAAAAGGTGAGCACACAGTACCCCTATTTTAAAATCTCTTCACTGGCTGCCTGTTCATTTTAGAATTGATTTCAAGATTTTACTTTTGGTTTTTAAATCACTTAATGGACTTGCGCCTGTTTATCTAAAGACATACTCTCACCTTAACTACCATCACGACCACACAGATCCTAGGGTGAGGACGAAGACCCACAGGGAGGCAGCTTTCTGTCACTATAGTCCTTGCCTGTGGAACAGCTTGCCACATGAGGTGAGGATGGCCCAGTCAACTAGCCTGTTTAAGAAACATCTTAAGACATATCCCTTTAGCCTTGCCTTCTCTTAATTCCTGAATGTTTTTAATGTTTATGAACTTATATGATTGTTTTGTATATATAGACATTTATATTTTTTCAAGGAGTATGCTTCATCCTTTACTGTAATGGACTTGCCACTTGGTACTTGTCCTTATTCTATGATTTTTGCACTTTGATATTGATTTTGTATTGATTTTTAAAAATTATTATTATATTTATTTATTGATTTATTGAAGTGCTTTTGTTAAGCACCTTGTATTGCTGTTTGCATGAAAGTCACTGGTAACACTTTATAATAACTACACACAATTCATAATTTATTAAGCCTTTGTTACTTATTAGTTAATGGTTTGTTCATCATTAGTAATTTCTTGTTCATACATAATTTATAATCAGTAAAGCATTTGTTCACACAGTTATAAATGGTTTGTTCATAGTAAATAAGCCTATATCTAAAATATGTTTATACATTATTGTTAATACTTAATACATGATACAATAATATGTTTTTGATGAAGTAATATTTCCATTATTTAACAGTTACATACACATGCACTAATGATTAGTTAGGGTGAGGATACATATTTTATAAACCACTTCTTAATACTATAATTCACGATTAACTCAGGAGTTACAAGTGGTTAGTTAATGATATTTTGTGAGCTCATCTAAAGTGAGGACGTTTTATGCCTTGCAACACATTTACAAATGAGTTATAAAGTTTACATTTGCATTTATTCATTTAGCAGACACTTTCACCCAAAGCGACTTACACATGTCAATGAAATTAAAGGGCAAGGCCACATTGGTGGACGCCGGGGTTTGAACCACCAACTTTATGGGTTACTGCATGCTAACCCAGCTCCTTATCCACTACACTACCTCTGCCCAGTGGTATTACAACAGCCAATTCAAAATATAATTTAGATATGTGTTTACTATGAACAAACCATTTTAACTGTTTGTAAACATGATTTACAGATGATAATTAATGTAGGAATAATGCTTTACAAACGAAGAATACAGTTTTTAATAATAGTTTACAGATGTTTAATAAATGCTTAACAGTGTGTAGTAGAAGAAAACAAAAACTCTTGTATAGTCGTACTGTAGGTGTTTCTATCTGGGCCAAGGTAGTGTAGTGGATAAGGAGCTGGACTAGCATGCAGTAGCCTGAAAAGTTGGGGGTTCGATTCCCAGCTATAGCTGTTGTGTCAATGGCCTTCATTTTAATTGACATGTGTACGTCGCTTGTCTGCTAAATGAATGAGTGTGAATGTAATCTTTACAACTCATTTGAAAATGTGTTGCAAGGCAGAGAAAGTCCTCACTTTAGATAAGCTCTCAAAATATCATTAACTAACCACTTGTAACTCCTGAGTTAATCATGATTTATAGTATTAGGAAGTGGTTTATAAAATATGTATACTCACCCTAACTAATCATTAGTACATGTGTATGTGTTAAATAATGCAAATATTACTTCATCAACAAAATATTATTGCATAATTTTTTAAGTATTAACAATAATTTCTAAACATATTTTGGATATAGGCTTATTATGAACAAACCATTTATAACTGTGTGTACAAATACCTTATTTATGAGAATTAACATAGGAGCAATGCTTTACATATGATGAACAAAGCATTTTGTAATAGTTTGCAACTGGTTTATAATGGGAAAATGATTTAATTTATAAGTGGTTGTTTCATTATTTATTAAGTATAAATCATGTACTTACAAACATATTTTTTGGATAGGCTTATTTACTATGAACAAACCATTTATAACTGTGTGAACAAATGCTTACTGATGATAAATTATGTATGAACAAGAAATTACTAATGATGAACAAACCAATAACTAATAAGTAACAAAGGCTTAATAAATGATAAATTGTGTGTAGTTATTATAAAGTGTTACCAAGGCACTATATAAATAAAACTGAATTGAATTTAATTGAATAGTCCTGCATATGGAGCTGGAGCAGGAACTGGAGTAGATCCTGGGACTGGAGCCAGAACAGAGGAATGAGGTGCCGCAGCTGTGACATGTGTGGACATACCTGACCACACCTGCTCATACCAGACCACGAATCTCCCTTGTGTTACTCTCCTGCTAATTATTTTCAAGAATTCTGAGTCAGAGCAGACACTGAAAATCCCTCATTATTAGTGTGATATGTTGATTTTTGAAGCCCATCATGAGAACTACTTTTGAGAGCAGTGGGATGTGGGAGTATTGAGCTGACTTATCAATTTTATGCAGTGTTCAGCAATCAACATATCCCTTTTGCCAAGTTATCAAATAAGCTTCAGTTATTTCAGTTCAGTTCAGTCACTTTATTATCCCAAAGGGAAACGTATCTTGCAAACCAGTACACAAAAGATGAAAACAGAAGACTGACAAGACAAGACTTAAGATTTTGCACTTTTGGGGGCGCTGTGGCACAACAGGCTACAGCGCTCATACCATATACGGGTCCAAGTGCCTACGGGGACCCAGGTTCGAATCCAATGGTCCCAACCCCATCTCTCTCTCCCACTTACTTCTGTTCTCTCTCTTCACTGTCCTAAATACAAAAAATATACTTAAAAAAAAAAGATTTTGCACTTTTCCCATCATTCAAATCATAGTGCTAAACGTTTTGCGTCAAAATCAACACAAAGTTAACACTGGAATATGCAGATTAAACATGTTCTCTTTTATTTGTATATTCACATTTACACACTGCACAATTTATATACTGTATATATAACATAATCTCACTTACAAACAGATATGACACAAACACAACAATATGCAAAATACAGAAGCTGTACAATGTCTAGCATTTTTCTATTTATATGAACAACTCTAGTGAAATTAACAACATAGAATTAACAACATAGATTTGACAAATAACATTCATTTAAATACTTTGAAGTGAATAAAATAATATGCTAAATGTTGTAGTTTATCTAATGTTAGCAACATGCTACATCTTGTCTTGTTCTGAAGCACTTTGAAACTGATTTAATAGCTGCCTTTTGCAGGTAATACTGCATTATAGAGCTGGTAGTCTGATGAGGTCCTGACTCAGGATAGTGGAGTCCACCATCTCAGGCACGGATCTCTGCACTCCTAAAACAAACATGACGAAAAGAATGGTTATCACAACATACAAAATATCACCGTAGGCTATGGTTAGATTATTCAACAATAACAACTTATAGGCATCTTACATGTGCTGTGAATGTAAAACTGTGCTGTAGCCTACCTCTTTTTGATGGCTCTCTTGACGTAATTCTTGGAAAAAGAGCTGTTTGGATTCAGACACTTTTGTCCTCCATTATCCTTGAGAGTGACACTGAGGACACAGATGTAAACATCAGATACAGACCACCACTAAACTCCATAAGGTATGCAGTTATAGCACATGACATTGTGACATGCTTACATGATTTCCAGATTGGGGCATGAGGGGGAAGGAGGTAACACCTCTAGCCTCTCAATGCGGTTTGAGCGGACAGCTCTGACCCCTGCATCCTGGCACTTGCATCTTCCCAGAGAAAGTTGCCCTGGAAATCAAAATGATCTTCACTGTTTAAGGACTTGAGCAAAAATGAAATCTGTACTACTGATGCTTTAAGTGAATAAGGAATATGGTCAATGTCCATAGAAAAGTCCACTCAAATAAAGTTATTTGTTTGAGATAAACAGAACAAGATCACAATCAATGGATGACAAATATAATCACTGGAGCCCTTACCTCTCACATTTCCAAAGAGCAGGACGGCCAGAAGAGCGAGGAGAGCTGCTGACTTCATTATTGTAAATGGGTGATGATCTGCTTGCTATACCAGCTGCCGAGTGAAGATGCTGAGAGGTGTCAAACGGGCCCGTATTTATTCTGCAGCCGCGGGGTTTCCCTTTGGCTTATTCCTACCCTCTGCCTCACCCCAGCGTCCAAGAGGAGTCGTCACTTCTTTCACTTGTACTTTTTTCATTTTCTCATTAAGTAGCTTTCACATTTCTTGGAAACGTTCTCACGGACTGACAGTGTTATGCAATGTAATGTTATGAGTTTGGTGAGTGTGGCTGTGTGTGTGTGTTTGTATTTTTATCCTCGTGGCAAAACGGGAAACGATCTGGTTTTAATTGCTGTATTATATATGGCTTATACTGTATGTTGTGGTATATTAATTAATCATCAGTAAATGTATTTCTATGGCACCTTAGCACTGGAGCAGGAGTATGCTGATTCCAAGGTACACAAAAAAGCATGTGAGATGCTAATATGTAGATCCTGTTAATATTCGGATTAATGTTAATGGTCCAACATCCATGTGTGTTATTCGGTGCTTCACCAACATGAGAATGCAGTTCCAAGTATGTGGGCCTATCTGCTTAGAAAATGCACTGCTTATACAAAATACATCAGTCACAACATGTACTGTAAATAAAAACTAAAATCTAAATGATCGCTCTTGGGAACTATAAGCTACTGGTGTAGCCCACTTACAGTGAATTATGCTAAGCTTGATTAATGATGGGGGTATCAGACTGGTTTAATGCACGCACAGAGTGGCAAGACATGTGGTCTTACTGCCCAGAAAGACTTACATATGTGTTGCATTTTGTGAGCTTTATCCCAACAAAGTGGAGCTAAATGAGTGGGATAACAGGATGTTTTTTTTTCACAAAGCGCGCATGCACACACACACACATACACACACACACACACACAAACATGAACAGATGCATGCACACACACACACACACACACACACACACACACACACATAAACACACACACACAGATACATGCACACACACAATAGTACTTATGGAAAACACAGCCCTGGTGAATGAGGACCACATGTCTGGGTATGGGGGGTAATAATCTCAAACAGCCACACACTGTGAGTACAAAAGTAAAAATATGATTTAAAGTAAAGGCCATGTAAAAAGTGTTGCAAGCTATTTCATCAGAACCAAAAGTGTCAATGAAAGTAAAACTGTAGGGAGGAAGCTACTCAGGAAATCAGTTTCATACCCTACCTTTAAATCCCCAGCTGCTTATTCAACATACAGAACTTTATGGCACTTCTCTAAAACGTTCTCAAGAAATTCATCGAGATTGATTGGCATGCCATCCTCGAGGGAAAATCTTCCCGATAATTGGTAAAGCAAGCGTGGTCTATTTGCCATGGTTTATAGTAGGCCTATCCGAAGAAAGAACAGGTACTGTAGAATCACAGGCAGATGTGACCACCATGAAGACTGCAATGATGAACCTCATGAATGCAAGTGCAGCACTCAAGGCAGAGCTGGCCAAGCTGAAGGCCAGAGGGGGAAGCAGAGAAAGAGGAGCATGGAGTGCGCTGAATTGAATTAGATCCTCAGTATAATTAAGCAATAAGCCCCGAGAGGCCGTAAGTTACACTGATGCTAAAACAGTTGTTAGGCACAACGCGCTACCGGCATGCCTAAAACCTCCCTTAGCTGTTGTAAAATCGGTGTAACCTACGGACTCGAGTGGCTTATTGCTTTTCTAAGTCTGTTACTATAAATACCTGGCAAAGTTTCATAAAGTAAAGGCACAGCAACTAGAAATATAACGAGTTACTCCTAGATAATCATTCTTCCGCCAAGAAATTTCCTCTATCTGAATGGTTGCCAAGCAACGTCGAGACGCAGCTACTTTAACTTTTGTATCAAGTTATGGTAGCACAGTATAGAACGAAATGTGGTCAAGGTGTAAGTTTATGCTGCATTTTACAACGGCATCGAACTTGATTCAGCCAATCACAATCAAGAACTGGAACTATCAGTTTTAGAGTTCCTCACAAACATTGGACAGGCCTACAGCAGTGTTACACATTTGGTCACAGCTCCAGTGCAGTGGGTCTACTACTTCAGAATCAGAACTATGGACCACCAAATTACAGGCTTTGTAACCATAAGGATGAATGGGAATTTAATTAAATTTAATCATTTCAGACACAGGAGGGATTCCTTCCTAGTGCTATAGGTAGGGGATTTCCCACAGCCCATGTACAGTAATGTAGTTTGAAGAGTTATGTGTGCTCAGGATGTGAATGGCTTGAGGAAAGAAACTCCTTCTCGGTCTTTCTGTTTTAGACATGTGGGAACAGACGTCAGACGTCTGCTTTACCTCAATGGTTTAAACAGTCCATGGTCAGGGTGTGAAATGTCCTTTAAAATATTTTGGGCCTCTGTCCATCCTCTTCTGGTATAGATGTCCTGCAGGGTAGGGTGAATCTGATGGTGTCTGTAAAAGAGAAAGAAATCATATACAGTATTACAATTGGCCCCGTCCATGAATATAATTAATACAAACAACTCAAACTGCTCATCTTGTATGACAAATAAAAGCAAACCCATACTAGCAGCCTGTAAGTCAGATGCAATAGTTAGAAGTAACACAGATGTGTACTATATACACTATATATATATACACTATATAAACGTATACAGTTTGGAATCACTTAGAAATGTCCGGTGCTTTTCTTTTGATAAAGAGGACATTTCAAAGTGACAATACACTTTTGAGCAGTAGTATATCTGCGTGATATCATACCTAAACGCAACACTGTCTGCAGCAGCTCCTGCCTTCGTGCGTACACCACCTTTCTGATGCCTAACATAGATAATCTCCCATCTGACCTGCAATAGCAGCTTTTGGCTCCACACTGAGACTGTTGGATGGCACCTAAAAAAATAAAACAGCAATTGCCATACATCTTGTCATTGTTGAGTAAGATAAAAAAAATGAAGCATTAAAAAATAAGTAAGGTAAGTCGGTCAGGTGTACAAACAAATATTATAACTAGATGTACCGCAGAGCGGTACAAAATATGACCGCCGCCCAGTCCAGCACATTTTTTCCACAAAAAGAAATCACGCTGAAAGGCCTATATGATTCTAACTGTCTCACTAAATTGCATTATCCACACTCAATTCTCACTGGTATCTGCTAGACAACAAGTACCAAAACATGATTAGTTCATAGATTTCACATGTAAAATTCATTTTATACAACCCCACCTCCATCTTGCCTGTTCATAATTCTGAGAAATTCTTGATTGTTTGTGTTATGAATATGTTATGTGTGTGGGTGTGTGTGTGTGTGAGTGTGTGTGTGTGTGTGTGTGTGTGTGTGTGTGCGTGCTTGTGTGTTGCCTGCGTATGTGCCTGTGCATGCAAGCGTACATATGTCTACTGTGTGAGTATGTGTCATACGTATGATTACTGTGAATGTATGTGTGTGTGTGTGTATCTGTTTGTGCACATGTGTGCACATGAAATGGGTTAACATGACCCCTGGAGGCAAACATACGGAAAAAAATGGTCATCCTAGGCCCTACAGTTCTCAAGATATTCACAGAGAACTGTGTCTGCCCTACCCTCCTTTCGGAGGGGTCCAGTCCAGCGGGGGGGATACAGATCAAAACGAAAAATGACGGTTCCATGCTATCCATGTGGGGGTACATGCCCACCAAGTTTTGTGTACCCCGGTCTTTCAGTGTCCCGGGGATCCTTGTTGGTGTACGTCACTAAATGTACACATAAATTATTTTATTGTAAGGCCCCCCATGAACGAAAGTACACAAAACTTGACATGCATTTGGAGGGTGTCATAATGACCCTACACTTTTAATTTCGTGCAGTTTTGACCTTGTCAGCCAGAGATATTGTGATGAAAACACCTAATTTTTTGCTTTTTAATTTTTAACTAGGTGGCGCTATACATGAAATAAGTGGTAATGGGATGGGTTGACATGCCCCCTTAAGACCAACATACATAAAAAAGGTGGACCTCCTAGGCCCTACGGTTCTCGAGATATTCACAGAAAACTGTGTCTGCCCTACACTCCTTTCGGGGGGTCCAGTCCAGCAGGGGGGCTACAGATCAAAACGAAAAACAATGGTTCCATGCTATCCATGTGGGGTTACATGCCCACCAAGTTTCGTGTACCCCGGTCTTTCAGTGTTCCGGGAATCATTGACGGAAATTTGGGCATGCGAAAAAGAAAAAAAACAAATCTGACTAATGCGCTTCGCTGCGCGGCGGTCATAGTTACATTGTGAAGGCACCCTTGCCACCATCACCATCTACTGTATGCTAATTCCTGATATCAGTTTATTTGTGAGGGCTCTGTTAATAAAAGATAGAATTTATACATTTGAAATAATGATTATGATTAGTTTGGCAGATATTCACAACACTGCTCACATTGCCACTAACACAATGGTAAACATGGCTATATTGCAAAATCAAGACTATTTTCAGTAGCTGCAATAATCATGATTAATTTCTGTATTAATGCATTACATTGCACATATGTCAAAGAAATTAGAGCATTCATAACATAGTCATACCCTCACCATGGTACAAATAAATACATTCAAAACACACAAACACTTACGCCACGTTGAGGGCACCAGCCATGTCTTCTAGACGTCATTAATTAGCAGGTAGTGCAATCAGGACAGACTGACTTTGCCCCGGATGGTTGATGGAGCCCACTCCACAATCATATCAACAAACAGACACATGAAAAGAGGGGATAAACTAGTCACAGTTACAGACACAAATATATGCACACATATCATAATGCTATATGTGATTCTACTTGTGCATTTTCTATAGGTGTATGTGTGCAGGGTCGGTCCTACGCTATTCTTGGCAGGGGGGCAACATCACGCACACGCATTTTTTTGGGGTCCCCCTCCCAGCCCGGTGTGGTTGCTCACGTTGCTACCCCTCCAGGACCGGCCCTGTATGTGTGTGTGTCTACCCGGTGAGTGAACTATCTTGTGGGCTTGGAACTTCTTCCATATGTGGCACACATTTGGCCTCACAACACAACGCCTGCAAACAGAGGGAACAGAGGGAGACTTAGATTAATAACTTGCAAAACACACAGAACATAAAAAGACCATCACTGAAGCACTACTACACTCATGCATCTTAAATAAACACATAGTTTGTCGCAAATCAGGTACATCAAACAAGGGGCAAATAAGGGCTATGAAATAAAGAACATGTAGCCATAGCCAAACACTATACTACCCTTCACAACTTAAAGTGCATCATACCCCAATTGCCTGCATAATTGCCCCCATTCACATCCATTATATGACAAGTCTGTTAATGACAATGGCTATACTAAACTACAGTTCCTTAAATCAGGGTGCAGGATAACTTACATATCTATTAACTTTACTACATTCATTTGTTTTACTGGTCCTCTTTCCATTTATATCAACACTACATGCATATTAAATGTAAATAATGTTATCTACCTAGCTAGCAGCTAGGCCATTAACAACTCTCATCTGTGTCTGTAACATTCATAGACAGTAAAAGAAATGGACGAACAGACTCCGTCGTTCTCAATGGGAGGGTACTGAGTCATTTTTCAGTTGGTCCCCCCAGTACTGCGCAGACTCGCACTTAACTTCGTGACGTTAGCCATCGAACTGAATCTTGTAACTCATATGATAGATAGGCTACACAGAAATTCTTCTCACACTTCCTTCGCCTTCAAAGTCATCAAAGTTAAACATTTATTTATGTATTATTAATATCATCCTCACAAGTGATATCAAGTCGTGTTAATGTTGAAACTACCACACATGATCATTTTCAAAAACAGTCATGGTAAAACAAAACAAAAAAGTTATAGCCTTGAGGCTAATCTTCTTTCCACTTTTCTGACCTACGTCAATCCATCGAAAACCTCTGAAATGATTATCGTTAGACTACCTAACGGTAAAACTACTGTTTTTCCATTAGGTTTACTTGCCTCTATGCTTTACCTTAACATAGGCTACAATGCTAGGCTACATAGCTTTGTTCACGGGTTTCCGTGCTGGCTGGACTACGCTTCTTATCCAAACAATACGGTTATCTCCCTTCAGTGCGTTAGCTTCCCTTCAACCGGACATGCTAAACATTCTTCTTACGGGAACCTAACGTTATGTACGAGGTAGTCGAGTCTTGTTTTGCCTTTTATTGTTTATGTAGATAACACAGAAGCTAAAATATCGGCACATGATATATGTTATATGAAGTTATGGGAGTTCAAAAAAATCCTAAATGGATGGGCGTTCTATGGGGTTAGCAGAGAGTTGATAACCACCGCTACATCGATGCTTCTACTTCCGGGAATTCGCCTGCCCCCTTGGTAACATTAAGTTAATGTTAGCCTGCATGGCTATTAGCAGCCACTTTAAATATAGCTAACTTACTAGTGCCTGATATTTCATTCAAACTAAAACTACATTCACAACGACATCTTACACAGACGTATTGTTGGATGTGATATTCACTACCATTCCAGGTATTCCACTTAATGGTGAAGTTAGCTATGGGAAAAGTTAACATTAACTCAGTCAAGTGCAGTCAACTTTAGCTATTAGCTCGCTAAATAATTGCTAGCTAGTTCTAACATGACTAACGGTTTTAGTTAACAATACATTATGAAACTCTATATTTATAATAAATTCCAGTTTTCAATTGGCATACAAAAGTATTGTAATTCCTACCTTGGATATGATGACGGCAGAGTTTGCAGGTTGAAGTCACTGGTGGATGGCTGGAGTGAGTTGAAATGTCAGTCAGGGGTGGCTGGGGGTGAACGTTAAAAATCGCCCCACAATGCTGTGCGGTTCAAGTGCAATTCAAATTTCACTACATGTTTAGTACAGTGCATGAAAATGCACTGTACTGTTCTTCCTAGGCAACTTCAACAACTTCCTCCGCTTACCACTTTTTCCGTACGCAATTTCTCTTGAACAGTTTAACTTAGAAACTTCGTTCAAACTTTGTAACGTAGGTCTTCAAACGGACCAAGCTGCTATGTCTTTTCAACTTTTCAACTTTTATACTTTTTAAACTATTAAAGAAAAACTTTTTAAAAATCCCCATAGACTTAACATTGCCGATTGTGACATCATAATACGGCCGTTAAGCAATTAGAATCCTATGGCAGGTGTTCAGGCCACCTGCAGCCTCAGGCTTTAAGCATACAATCTTATCTGGGTCAATTAAGACTACACATCCTATTCAACTGTTTCCTCTGCCCAAAACTGTTTCAAAATAAAAGTCCTCACTACAATAATCCACTGTTAAACAATGTAACCCATTAAAGGGGTGGTTCAGGATTTTGGACATAAGACCTCATTTCCAAGTAAGCAAGTGTGATATGTATCAGTGGAGACCGTTTTCAACACGTTTCATCCAGTCCTTCTAATTGCAGAGTTCGCAGGTGCTAGGCTAGCGCAAGTCAACGGTATGTGCTAGCCTGCCACTAAAGACAGTCTTACCCACTCCAAAGCTCCAACCATCTCTGTATTATCTGTTTTAACTATACATGATATTTTACATCACAACTTTAGCATTTTCATGCACTGGTAATTCCTTGGAATTGCATTTCTAGTTTCACAGTAAAAATCTGAGTAAAAGTCTGAGAATAAATCAATTTGTTGTGAAATAATACTGCTAAATATTGTGTATGTTAAATGGTTATTTCCAGAGCAAAGATCAGTATGAATATGTGAGTTGCAGTTGGACTGCAAACAGATTGTGTTTTCATGTAAATGTGAAAAAGAATGTAAATGAGGTTTCAAGGCCAAGTAAACTTGTGTACAAGGAATCTGCATTTATCCGATCTGTGAATTAGTGAACACACAGAGCCCACAGTGAACAGAAGCACACAATGAGCGCACACAGAGCAGTGAGCTGCTTTGCTACAGCCGTGCTCGGGGAGCAGTGTGGGGTTAGGTACCTTGCTCAGGGGCACTTCAGCCGTGGGTGTGGGCATGGGAGAGCAGTGTTCAACCACTTCCCCCACTCACATATTTCAGGGATCGAACCAGCAACCCTTCGGCAGGGGCGGAGCCAGACATTGTAAACATTCGGGGCTTAGCCCATTTTTTTTTTTTTAAATAACCCCTTAAATAATGACTTCTAGTGAATTTTGTGTAAACTAATGGACACATTGAGACTTAAAAAATGTGAAACTAACATTCAACAGATTCAAGGTATCTGACTGGCACTGCATTGTGTAAAATTATAGTTTTGGGTCTTTCAAGAGGCAATATCTGTTCATATCTGTTTAGCATGTACTTAAGCGTTTCTTATGGTTTGTATATTATAGTATTTGTTTATTTTCATTAGGCTATTGTTTGATATGACATTATTGTTTATTATTGCTATTCTCCTTCTTCCTCTTCCCTGATCTCATCTGTGTGACAAATATATAGAATATCTTATACTATAATATACATAATATTATGATATATTTTACAGTATGGCCAGTCATCATGATACAAGGGTATTTTAGAAGGAATGCATTATCATCTTGACATAGGCGTTTCTAAATTATATTAATTTTGTAATTTAGCAAGATTATTCATAGGTTTCATCAGGTCCCTTTACACAGGTGCATAAAATCAAGCACCTAGATTATGAATGCAGACTGCATGGTGCTTGATTAACACACTTATGGAAAGGGCCCTTTCCTCTCAATATATCATTGTAATGTTTTTTTTTTTTTAGTTAATAATTAGTTAGGCAGCCAAAACAACATAACATGACTTGTATTTATGTGGACTCTTGGATTATAAGATCTGTGGTGGTGGATAGGATATCAACAAGGTTTTAAGGTAGGCTAACAGTTAACATTCTTTTGTGCAACATATGACACTGAAAAGTTGACATGGGCAGATAACTGTTAATGGGTTTTTCTGACATTTCAAAACAGTGTAGCCTAATTTATTAGCTACAAGACGAGGATCACTTTGTTTTGGGAGCTGGAATTTCTTATTCTGCAGTAGGCTTAGCTAGCCTATGAGAGTACTGAATTTGCCTTTTCCGCCGACGAACGAGGACATTTAACGTTAACGTTAAGCATTTAGTGCTAGGGAGCTAGCCAAGTAGCCTAACGTTAGCCTGCCTAACTGACTGAAAGCTCTTAACGTGAAATCACCAACCTGAAACAACACTATCCGTCAGTTCACTGGGCGATGCTGTTGCTTGAACAGAGCTGGGTGGTCTTTTGAAAAACTTTCTAATATCCATAACGTTTCAACAACATGTACACAAAGTGTTTTATCACAGACTGTAAAAGTGACAGACTTCTGACAGAGGCTTTTTGGAACACCGAAGCCATGACGTAGCGTTGTCAAGGCAGCATTTTCACTGGATCTAAACAAATCAATCTAACCATTGAAATCACCATAGCGGATAGCCCAGAGACCTGGCATAGATTGTGTAGCAAGTCAAATTATTTTTCAATATTGGGCTTTGAAAATAACTAGGGATATATTTCCTCAGTAAATGAGCATTTTGTGACATTTATAGAGAAACCGAGGGGAAGTTATATTGGAAATAAGAATTGCCGGGAATTTAAAACACTAAAAAAAGATTCGGGGCTTTTGAAAAAAGATTCGGGGCTTAAGCCCCCTAAGCCACCCCCTAGCTCCGCCACTGCCCTTCGGTTACAAGCCCGTAGCTCTGACCATTAGGCCACGGCTGGCCCATTCATTTAAAAAGCAAGGGCTATTTGTGGACCTCCGCTGAACCTATAATATCAGGCTACCAGTGCAGGCCCGTTCTTACTCCTACACCAGTTGTTAAAAGAGACAATAGATGTTGTCTTTGTCGTAGGCCTATGTTGACGGGAGCAGTGAGGAGTTTGGTGCCTTGCTCAAGGGCACTTCAGCTGTGCCTACTGGTCGGGGTTCAAACCGGCAAACCTCTGGTTACAAGTCCGAAGCGCTAACCAATAGGCCACGGCTGCCAAAATGCATTTGAGTTGAGGCACTGAGGATGATGCTGCCATTGTAAAGGTGGATATAGATTGCATTGTTTGCTATGATAACACTGATTGTTGTAGTAGGGAGGATATTCCCTCAGAGAGAGACATCATGGTGTGTGTTTGTGTTTCCATCAGTGAGTGTGCTGTGGCCGATTCTGGCTGGCAGGCATCCTCTGGGCTTATCATTTGTGATTGTGAAACATGTCATCTCTCCCACAGATAACCGTGTAATAGCACTTTCTTTTTTACTCTTTTCTCCCTCCCTTCCTCTCTCTCCCTTCCTCTCCCTCTCTGATTCGTGTGGGAAAGGAAGAGCCCCCATGCCTGAAGTGTTAAAAAAGTGTTTCACTGTTGAATTTTAAAACTTCAGGCATGGAGGCTCCTCCTTTCCCATGGGACAGAGAGGGAGAGGAAGGGAGAGAGGAAAGGTGGAGGGAGGGAGGAAAGAGTAAAATAGACAGACAGAGTGAGGGAGACGTGCCTCAGTCACTGCAAGCGCCTCATGCTTAATCACCCCTAAGCACACTATGTGGATACTGTTTTAGACTGATTTAGATTTAGTGTTATTTAGTATAATTTGTATTTTAGTATATTCTTTATCTTTATTTTTTATATATTGTATATACTTGTATTACTTTTTCTGCTGTTAGTGCATGTTGTGTGTGATGTCTGTATGCTACTGAGACCTTGAATTTCCCCTTGGGGATCAATGCAATTTGATTATAGGCTCCTTATTAATAACTAGGCCTATTTGTTAGTTTGTTCTTTGCCAATAGATCTTCATCAGTACAGATGATACAGACAGCTTTCCCTTTTATGTGAAAGGAGGGAGTGTTTAATAGCCTACTATTAGTAAAGAAGACCTGTGTCTTTTGAGTTTTAAACATTTACATGAGTGTGAGGGTATTTTGATAAATCAGTAAGTCAGAGATTATGCTGTGTATGTCTATGTTTCTTAGCGTTTCTTACATTATAGTTGAACCAAAGACCAAACAAAACAACCATGGCGGTGGAACAAATCTGACCCTAACCGGTTTTCAGCTGACCTGTTTTAATATTAGGTGTCGTGGCATTTACTTTAGGGTGGAGTAACCATCTCCTTGCTTAACTAGTTGTAACTGTCGCTAGCTAGCTGAAGTATATTGTCGTATAGATGTAGCAAACCATGTTCAATCTTTCTGCCAATTAACATTAGCCTATAACTTCATTGAGTCAGAGGCGCACCTTGTCAACAGGCAAACCAAGCAACTGCTTGGAGCCCCGAGCCGCTAGGGGGCCCCCGACCTGGTCTCAGCGCGTTTGCCGGTGGGACAAGCAAGATTTTGCATGCTCCTGTCCTGTTGTAGGCTACAAACAGTACATCTGTACATGAAGGCCCTATGCTATGGCCTTATAAACAGCGGATCTGTGTTCAAAAGAGTTCAAAGAATCCACACATATTTAGGCTACTGTGGTAAACGTCAATCGAGGGTGCAGTGATGACGGATCAACATCGGATTTTGACATTTACTCAATGCAGAGGCGATTGGGGTTCACTCTTTATTACGACATCCCGTTATTACGACAACCCTCTATTACGACATACCGTTATTACGACATGCCTCTATTTAGACATGCCCCTACTCCGACTTTTTTTAGTACCACTATTCCGACATTACCAATCCTCATTTTCAATTTATCTCAGTTCCTGTATCCTATCAAATTCCAACATCTAGATGCATGGATGAGCTGTAGTCATGTCATCTGCACCTGCAGCTACATCAACAATCCACCCGCCATCCACTCCAAACAATGTTTTTCCCAATAATTGATATCGGCACACATTTCAGTCAAAACCTTTGACTGGCCATGTGAATAAATGTTACACATTATATGTAAAACACAGGTAGCTCTCCTCATTTTATTCTCTAAGCTCTCAGGGGAAAACGGTCGGAAACTCCATGCATCAAACAAACTCTGTGCATGCAGGCCACCTATATTAATTCATTAATGGCCGTCAATCATGCAATGGCCAATTGCGCAAAGACGGGCGGAATTCTTGCTCCAGTAGCCTAAACCACTTCAGTGAACGTTCAAATAACCCCCAGAGTTCAGTGTCCATCAGGGTGTTCAAACTGGGTGTGCGATATATTCAAGTTGCTTATATTGCATTTTAGAGGACAATGATAAAGCCACGTATAGGCCTACGCCATGCAACGCATTTTGGCTTGCCAGCAGGTTGGATAAACTCAATTTACTACACAATAATGTAGGCTAGGAATATATCTTTTATATGTCATACGTGCAGTTGTTGAATTGCACATAACATGTCTGCATATTTATTTAGTCTTCTTTCTCTCGACTCTAGGCTAGCGCATGCATTATCATGGCCCTATAATTGTGCAAAGACAGGCGGGATATCCGACGCTCCTTTTACAGTAAACCACTTCACAACGAATTCGTTCAAATAACCCCCAGAGTTCAGTGTCCATCAGTCCCAACATTTAGAAACATAATCGAAAAGTCCAAGCGTGAATTGGGTGTGTTTTGATTTTGAGACAGACTGGAGAAGGGCCGTATGTCTCACATCAACTGCGATAACCTTGTTTCTTGAAGGCTATCCTAACCTATCCACATCTAATGAGGGTCGGCGACTATCCAATACCCAATACTATTTGCAATACCCTCGATATGCATATTATTGGAAAGTTTAGTTTATGGCCGTTCGTGTGAGTAGGCCTACAATAACTTAATTTTGTAAATTTTACCAAAACGACTGGTTTCGCCTTGCAGGGTCACATTTCATTTGTTGTCTTATCTTTTTTTATTCAAAACAATTCGTAGGTATCTATACTCAAGTCTAATTACCACCAGACACAAATAATCATCACCTAGGTTAAATCTTCTCTCTCTCTCCAAAATCTCTTCCTCTGAGATGCACGCTATAATGCAGGCTATAATTTAGACTACCCGACATTTCAAATGTAACTCTCTGTAATTTATCAATGTAGCCTTTTATTGTTTTTTTGCCATGAATCATCTGAGCTGTAATGAAATCGTGTGTTGTTTAAAGTTGGGACGATTACTGTAGGCCTAGGCTATACTGCCCATATTGGAATAAAAAAAATAAAGGCCCACCCTAGGCCTACTTCGCAAAAGTCCACTCCGTTGAAAAATCCTGGCTATGGCACTGTTAATGACCTCGTGTCGGAATGGCAGGACGTTTGAAAAAAGGTCAAGTGCCGCTACTCCGACAATGAAAAAAAAAATGTCGCAGTAGTGGGACGCCTGAAAATTAATGTTAATGCCGCCACTTCGACAATTAGACGCCAATGTCTAAGTAGCGGCATGTCGGAATAGCAGCATGTAACCGAGGCGATTCTAGTCTGTGGGGGCCCCAAGCAAAAATTCCAAGGGGGCCCTACCGACCAGTGTTCATCACCATTACGTTAGGCTATAAATAATCTGATACCAACGGAAAATGTATTATATAACCTTTTTTTTAATTCCAAATGTTCCAAACATGAAAAACTTCTTTGGATAAAGTCTATCTTTTATTCTTAAATAAGCTACTTGTTTGACCCATCTCCTGACAATGTTACAATGTTTATTGTTTGCTTACAAGAATTATTAGCATGCAGAGTGAGAAGCGAACTAAAGGAGTTGGAGCTGTGAGAAAAATAGCTGGGCCTAAACAGGAATGGAAAGAAAAATTTGCGTTCATCTTACCACAATATCACAAATGCAAAACCTGTGTATCAGATATGAAACAACGCTGTCATGATAATACACACTACAAAATGCAGCTATTTGCTCCAAACAAGCACAAAGGCGCAATATTGAAGCGCTGGCCGAGGTCTATGCACAGCTAGCAGGATCCAGTGCATTCTGGTGTTCTTTCTCATATTTGTTTAAGCACCAACTCACAGTCTGATTGGTGAATAGGCTATTTGTAAATCGATATCGTAAAATAAAAGATTTTAAAAAATAGGACTGCCAGAATAATTTCACTGGGCCAAACAATATCAGTGGCGGCAGCTTTGGCTGCCTGTTGCCGACCCATGTTGTAGATTATAGTTTAAACTCGAGGTGTGTCAATGATATTTTAATGTCATGTCGACTAAGCCGACAGGGATTTTCATTTTTTTTAAAAAGTATAACGCCCATTCAGCCGACCGGGAGTTCAGAACTGCGTTAGGCGTTGTTTATTATCTTCATGACTAGGCCTACAGGAGGAAGGCAGACAGAAGTTAGTCAGTTTGAGGACAATAAACGAATCCCTGTCGGCTTAGTCGACATGAAATTAAAATATCATTGACACACCTCGAGTTTAAACTGGGTGAAAAGGCTCTGAATCAGGGGATATACTGACCGGATATTTTTTATGACATGCAGCATATCAGTAGCATATTTGATCATATCCTGATTCCTGAGTTTTCCTGAGTTTTTAAGAATCAGTGAAAATATTGATTTATTTTGACTCCTGATATGCCAATGAGATATCAGGGGTATATACCCAAATCACAAGTCACACACACCATTTCTGGATATCTTTGGGTAGGTCTCCACCCTGGATAGGCTATCATATTAGATAGCCTAGGCCCAAGATCTGCCTAATTAACAGTCACGCATGCCCTACGCCCAAAACGTACCATAAAACATCACTGATAACCTAGGCTAGCCTACTTACCTAATTATTTTGGTTATGGTTAAATTTCAATGATATCTTTGAGATTTTATAGTTGCTGTAGTCTGTAAGTCTAGCCTACTTTTTATGTATAATATGCATGAGACCTGTTGGAGGAATAAAGTCCACATTTTAAATGATCTGCTTTCCCCTTGTCCACAATGCTGTCTGCCAAAACAAATTCGGTTCAGCTGGAGTTGCCACCTAACAACAATACAAAGTTAAATTTAACAGTAGCCTAAACAATTTAAAAAGTTGGAGTAGGCCTACATTAAGAAGAATAGCAATAATAAACAACGATTCAATCAATAGCCTAATGAAAATAAATAAATACTATATGCTACTACAAACCATAACACATAAGAAAGATTAAACTTGTTAAAGTTGAGCATCTATAATTTCACACTATTTTAACATTACAAGCTTCCTTGTGGGGCAACGTAATGGATCAATCATGTTGTAACTTGTCTATAAAACGTGGGTGACTGATAAACCAATGTTGATCAAATTAAGAAACAAGGCTTCAAATGAAATTGACGTCAAACTATATGAGAACCAATAATGTTAATAATCAGAATAGTAGTAATAGCCCACTTGGCTACTATGTTTTGACACTTCTACAAAATCAGTTTGATAGTCATTTTAATGTAACTAAAATATGCAGGCCTAATAATTTCCATGATTTCGTATGCTTTGCCTCTCGATAAGCGCATGCACACACACAGCATACCCATCCCCCACCCCTGACTGACTTTTCAACGAACTCCTTGCCACTGGTGGTGGCTTCAACCGTCACTTTTCTGTCATGCATCTGGCTGCAAACTGTACAAACTCTGCCGTCATCATATCCAAGGTAAGAACTACAGTACTTTTGTATGCCAATTGAAAACTGGAATTAATTAGGAAAATACTGTTTTTAGCATTGATGTTAACCAAAACCGTTTGTTAACCGTCATGTTAGAATCAGCTAACGTTTGCTAGCTAGCGAGCTAACAGCGCTAACGTTAGCTGCTAGCTGTTAATGTTAACTTTTGCAATAACTAACTTTACCATTGTGTGGAATATCTGGAATGGTAGTAATATCATAATCTGTCTGAGATTTCGTTATGGATGTAAAGTTTTAGTTTGAATGAAATGGCCAAGGCTATCAGGCACGAGTAGGTTAGCTAAAGTTATAACTTCTACATTTATAGTGGCTGCTACAGTAATGACCATGCAGGCTAACGTGAACAGGGGGTTGACGTAACGTTACCTCAATATGATGCCGACAAGTGAAGGGATCTTTAGTTTGTGAAGGGTAACGTATAGTGTTATATTAAAGGACAATTCCGGCGCAAAATGAACCTGGGGGTTAATAACACATTTGTACGAGTTCGACCGTTCGCTGGGATTTTTTTTCATGCTAGTCGAATGTGACCAGTTTTATTGCAAACCGCTAATTAGCGTTTAACGCTAGCCTTCGGGGCACACGTACAGTAGAAAGAAATCGCTATTTCTATACCACTAACAAGGCTCAAAATAGCACCACAGTAGCATAATGAGGGTCTCTACATGTAAACCGAAGCATTGAGAACTTTGTAAGTGTACATACAGTTTTGTTTAAAAAAGAAACACATTACCGTTCACGTCTGGTTGTTCACATATACAGGCAGGCGATGTGAACTAAAATCATGTAATTTGCTCAATATAGGCCTATCAGAAATAATAGCTCCGATGTAACATAACTTGTATAGTGTACTTACTTAGTGGATGTCCATCTGGTCTCTCTGGTATGGATCGCCGCCTCCAATTTCTTTTCGGGACATGGAAAAAAGTTTCAACTACAGCCCTATTTATCAATGAGGGGAAATCTTCAGACTCTACAAAACACTGCGTCTCTTGGGGGTCGCGACGCAACAGGTCCCACTCCATGCAACACAGGCACTCCTCTTCGGTGGCTATAGCTTCACAATGTCCGCAGGTAGCCTACAGTTTCTAGAAGTGCGAGGCTGTGTGCAGCATTGACTACAGGTAGCTCTCTCTCTCTCATAGCCCTTTCACGGAGCTCCGCAGCTCTTCGTTGGTAGGCTATATTCCGACGTCCAATAAGGGTTCATCCTCGATGTCTTCAAATTTGTTCAAATAGCCTGCCATCTCTTATGTCTCCTGTTGCGTTCAGTGCTTCTCTTTTGCACAGTCTTTTCTTTCAGCAACAACGTTTCACATGAGATTCACTTCACATCCCAGAGTTTCGTTTTCCCAAGGCGCCTGCCTGTATGTGAACCAGACGTGAACAGTAATGTGTTTCTTTTTAATAAACTGCCTGTACACTTACAAAGTTCTCAATGCTTCGGTTTACATGTAGAGACCCTCATTATGCTACTGTGTAAGTGTGGTGCTATTTTGAGCCTTGTTAGTGGTATAGAAATAGCGATTTCTTTCTACTGTACGTGTGCCCCGAAGGCTAGCGTTAAACACTAATTAGCGGTTTGCAATAAAACTGGTCACATTCGACTAGCATGAAAATAAATCCCAGCGAACGGTCGAACTCGTACAAATGTGCTATTAACCCCTAGGTTCATTTTGCGCCGGAATTGTCCTTTAAGCCATCCTTACACCAGAAGACTTGAGCAGATTTGGGTAAGATTATTGAAAGATTGTAGTCTTTTGAGTAAAGCTTGAAAGCCAAATCTTGTGAAAGTATTCTGATGTATGGGTAGCATTAGGCAAAATGTTCTTAATTTCATAGCCCTTATTTGGTTGTACCTGACTTGTGCCAAGGCATGTGTTTATAGACCCCACGTCCATTGGAATGGACATGACATATTTTTGGGTCTAGACCAATGAAAATCTGTGATTTCACCATTTTAATTATGCTTTGTAACTGATTGGATCCTGATGACTCAATCAGAATGCAGTTAGGGCCTGTAACTTGATCTGAGAGCACTTCAGACATCAGACAAGACAAGCATGGCTCTGAAGCTAGATAGGAACAGGAGTAAAGCAATTCTAACCATTGCAGGTGATGATATTTGAAGTTAGTTTGAATATATTTCATAACAGTGTAGTACTTCAGTGATTTTTTCAAAGTTTAATGTCCATCCCAATGGACATCAGGTGTTGGGAGATGTTAGCCAACATTCATTTAGGCACTCACCAGGCAATGTTCTGACATATCCTCAAGACCCAAGCTATAATTTTGAATGCATTTTTTATTTATTTCAGCTATTTTGGATGAATACTCAACAGAAAAAAATCAGGTCTGAAGGGGTTAAGATGCATGTGAGGCCATTAGTGCTTCAGTGATTTTTTCAAAGTTTAATGTCCATCCCAATGGACATCAGGTGTTGGGAGATGTTAGCCAACATTCATTTAGGCACTCACCAGGCAATGTTCTGACATATCCTCAAGACCCAAGCTATAATTTTGAATGCATTTTTTATTTATTTCAGCTATTTTGGATGAATGTGCAATCATTTTACTAAAATGTGTCGTCATTTTTACTAAATCGTGCTCTCATTTTATTAGATTGTGCACTGAATTCAGTCAAATGTGTGCTCGGTTTACTAAATAGTGTGTCCATTTTGCTAAATGGTGGGCTCATTTAGTCAAATTGTGCTATTTTTTTGTACAATGAGTGCACATTTTAGTACAATGAGTGCACAATTTACTAAAAAGAGTGATTTAGTAGACGAGCACACTATGTAGTAAAACGAGTGCACGATTTAGGGTGCGTTCGTAAATTCAATCTGACACTGAAAATAGAATAGCTCTCTGAAGTTCAAAAAACTAGTTTATTACATTTTACATAACATTTTAATATATTTTGTGCACGTTTTACTAAATTGTGCGTATGTTTACTAAATTTAGTAAAAAGAGTGCACTATTTAGTATAACAAGCGCATGATTTAGCAATATGTGCACACAATTTAGTAAAATGAGCATACGTTTTCTGGATATATACCAAAAAATATCTTGCAATGACTGCTCTAGGGTTCCGTACTAACCATATTACAATCTATTCTTGTTAGTATAACAGTACCCAGAGTACGCTCTGGATGCTCTGAGAGTGTGACACTTTGAATAAACGAACGATAATTCCACCCTCGGTCCAAATTTACGAACGGTTAAAAGTTTTAGTTGGCTCAGAGCGCTTGGAGTGGCAATTTACAAACGCACTCTTAGTAAAATAAGTGCTTAATTCAGCAAAATGAGCGTATATTATCTTGATATACAAAAACAATCTTGCAATGACATCTCCTGGAGGGTGTCATTGCAAGAATTTCTATGTATTGAGAAAACACACTCATTTTACTAAATCATGTGCTCGCTTTACTAAATTGTGCGCACGTTATACTAGATTGTGCACACATTTTTGTGTATTGTGCGCTCGTTTAACTACAGTACAGTGTGTTCATTTTACTAAATCGTGCTCTCGTTTTATTAAAAAGTACACCTATTTTACTAAATTGTGTGTTTTTTCCAAAAATTAAGATGAGAATGTGATGAAATAAAATGAGTGCAATTTAGCAAATGAGCCCACAATGTAGTAAAATAAACACACTGTTAGTAAAACAAGCACACGATTTATAAAATTGAGCGCACAATTTAGTAAAATGAGCACACACACTTTAGTAAAGCACATTCCCTCCATATACACAAGCAAATATGTTGTAAACATACCCCCGGTGTTCCGTATTGGAACATGTAATTAAAAAATTCAATTTAACAGTTCAGTTCACAAGACTGTGTGAAAACAACAGTGCAAAATGCAAAAAACAACGCAAACTGTGTGTGTATATTGAAAACTGCTAAACATTTTGTACTAGCACCACAGGTATTGTGTGGACGCAATCTGGCACATTAGTTAATGTGCATGTTTTGACCTGCTCATAGACATATAAAAACATTTAGACACATGCAAACATCCAGTTCCAAATGTTCCAAATTACTTACAATAATAATAAATAAAACAGTGTTTTTTCCCTAAGTCCTCGTGTCATTTTACACCTATTTAGTCGAGGCGTCCATTGTAATGGACATTAAAAAACAGTAATAAAGACATGATTTATTAAAGAATAATTTTTTCCCCTTTATTTCTACATTGGAGAGGAGTAAAAATCAACTGAATAAATGTTTTTTTACTCAACAGAAAAAAATCAGGTCTGAAGGGGTTAAGATGCATGTGAGGCCATTAGTGCTTCAGTGATAGTCTTTTCATGTTATGTGTAAGCTTATTTGACTGACTTTTTCATCACACGTCAAAACACACAAACACACACACACACACACACACACACACACACATATCTGACTTTCTCCAACTTTTGCACATCTCCATAGATCTTTTTTTTTATTATTTTTGATTTCTCCTCCATCTACCCATGTCCTTGATTGCCTAGCCTTTCTGCCCCACCCACCCCACCCCCATCCCCAACACACACACTTACATCATCACTGTCATCACTTCACATACATACAGCACACTGCTTGCTACAGTAAGCCTCCTCTACATACTTGCTGCACACTGCCCCCCCACCCCCCCTACATACACAGCACAGCACATTGTCTTCAGGATCTTCTCCAACACACATCCTCTACATACTTACAGCACACTGCCTCACCTACCCACACACACACTACACACACACACACACAGTCACTGCTCCACTCCCCTCCCACCCACACACACATCTTCACTGTCATCACTCACATACATCATACATACAGTACTCTGCTTGCAATAGTAAGTCCCTGCCCCCCCCCCCCCCCTCTACATACACAGCACATTATTTCATCAGGAAGCTTCTCCAACACACATCCCCAACATACTTACAGCACACTGCCCACACACACACTACATACACACACACACACAGTCACTGCTCCACTCCCCTCCCGCCCACACACACATCTTCACTGTCATCACTCACATACATCATACATACAGTCAGTGTTGGGAACGTTACTTTAAAAAAGTAATTAGTTATAGTTACTCACTACTTGTTCCAAAAAGTAACTGAGTTAGTAACTGAATTACTCTATGATAAGAGTAACTCGTTACCAGGGAAAGTAACTATTTGCGTTACTGTTAAAAAAAAAGTTGCTATATGTCAAAGAATTTGGATTTTTTGAGCAGTTTTGAAAAGCCAGTTGAAATTAGTAGAACAGACAGGTGTTTGTAGGCTACATAACTTTCGATTAGATAGATAGATAGATAGATAGATAGATAGATAGATAGATAGATAGATACTTTATTGATCCCCAAGGGGAAATTGTACATCGACAGACCTACGGTTGACTTCAGCCTGTGTCATAGGTTTTTGTTGTGAGGCAGAAAGATCTAGCTTTTGCTGCTTGGAGGACATTGCTCCGAGTCCTTCTTTGCTAATGGATGGCGAGCTATCATCTCTGGTGGAGGGGGGGCTATCGGTGTTTTTGGCCACTAGCGTGTGTGAGATGCCTCATTAAATTAGAGTTGCTTACAACGGATGCCGACAAAGTCTTCGCTTCTGGACATAATGTACACATTACATGCACGTTCTTGCCTTTGACCACAATGAATTTGAAGTAGTGCTTATATCTCCACCTTGAAAATGCCAACTTTTCATCGGATTGCTCCTGACCTCTGCTGTTTCATTGAATCTCTACTTTAGCTGTTGCGTGTGTGTTGGCAAGTGTGTAAAAACACTGGCTCTGATTGGCTATCATGAAACATGACTCTGCCTTAGCCAATCCTAATCGCTTACGTCGTTATTAACCCACCTCCTCACTAGCTGTGAGCCAGGGGTGCGTTCGGATTACACAGTTTATTCAATCAATGCAAAGTAAGTAACGCACCGCATTTAACGTCCAGTAACGTTAACGGCGTTGTAACGTTGTAAAAAGTAATTAATTAGATTACTCCGTTATTGACAAATTAACGCCGTTAGTAACGCCGTTATACTTAAACGCCGTTACTCCCAACACTGCATACAGTACTCTGCTTGCAATAGTAAGTCCCTGCCCCCCCCCCCCCCCCTACATACACAGCACATTATTTAATCAGGAAGCTTCTCCAACACACATCCCCAACATACTTACAGCACACTGCCCCCCCCACCCACCCCAATACACATGAGGAAGCTTCTCCAACACACATATTGCACACTGCCCTCTCCCCACATACACAGCACACTATCCCATCTCCCCTGTCATCCCCCCAACACACACACCAAGACCCCTGGCAGTTGGGTTAGCCCCTTGAGCCGTGGATCTGCCCAAGGTTTCTTCAAGGGAGTTTTTCCTTGCCCCTGTTGCTCTTGGGTGCTCCTTGTTGGTGCCCCCCCCCCCAATCCCAATCCTCCCCCACCTTTTTTATGCAGCCCTTGCCACTTAATCTACTAAACCCCTCTTCTACTGCACTTTTTACCACCCCCCCCCCCCCCCCATTAATGCACAAATAGGCTGACACCAGACATAATTTCACTGCATTTCTTACTTCCAGTAACTATATGCATGTGACAATAAACTTCCTTGTATCCTTGTATTTTGCAATTTATTAATCTTAATTTCCCTCTGTTCCCTGTTTGCAGGCAGTGAGTTGTGAGGACTGCTTCCCTGAGAACACTGAGTGCATTCTGGAATATACCAAATGTGTGCCACTAGGGATGTAACGGTATGAAAATTTAACCTCACGGTTATAGTGACCAAAATTATCACGGTTTTCGGTATTATCATGGTATTTTTAAAAGTGTGTTCAATATGTTCAGAAAGCACTGATAGGCCTACACAAGCTGAAATAGTTTAGTTGAAAAAGTGTCCCGTTCAGTTTTTCATGTTTAATTGGCTATGTGCTTATCGCTTAACTTACCCTACCATGACTTGGAGGTTGCTGGATCCAATGAGTGAGACCAGGCTTGGAATTTCACCATTCTGGGGGCAAGGCCACTTGGCCTTCAGTTGGGCATATTTGGTGGAGGGCACAAAGGCCACATAGGCTATAAAAAATATCAAAGTTGTATAGCCTATTCACTGCAGTAGACCTGCATCACTGTATGAAACATTACAAAAACATGAAACATGACATATTATATAGAACTGCAAATCATCTGAACATCTAATATTTACAGATATCTAGGCTATATTTAACATTTATTTTATATTTGGCCTGTTATGAAATCATGTATTGAACAATTTAAGCACAGTTCAGCTTTAAGAAACTCAAATAGCCTAGATGCATGCTTAGCATTTTGTGATCTACTTTCACAAACTCTTAGTCAGCTGTCCTCTGATTTACCGATATATAGGCGATATTTGTAACATTTATTTTGTATTTGGCCCGTTATGAAATCATGTGGAACAATTTAAACACATTGTAAAACTTAAAGCCCAAATTTGGAGACATCCATGCATGTCGAAATGTAGGCCTACTGCCAATTCAAAAGTGGATTACTCTAGAACGGCTAACTGTACAGGGGACTGCTTTACACCTTTATGTTCGGTAAGGTCTGCTGTTTATTCTGATATATGGTTTGTCGTGTGTTAAACGAAAGGTTCGTGAAGTATTGCACCGAGAGGAATGGGTAGGGAGATGGACTAAAACATTCAGTAGAATTTATGATTAAATTTAATTATATTATTTACGTTTCTCGCGAACCGTTCACCACAGCAATTCGCGGCTAACATCGTTTAAAAGCTGAGAAAAAGCTCTTTTATGTGATACTTGTGATGTCTGTGTGATGAGTAGGCTACTTCGCGAGTAGTTCAACTGAGAAGTATAGGTGAATTTAGACGCACTTTCTTTCTTGCGCTGTCACTTTCTCCACTGCGTAAAAGAAATGAATTTGCGCTGTGAATGCTAAGATTATTTTGACAGGCCATAGGCTAAATACAATTTGCTATTAGTAGGATGCAAAGCAGAATATTGAAACAAGGGCACCGTGGCCTGTAAACCTCTGATTTTCAAAGGGACATCACGGCCAACGCAAGGGGCAAAAACTTGGCCGCCGTGAAATTCCTACCCTGAGTGAGACCAAAGTAAGTGTTCGAAATAAAACTTTAGGCTACTGTGTTCTTCTGATAACGTGAGTGGAATGGATTTAATGTGCACGCGAACATAAAAAGACGCAGAGTGCAAATGATACAGTGCCAGTTTTGCGGTGAAAATGTTCCGCCTTTTAAAATCAGGTGTAGCCTAATCCAATTCGCAGTTAAAACCATCAATTAGACAACAGAATCAGTAGGGTACCAATTTTGCTTCATTGTACCAGGCCTACTGTATGTCAAAAGCAGGCTCGGATGAAGCTGGGAAGGATTAAACACACGGTTTCAACACCGTGATAATCAACCGTGATAATTATGATATTTCAAAAGAAAACGGTAATTGTTATCGTCAACATTTTTATCACGGTTTATCATTATACCGGTAATCGTTACATCCCTATGTGCCACTTCCATACAAAAGAAGTTTCAATCCCGCAAGAGAGTTCACTCACCAGGTAGAGACAGACAGACAGACACACACACACACACACACACACACGTAGAATAGCAAATAACATTATAATGTGTTTGCATGTATTTGTGTCTGTTGCTGTGTTTAGTTTATCCCCTTTTTTCATGTGTCTGTTTGTTGTTATGACTGTAGTGGGCTCCAACAGACCAGGGCAAAGTCGGTCTGTCCTGCTACTACTACATGCTACTTCACCATGGCTGCTGCCCTCAACATGCTGTAAGTGTTTGTGTGTTTTGAATGAGGGCTATGTCACTGTGCACACTCTAATTTGTTTGACAAATGTGCAATGTAATGCATTAATACAGAAACTAATCATCATTATTGTAGCTTTTAATAATAGTCTTTGAATTTTGAAGTTTAGCCATGTTTATAATAATATAATAATAATAATCTTTATTTATATAGCACTTTTCAAAACAAAGTTATATGGGTAATAGGGGTGTAACGGTACACAGAAGTCACGGTTCGGTTCATACCTCGGTTCGGACATCACGGTTCGGTACGAGTTCGGTACAATGGAGGGAAAACCAAAACAAAAATGCAGAAAGCATTTTTTTTTTGTACATGTCTCAGGCTGTACCACCTAGTCATACAGTCTCTTCCCTGAGCTATCTGCAACAGCCTGAAGTGTGTAAGATGTAGGCTAAACAGTACAATAAGTGCCCAGACTCAATCTGTAACTTGTAAACAAAATAAGACAATCAGCTATAAAACTGAAAATAGGCCTACAGCATCTCTTATTTCTGAAAGTGCAAATTACATAGAAAATGATTTTTAAAAATCCACTTAAGCAAGACCTTCAACATCTGTGTTTAGTTGTATATGGAAGGGTCTACAATTTGCCTCAATATTTTTCATTGTGTGTAAAGTAATAATCTAGCCTACTAACTGTGAAAATATCACACTATTTTGCCTTTTTTTAAAAAACGAAATTGCTCCTTTCATTTCATAAACAGACTACAACTAGAAGTCACGTGACTTTGCCCTTTGACGTTAATTCACCGTAGCATGGTTTGTTTATTAGCCTGGTTAGCGTTGTCACTTTATTTTACTGTCTGCACTTACACTACCAGCTCCTCATGTGAGAAGTTACAAGTTACCCCAACATAAAGGTAATTACCACGCGATTTACATAGCTTTCTGTCATTACGAAATCATTTAATTTAAGCCATAGGTTTTGGCCCTATTTGTATGTGTATCCAAAGGCTGCTGAAGCGCACGGGAAGTTTCTTTCCCCTCGTTTCAGTGATTGGTAGCCTACATCATCTGGGTGATGGCTTCGAATATGTGTAGCATTTTTTCCACTCACATACCCAATGCTGAACAACGCCGACACACAATTTCATCTTATCCACCACTCTTTCGCCTGTACTAACGTTACTGTAACTGAAGTTCTCAAACTTGCGATCTTAAAGAGACCAGCGGATCCTCTAACTCTTGTAGGTCTAACCTTAGTGCTGCTAATGACTGACGGACTCGACCGACGACCTGACAAAAAAAAACATAGGCGCCAATCAGAGCTTCAGAGCTAAAGCGAGGCTACAGATTAGCGTTAGGTGTCGCTAAAGAACTCCCGTAACTCTCGCTACGTAACAGTAATTGCGCATGACATTAATTAATCCGCACACGAGTTTTATGTATTTTTATACCGTGTATTCTCCGTGTAAATTCATGCACCGAACCGTGACGCCCGTACCGTTTCGGTTCAATACGAATACATGAACCGTTACACCCCTAATGGGTAATGGGTTTACCATTATGTTGGTGGTAATGTAAATAATGTGTTGAATATATGCCAAACTGAGCATAATCATAATTTAGTTAAATCTTATTTTCTATTTACAGAAACTGAAACCCTCACAAATAAACTGATATCAAGAATTAACATTGATGGTGATGGTGGCAAGGGTGTCTTCATAAGGTAATTGTCATTTTTGTTTGAGCACCTGATTGACTTACCAACTTATTTTTTAATGTTTGATTTTTATCTTAATCAACAACATAATGTATAGCAATTGCTGTTTTAATTTTTTTAGGTGCCATCCAGCAAGTCCCAGCCTGGAGCCAGAGGCTGGCACTGCACGTCAGATGGGGGAGGATCTATGTTAGGCATCAGAAAGGCTTCTGCAGACAGTGTGGCAATTAGGTATGATACTTTTGGAAATTTATCTTAATGCCTTAATTAAAAAAATGAGGAAAAATCCAACCTTTAAGGACAAATTTCTTTGTGAATGAATAATGTATCGTAAATAAATAAGTGTTCCTTAAAGGTTGGATTTTTCCTCATTTTTTTTAATTAAAGCGATGGTTCGGAGTAATTTTACCCTAGGGTTCTTTGCACCATGACCCCGAGCCAAACCTTTTTTCCCTTGGTCGAGCCCTGGTCGAGTAGCGCCGTCAGAAACGAATGACGTTCTGCAGTCATGATGGAACCAACTTTTATCTCGTAAATTACCCCACTAATAATGCCCTGAATGGTACGAAACTTCTGCAGTAGTACAACTATGACATTTAGTCCAATAACGAGGCATTAGAAAGTTTGTAAGTGCACCAGGAGTTTATTTAAATAAGACTTGCCTGATTATCTGCTACTATACCGCTGCGTCAACGTTTCTTCCGTGATTTGGGAAACGTCTAACGTCTAGGCTGCTATTGGGGGTTTGCTTTTATTTGTCACACAAGCTGAGTTAATTATATTCATGGACAATGTCAATTGTAACATATACTTTCTTTCTCTTTTTACAGACACCTGACTTTTACTGCCAAAGGGACCATCAAAGCACCTCTCCCTACCATCTATACCAGAAGAGTACGGACAAGGGCCCAAAATGTTTTAAAGGACATTTCACGCCCAGACCATGGACTGTTTAAACCACTGTGGTCAAGCAGAAGTTTCTGTTCTCACTCGAGGCAGGTCATTGAGAGGGGGCGAGTGTCACTGCGTAAGCCCCCTACTGCAGGCGAGAAAGCCATGTTGATTTGAATATTGATTGATAAATACAATAAAGGCCATGTAACAAATTGTATTGCCTGTCGTATATGAATTTTCATGGTAAAGTAAAACTAGATGTACCGCGTAGCGGTACAAAATATGACCGCCGCTCAGTCCTGCACATCCATTCCGCGAAAATAAATCATATTAATGAATTTGTCTCCATCTTCTACTCCATTCCTCACTCTTGAAACTTTTGTGTATGCTTGTTTGAAATGTGTGTTTGCACACATTCCGCACACAAAGTAGCCTACTGGCGCTGCAAAGGTGAATAGATTTGTTTCTGGGCCAAAAAATCTGTAACATTGTTATAAAACCTTTAAAATCTCTAAACAATCACAAGTAGGGCAGTTCATCACAGTCCATCCATTGCAACTGGACTGATGAAAGGTACACCTGTAGGCTACATTGTATTTGGGAAAAGCAGAAGGTAGCAGCATAATGTATTTATTTATTTATTATTAAACAAAACAATCCCTGTCAGTTCCATGCAGTTTTCAACAGCTATCAAGAAGAGAGGTCATGTCATGGATTTTTGTGAATGTTTCTTCTTCTACATATGCATAAGTTTAGTCATCTAGTTCAAATGATATTCAGCTTTATTGTCAATGCACAAATGAAATACCAGTAGTCTAAAACAAAATGCCGTTTTTCCCAGTGGTGCAAATAACTGACATGTCCAAAGGGCCTTCATGAAATGCGTTGCGAGACTGTTCATACACATTTTAACGGGCAAAGTTGAAGAGCTACTCTCCGTTATTGTTTGTGCAAATAATATGCTGATTCATGTTCCCTTGCATTTTGCAACCATGAGGTCAATGGTTAAGCTCAATCTTTTGACGCAATCTTTTGATTTTCACCCAGCCTAGTCCATGGTAGGCGCCCGATAGAAATATTGTTTAATTTTGCGATTGAGATATCCACGCACTGGCGCCCCCCCTGCGACGTGTTCGCCCCCCGGTTTTAGAGCTATTCTAAATGCAAAAATGCATAGAGGGAGTTATGACAAAACCGTGACTGTTAACAAACTATAAGCTATATAAGGTAGGCCCTATGCTAGGCCTATTACACAACACAAATTGTCGCTAGGCTATGCTGGCGACCCAAATAAAATCTCCGTTGGAACCAATGGCTTACACCTTACAGTATCAAGCTGCCACCTCTTGGCGAAAAAGTTAATAGTTTTGCATATCAGTAGTAATACATTTCACGTAGCTGTGAATCACGGAAAGGGCGAATGAAGTGGACACTTCTAAACGGAACCCAACCCACTGTACAGTAGCTCAAGGTCTGTGGCTAAAGCAGCCATAATGAAAGCGTTATCATTGTTTGGATACTTCACACACACGTGTTTTTTAATCGCATAGACTACAACTACCAAGCTGGAATCAAAGCACATCGACTCCCCTCTCACACCCTAAACACGCACTTCGAACAAACAAAAAGCGCCTCAGTCTCACGGAATAGCCATAGGCAAAACTGTATCTGACCCTTGTAACGTTGGTACTAAATCATTCATCGCAAAGAATGATTTTTGTAGCACGTGCAACAAATATGTGTAGGTACAGCCCTGCCCTGAATACATCTCAACGTGCGCTCTAAAACATCTGGTTTAAATGGAGATTGTAGATCATCACGGGATCATAGACAGGTTATCTTTCAGGTAGCCTATATATTTTCCATTAAAAAACCATCACGTAGCGAACGTGTTGTGGCTAACTCACTTAGCTCCTGTTAGTAGCCTAGGTTATGGTCATAAGCAAATGAGATGACAGTCGAAAGATACAATTAGTGCTGTTATCGATTTGCTTGGTAGCTTATAAACGCATTTATGGTTTTCTACAAATACATCAATAATCAAATTGGCCTCCATCACTCAACCATGCTAACGGTAACATTATTTTACCTACGTTCTGCTATTGATAGGATTAACGTAGCCTACCTGCAGTAAAAAACAAGCATGTCCGATAAACATTCTCAGATTTATTTCGGCTTCAAGAGGAAATGGGAATTACATGTCATGCAGAAATCATCCTACCCTTAGACGTTCTCTGCGGTAAACTACTGTAGCCTACAGTCTTGTCCTTGTAGGAAGCATAGTGTCTTTCCAACCCATTTAAGATTAACTTCCAACAAAATTACGTCTCACTGCAACGATGCGCCATCTAGTGGACAAACGACTACTTATCGCCAATACTGGAAATGCAGCCATGATGATGATGATGAATATTTATTTTGGCTTTCTTTTAATCCTACTGAATTTGTAATTATGTATCGGCCGTTCTAATACCGATAGTATGTGGGTGCCTGTGTGTGTGTGTGCATGTGTATATGTGTGCACCACCATCTACAGGCCAATGAGTGTAGAGTCACTAAATGTACACATAACTTAATTTTTTAGACCCCCCCATGGATGAAATTCTACGAAACTTGGCATACCCCCAGAGAATGTCAGGTTAATCATACACATAAAATTTGGTGCAGTTCTGAACGTCTTTACTGAAGAGAGGGGCGATTAAAGCAGAATGATATTGCATTTTCATTTTTTACCGGGGGGGTGCAAATCACAAATGAGTGATTATGGGCTAAGTTGATGTGGGCCCTTGAGACCAACATACCATAAAAATTTCTTCATCCTCGGTGCCACGGTTCAGGTAGTTATTGAGGAAAAACTGCATTTTTTGGGTTTCGGGGGGCCCAGCGCGGAGGGGGAGTGGCCCCCGGGGACCAAACGAAATTTTTCCGTAAAAGTCTAGTGGGGCTACATACCCACCAAATTTCATGTGCCCTGGTGTTTCGGTGCCCCGGGTATCGTTGACCAAAATTTCAGGAAGTAGATGACGGGGGAAAAAAAAAAAAAAAAAAAAACTTTGACAATCCCTATATGACCGCTTCGCTAGCTTCGCTAGCGGCGGTCATAATAAGTAATTGGGATTTAGCAGGTGTAATTCAAAGTAAATAATGTAATTAAGTGTATGTAAAATTAATATGAAATATTATTTAAGTTAATGTTGCACAATAAGCTCAGTATTGGTTATGTAGGACTATCTCACGTAAAACCATTACCTACAGTAAATCACCATACATAAATCACAGCATTCATTTTAAAAATAAAGACATAAAGCCTATGGAAAAGCAAATAAAGGCATACACATAAATGCCTGCGAAATTAGCTGTGCCTGGCAGTATATGGGCAGTATATGCGTAGTCCCATGTTTGACATATCAGGGGGTATATGGGAACAAGAACAAGAGGTGTCCGGGGTCATATAAGTAGCTAATACTTGAAACATGGCTCATATCAGGTGAGAATATGAAGTCTGGATATCTTGCATGTCGTCGCAGTCCCATTCAGGACTTTTGATATGCTCCTGATATGGCAATTGGCACTAAAATATCAGGAGCATATCAACCAATATATTTCCTGATATTACACATATCAGGAAATATATCACTATGAATATTCCCTGATTCAGAGCCTTTTCACCCAGTATAATCTACAACATGGGTCAGCAACAGGCGGCCAAAGCTGCCGCCACTGATATTGTTTGGCCCAGTCAAATTATTCTGGCAGTCCTATTTTTTTAAATCTTTTATTTTACGATATCGATTTACAAATAGCCTATTCACCAATCAGACTGAGTTGGTGCTTAAACAAATATGAGAAAGAACACCAGAATGCACTGGATCCTGCTAGCTGTGCATAGACCTCGGCCAGCTCTTCAATATTGCGCCTTTGTGCTTGTTTGGAGCAAATAGCTGCATTTTGTAGTGTGGTATGATATTATTTATCATGACAGCGTTGTTTCATATCTGATACACAGGTTTTGCATTTGTTACGCAATTTTTCTTTCCATTCCTGTTTAGGCCCAGCTATTTTTCTCACAGCTCCAACTCCTTTAGTTCGCTTCTCACTCTGCATGCTAATAATTCTTGTAAGCAAACAATAAACATTGTAACATTGTCAGGAGATGGGTCAAACAAGTAGCTTATTTAAGAATAAAAGATAGACTTTATCCAAAGAAGTTTTTCATGTTTGGAACATTTGGAATGAAAAAAAAGGTTATATAATACATTTTCCGTTGGTATCAGATTATTTATAGCCTAACGTAATGGTGATGAACACTGGTCGGTAGGGCCCCCTTGGAATTTTTGCTTGGGGCCCCCACAGACTAGAATCGCCTCTGCAAAGATATGGCTCTGGTTATTTCACACCTCATTAAATCCAGACGTTCTAAATGACTGGAACGTGTCATGGGTAGTGTGACGTCATCGTATGTATGTCTTGGACGCAGGTCAAGATAAGATCAAATAAATAGGCAAGTTTGTTGGCAAATAAAGAAGGTGATGTAGAAACAATCTCCCCATTGTCACCATTGCCCATTTTTAAGTCAGTGAAATTTACATTTGCATTTAGCAGACGCTTTTATCCAAAGCAACTTACAATATAACATTAAAGCTACATAGCAACAATAATACCTTACGTTTAAGTTCAGATAAAATATGAAATACCACATTTCTGTTGTGCATCTCATAATGCCATAGGCTTAATGCACATGAATGAAGCCTAACATATGGGCCTGGGGTGATGTGTAGTGTATGTAGGCCTAATAACCTCAATAGGCCTATCTAATACCTCACATGAACCAAAATGGAATGAAAAGCCCTTTTAGAACCATATGAGGCCAACACAAAGAACCATCCACTGTAGTGAAGAACCATCCACTGGAATAAATGGTAGAAAATGGTTCTTTAAAGAGTGATGGTTCTTTTGGGAACCATCCAGCCCTCTGAAGAACCATTTAAGAACCCTTTTTTTTCTCAGTGTGTGCGGGTGATAGCGAGAAGTTTTAGAAAAGTCCTGGGCAGCCACAAATTCCAATGTTCCGCGACAGCACTCCGAGTCCACTGCGCCCACCCTAACCCCACAGAAGCGCACTTGACATCGTTAGCCTATTTCAGTATAGCTAAGGAAAATTACTTTTCTGATCGTCAAAACCACACCAGAGATGTTAGGCTTTAAATATAGGCTCATAATCAGGCTGCAATGATCTCGCAAATAATTTCTGAATAGCCTAGAGTGTGTCGTCTCCACAGCAAGTAGCCTATGTGTCCTAATAATTTCTATCTTAGCGACTAGGATAGTGAAATGATTTCACTAGCTATGCATTTATTATTTTTGCAAAACTGTAAAACACAATTAAAGTTTCTTTCAGCTTATCCATGTTTTTTTTGAACGTGTAAATCGCATAGAATATGTAGGCCTATATCAACCGTAGGCCTACACACTTGATCGCTATCACATAGATGAAACCACGCTACGGTTCTTACAGTAACTGACTCACGTTCACGTTGATCTCTATAACTGTTAATTTTTAGTAGCCTATATTCGAACCTATGCATAACCCTTTTTTGCTATTTGACTCATCATTTCACATACAAAAATATAAATAATGTCAGACAGCGAATTAGTAATTATTTAAAAATATATATAATATTTTTAAAAAAATCTATCTCCTGCCAGCAGGGGGTGCTGCAGCACCCTCAGCACCCCCCTTCCCGCGCCCTTGACCGTTTTGTTATTTCTCCCGGAAAACTCCCGTAATTTGCATGGCCATCAAACTTCATTTTAAAATCATTGATCCATTCAGGTTGCCAGGTGGTGTATGAAATACACCCTACACATACACAATCACTTAGTTTCAATTTCAACTGTTTTGTCATAGGCTAAAACCTGGCAACCCAAAACCCAAATAAGGAAGCGGGTGCCAACTGCGCAGCCTGAGTATCGTCGTAAACAAGCGGGCTAGTTGAATGGCCTACTCCAGAACTAGCTGTTGTGAAATTGTTGGGAATTTAATTGATTAACAAATCACATAAATTGTTATTGAGTGTTGTGGATACACTGAACTTGTTCCCTCGGAACCAAATCTGACAGCAAGCAGCTTTGGAGTTTTAGAAGTAGGCTGCAGGCAGGCAGCTGGTGGATACATAACTGGCATGCGTAAGGTAATGGTAAGGTAAAAGCAACGACCGAAATGCAGTGTTGAAACACATGTATTAAATATGCAAACACAGATCCGGTATAAAATATCTCAAATCTAAATGTTGACAGGTATGCTCTAAACCTCTATGATAATGATAATAATCAACAACATACTAAAGACCTAATTTGACCTAAAAAAGAATGTGGTCAATGTTGTGGAAAAACTCAGGAACTCTGGCGTCTGTCATGTTTATAACACAGGGTGCTTTCCCCCAGGTTTCTCTTCTGGCCTTGTGTAACAGGAAGGAAGCTACCGGACTTTCACATCTCTTGCTTTCACTTATCAGAGAAGGGAGTATACTACTTCAGATTCACAGCGCTTACCAAACGACTGGCTTTGTAACTATAAGGGTGTGTGAGAATGGGCACCAAGTCTTGACAATGGCAGCTGGGCAATTTATCTCTCCAGTGGTGTGACTTTGCAGTTGAGATGTAGTTATTATGTTATTATGCGACTCTCTCATCCGAAAGACTAAATATCACCTGAGAAACCATGTAGAACCAAACTCTGGCCTATTTATAACACAGGGTGCTTTCCCCCTGGTTTCTCCCTTCTGACCTTCTGTAACAGGAAGAAAGCTACCGGACCTTCACATATCCTGCTTTCGCTTATCAGCAGAGAATTTGATTTGTGAGGATGTGATACACATGTTACAGTGTGTGTGTGTGTGTGTGTGCGTGTGCATGTGTGTGTGTGTGTGGGTATACATATTTATCAGGGATGTGCACAGCCATTTTAGGGGGCAGGGGCTCAAGTGGGAAACTGACACTTCTTTAAAATAAAAAAACACATAGAATAGAATAGAATAGAATAGGTCTTTATTGTCATTGTCACAGGTACAACAAAATGTAAAGTGCTTTCCTGTCAGTACATCATTCATGAGTCTATAAAAATATAATTTAAAGCAACACCAAAGAACTTTTCCTCTGTCGCATGCACTATTTGTTTATCCAGCACCGGCTTTGCAAATAACAATGTCCACAGACAAGGTAGAATATGTTGCATGATTTTATGAAAGTACGATGTATTGCGACATCAGATGCAAGTCAAATGTGTAGTTTCTCATGTTTCATTCCACTGAACTACAGATCCGCTACCCGATCCGGCAAACTTACATATAGTGCGGTTATAGCCGATAGAGGGCCGCAAAGCGAATGCAGAAAGTGCCATTCACCCTGTCACGAGTTGATGAACCACTGAAACGATTTTAGAAACATTATTTTAAGGTACAAAAAACTGGTGTTGCTTTTGGTGTTGCTTTAAAAAAGAATAAATAGAAACATATAAAATAGCATTAGCAGCATACATAAACACACACAGTCATACACACCCAGTCATTGCATAAAAACAGTATGAACACATCTACATACATGCTTTCTTTCATTGCACTGGTGCACATCCATTTCACAACAGATTCCATATTGCACTTTTTTTCTTTGGAGCATTGAGGGTGGTTATTGCGGTTGGATAAAATGTGTTTGAGTCTATTTGTCCTTACTTTAATTGATCTATATCGTCTGCCTGAAGGTAACAGTTCAAACAGGGAGCGACCGGGATGTTGGGTGTTCTTTATAATGTTTAGTTCTTCCAGTGTGGGGAGAGGGCAGCCGACAATCTTTTGGGCGGGGTTGATGACCCTGTGGAGTGCTTTCCTCTGATCCACTGTGCAGCTGGTGTACCATACGCAAATGCAGTATGGAGGCAATGCTTTAAAAGGACACCAGCAGTCTTTGTGTGATGTTATTCTTCCTGAGTATTCTCAGGAAGTACAGTCTGTGCTGGGCCTTTTTCAGCAGCACAGAGGTGTTCATACTCCAGGATAGGCTCTCCTCGTTGTGGACTACCAGGAAGCGGAAGTCTGCCACCCTTTCCACACAGGCCTACCAAATGATTAACATACCCTCACACTCTATATTTGTACATGTATACAAAGTTTATTATACACTTTGTATAATAAACAGCATACAAGGATATAAAGCATGCCGCTGTACAAATAGCCGTTCCCAAATAATCCGGTTTACAAATAGCCAATTCCAATAAATTCAATATATTCTACTGAAATTCTAATGTAAACTATTTATGTTAGTACATATATTTTTGTAAATTGCTTAGCCATATAGCCATAGTGTCCCACCATCACGATTCTTATATTGCCAGATTCCAGACACCAAGCATGCCATGCCACTTTCTCTGGTATTGGTTTCCTCAAATATTTTGTGTTAAATCGACTTGTCCGGGTTTTCAGTGCACGGACAAACGACCCCTTTCACTTTTTATGATTAAAAACAACCAAACTTCTTCACTTGAGTTATAAATAAATAAAGTAAATAAAATGAGTTGTGACATAATTTACTGGCTCATTTCTATAGAACCATTGCTGTTTCCAGGAAGTTAGTAATGGTCTGCATCTGGTTTTCATAAGTGAAAGTGAAACTGTTGTCAGATCCTGTAATAATTGTCTAACAGCACTGTTGTTAGACACACTTCCCGACCATTAAAGGAAGTTATTATGATTGATAAATTATAAATGATTTTCCTCCAATATTGCAGCATGGGTACAGGAAGAGATGTGAGCAGTGAAAATGAAATGGTGTCAAATTGAAATAGAAATAAAATCAATGTGACATTGGAGGAGCTATCAATTTATTGGCTATTATTTTTAAATGTTATTGAAGTCAAGTTTTACAATTACTTAAACACTAAAATCAAAAGTATCAAACCTTACACTCAAGGAGCAAAATATCAGCCCAGATTGGCACAACTATAAGCACATATCAGCATCACACTTTTTGCAAAACAGTACACACATTGATTTATAAAACTCTAAACACATTTCTCTATTTAGACACAGACAACTCAGATAAGTGCTTTTAACTGTTAGTAACTCAACAATTAGATAGATAGATAGATAGATAGATAGATAGATAGATAGATAGATAGATAGATAGATACTTTATTGATCCCCAAGGGGAAATTCAAGGGTCTCAGTAGCATACAGACATCACACACAACATGCACTTACAGCAGAAATGGTAAACATAAGTATAAGTATAAACATATAACTAAACTCCACTGTACAATAAAGACAGTAGAAGATAAGAAAACTAACAAAACTAAATACTAAATACACTATATAAATTAAATTTAAAAAGTCCAATGTGCTTGAGGGTGATCAAGCATAAGACGCTTGTAGTGACAGGGCCGGGACTGGTAAGGTGCTCAAGGGAGTGAGTGTCATGGTGAAGGTGCAAAAAGTAGTCCAACCATAGTCCTTTAGTTATGTTTGCATGGCAAGGTGCTCAAGAGAGTGTGTCATGGTGAAGGTGCAAAAAGTAGTCCAACATTAGTCTAACAGTGCAACAGTGCAAGAATAAGGTCTAGAGACCAGCATAAATAATATGGACAAATAGGAGAGTAAAGTATAATGTAGACAAGGTAATATAAAAAACTATGTCAGTGCAAGAACAGGTTGAGGTAATAGGGTTATAGCCATTCATTCATTCAGTATTGTAGCAGAAGCCTGACCGCAGCCATTGATCATGTGTGCTAATATAGCATGAAAACAGTGTAGCAGTAAAACAGTTGTGAAAACATTAGGCTGTGGACATTAGTAAAACAGTAGTAAAACAGTAGTAAAGCAGTAGTGGGCAGTCAGTACTCAAACATGGAGAGGGTGGAGAGGCAGACAGACTAAGCAGAGAAGTCTATCTCTCCTCTTCCCTTTAGTGAGGCATTGAACAGTCACTTCAGTACTTTTACTTAAGTAGACATCTGACTGTTGTACTTTTACTTGTACTTGAGTAAAATTTAGCAAAGGGTATCTGTACTTTTACTCAAGTAATGAAGCTGTGTACTCTGTCCGCCTCTGGTTATAGTGACATGTTTACTGTAAAACTGTATGATGCAAAGATTTTGTGTGTAAGCAGTCGAAGAACTGTAGTGTGGAGAGAAAAAAATCCTCAATGTACAGGTTTGGTCTTATGTGTCGTGTTTGGTCAGTATATTCTTGTCCTCTAAAGTATCCAATGTTTTGTATTGAGAACAAGTGTGTAACTGATTCAAACATAATCAGATCATTTGATGGATGTGTTTCTGATATGACAACAAACTAGAGTTTTGATAAAAAAGTTATATTGTTTGACTAAAGTGTTTCATTTTGCAAAAGAGTAAAGGGATTCTGCTAATTGGGTGTAGTTTTGTGTTAATTGTGTGTAGTGTTTTGAAAAAATTGGTCCCCGTTTTCAAAATTGTGCTTAACCAATCGTAAAAAACTGTATTATGATGGCTTTGCTGCAGACAATCTATTGCAGAAAACTATTTCTAGAATCGTCTAATAACGGCATGCTATGGCTGCTCCAATGCCATGCACAGTGATCATTTCCAATATCAGTCAGAGACACCAACAACATTATTGTGAGAATAAAGCATAAACTATAAAACAAAGTGAAGGCTATATGGAGATGTTGCAAGACCTTAACGCAAGGCGGCTAATTCACCAGAACTAGAAGAGATGGCCAGTCAATGAAAGTGAAACTGTGAGAAGAAAACTTCTCAGGAATACAGTTTCATGTCCTTCATTTAATTCCCCAGTTTGGCCCTTTTTAAAGTCGTGCAAAACCTTCATGGCACTTCTCAAAGAAATTCATTCAGATTACTGTAACTTGCATGCTATCCTTGAGGGGAAATATTCTCCAGGACGACTGGTCTTCTGAGGAGGAATGGCCAGTCCTGGCTCCAGTCCCAGCTCTGGCTCCAGTCCAGACTCCCGAGTACACTCCAGTCCCTGCTGCTTCCCGACTCCCTGACGCTCTTCAGTGTAGTCCTGTTCCGAGTCCTCGCGCTGTGTAGCACCGGAGCCCACTCCCGACTCTCTGCCGGAGCCCACTCCCGGCACGCCGCCTGACGCCAACACCCGAGGCCTGTCCGGATCCCAGTCCTGAGTCCCCACCGGATCCCATCCCCTAAACAGCCCCGTCGGTCCACCCGGCATCACGCCCGCCCACCTGACCCTCCATCCCTGTCCGGCCATCCACCCGGCCACCTGCATGACCCCCCGTCCCGGACCGGCCACCCGCCTGGCTCCAAACCGTGTCAAGAACAGACCTCTTATTTAATTCAATGAAAATGGGAGTGACAAAAGTGTTGTGTTTATATTTTTGTTGAGTGTTAGGCTATTTAATTACGCAAAGGCAGGTGTTATTGATGTGTGTCACGTCTTTGTTAATTGGTTGTTGTGGTTCTACAGGATGGTATGTCATTCAGCGCACTTTTGAGAGATTAATCTCTAAAGCTACACACAAAAGAATGATCAATTAATCTTATGTTCCTGTGGTGAATATCAGTGAAACATACAGGGACACTGTAAAAATTGCTTTTGCTGTTTTTCACTATACAAAGATTCCAGCACACTTCAAGCTGCTTTTTGAGCAAGACCACAAAAGAGAGCACTCAGCAGTAACCACCTTATCTCTTATTCTTACTACTACAAAAACATAGAAGCTTATCTCCACATCTCCACACAATCCAATATAGACATTTGGACAAATATATCTCAGAAATACTGATACGTTTGTGTTGTGCTTTCTCACTGTCTGTCTTTTCTCTATACTCTATATGGTGCACTCCGCTTGGTTTTGGGGTCTTAAGTGGGTTTTTTTTGTAAATATCATTTGCAGCAGAAATGTTTATATTTAGTTAGTGTGGGGATTAAATAACTGAGCCATGAGCTAAAACCTTAGTATATCAAGAGCAGGGGTGTAGTGGTAAAAAAAGAAGTGGGTAAACTATAAATTCTGTAATCAGGCAGACCATGACATGGTCACCGGTAAGCCAGACCACGGTATACCTGTGTGTATCCTGACCACATAGGCTACCATTTGATGGTACCAAGGGTATCACTGGGTGTTCTATAATAGGCCACACAATCACTATTCAATTCCTACATTAATCAGTTCATTGTTAACTCCAGAAGGAATAACGTCTGTAAAGTTTATTAAATCACAACAAAGAGAACAAAAATGTCAGGATGTATGTCAGAATGCCGCTTTAGAAATCAGTGTATATCCATTTTAAAAAAATCATTCATTATCCAAACTCATTTACATGAGGTGTGCCTAATCTTTGATGCTTCCTCCTGACTGCTGCAAGCCGATTTGTCACTGACAACATAATACAGCGCAATATGGATAGACTGTGTAGCGCAGGCCAGGTTCAACAATATGAAACTTACAATATGAAACTATTACGGAGCCCTCCGGGTGACATGGGGAAAAAAAAAACATGGGTTAGAAAAAAAAAAAAAAAAGTAGTGGGGAAAAAAAACATGAGGAAGAAAAAAAAAACAATGCACTTTTGCGGGATCTCATTTCGGGATCTCGCAAAAAGTTTTGCGAGATCCCGCAAAAGTTTTGCGAGATCCCGCAAAACTTTTTGCGAGATCTCGCAAAACTTTGCGAGATCTCGCAAAACTTTTTTTCTACTTTTGGAACTTGCTGGGCTTCCTACTTGACCCCAATAGGCCCACAAACCACTACCGCCAGATGGCAATCGTATCATGATACTATGATTGCTCTATCACTGTTGCGTGTTGTGGGTTTTCTGGACACATTACATAGGCCTATGACACGGGAGGGAGAGGGAGACACCTGCGTGCAGACATGCACACACGCAGGCGCGTAGCAAGCGTGGGGGATGTGGGTGTTATAATGTACACAGTTTTGCTGGAACACGATTATATCCCCCACACTTTTTGTCAGATTAAATTGAAAGTAAAATATGGAAATAAACGCTCCCGTAAAGAGTTGGAACCGTATCTATAACGAACACACAGAGACACAAATAGGTCTGTTGATTTGATTGAACGGTCATCCAGCCAATCACACCAAGTTAGGTGAAGAACCAGAGCCGCTCTGATCAAATTCAAAGTGTACGTCTTTCAAGGCTGCTGCTTGGGTCTGCATTGTAACGTCTGCAGTGAGCAGATTTCAGATAGGATAGAATTGAAATGATAATTGTTACCGCATTATGCTAATTTAGTAAATCAAAATTCACTGTCTGACTGACAGTTTTTGCCACAATGCAGGGAGTCAAAGTGAAAGCGGGGTGCGTGCACCAAGGCACCTGTTTCTGCAGGAAAACCTTTGGCTACTGTTCTCAGAGCATTATGCTTTCTCTGCCTATGATCTGCAGCTTTTCTCAAACTATGGGCCTCCTCAACAATGAACCTACTACTGCTCCACGTAGCCGCGAAATTAAGTTATGCCCGGTGCTTCACACATCTGCTCATTTGCAGCATATAGTGAATGGCTACTTGCGAACGTTGTGGATTACTTGCGAACATTGTGGATTACTTGCGAACACTGTGGATACTTGCGAACTCTGTGGATTAGGCTACTTGCGGACTCTGAATTATCTCTGGACACTTACGGTCAGTCTCATAATGCTCCAGGCTGGAGCTGCTGTACGGACTAAACCAGTACTTTCTTAAAGCCGGTCATAGGACCCTGTGATCTAGCTCAGTCTATTGATTGCCTTGTTATTGCAGTCTAGTGTGGCCTACTGTGTGTGTGTGTGTGTGTGTGCGCGCGCGTGTGTGTGTGTGCGCGCTTTGAGTTTAGCCCCCGGCCGGGGTTAATGGCCAGTCCCTTCCCCTAGTTTAACTCGGCCATAGAGAGGGCTAGTTTAAGCGGGTTGTATGAATGCGGGGTGGTTGTGTGTGGGAGGTAGTGGTGTATTAATTAATTCTTGTGAATAAACTGTGAAAAGTAAATCCCGAGTTGTGTGTGTGTGTGTGTGTGTGTGTAACTCCTCCTCCGACTACCAATAACATAATTACAATACTTATTCATTTGGTGCCTTCAACTATATAGACATAGCCCAGTCAGCACACATACAGTACGTCTCCAAGACGCTTGGAAAGGAACAGCTTACATCGCGTTCCATTTAGAACGTTTTATTTGATCTGATCTTACAAACGGCGGCGTCAAGACACATTTGAGTTCTACATCGGAGATAGAACGCTTATGATCGATCATGCAATGTGTGCGTCCCTGCAGCAAGTGAAACTGGAGGTAACGTGGGCTAGAAGCAACAATAGTTTAAACAAAACGTGGCTTCCTGTAACTATCAATGGAAAAATACATAGAAACTGCTAATCATAATCTTTAAATTGACATTAATTAAGCTGGCTATATGCAACACAATTTATATATATTCCCTTTGCATATGTTTGGGTAGACTTCAAACGTTTTTGAATTTGAGCTTACAGTTCTGTGTCCTTTACATTTATTTAATAGGTATTAGTGACACCCAGGGTGCGATTTTGGGGAAAAAACAGAGGGGGGGGATTTTGAATATGTTTGGAACCCCCACCCCCCCCCCCAAAAAAAAAAAAATGAACGAACGAATAATTTCATAGCTAATAATAGCCTATATTAATTTTGCCAACTTTGTAACATTTACCTTTAGCTTAGTTTTAGTTTACCGTTGTGTATGACTTTAAACAGCGAGTGTGCTCAGCTCCTCTAATGCAGGGTTGGACTACGTTTTGAGAAACATACAAATTCACCTTGTTCTTGACCCATCTGAAATGACTCCTCTACTTTTGCTGCCTCCATCCTTTCTGTATTTGTTATGTAAAATGTTGTATATGATGACACTGAAGTCTTGAGTTAGTGAATTGGCTAACAGTGTTAGTTGGTATACAAATAGCCTACACATTGCGCTACACGCTGCGTAGGCTGCGTGCATTCTCTCTCCTGCAGATTTGCGTTCAGTAGCCAAGTGCGTAATATTGTAAAAGTTGAAAAAATAAATGTGTTTATTGAAGCCTACAGAAAATAAATAGCTTACTATCATACTGTCAGTTAATTGGCTACAGTGCAGTGAAGAGTTTGGAGAGAAGTTATAGGGCAACTTGAAGTTTTATGAAAATAATTTACGAACCAGAATATATGGGCCATAAGCTTCTATTTCTTGCAGCTGTTAAAACACCCGCTAGATAGTTTAAATACCCGCCACCAACATTTGTTTTTGCTGTACAGATTATTTCTGTAAGTTATTTGTCTACTAGGCCTAGCCTACTGGCTGATTTATCAAACGAGTGCTTTCTCGTTCGTCCTCCGCAAACTACTAGGTGTTTAAAGTAAGACGATATGCTGCTCTGAGCGCGTTTCATGTTTGGTTCAGCGCTGTTTTCCCTGCGGAAGTTCCCGCACTAAAATGTTGAGAGGGACTGAAAATGTTACAATGTTTTTGTGTTCGATGACATTCAGAAATGTCGTCTGCCCGAATGCTACTGAATAGCCTACTCTGATGTATTGACACTGAAGATCGCTAGATTTCAAGAGTTTAAGTAGGCTAGCAGTTAAGTTGCATTCATCGCTATCAAGGGGTTTAATCCTTGTCCCCACCAGAGATAAAAATAATTTAGCAGAGGTAGGGATAGGAAAACCAGAGTTGGGGAAATCCTCACCATCCCCCCCTACAAATCGCACCCTGGTGATACCTCGAAATTAGGCTGCTGTCTGTTAGGCAATTTATTGTAGCCTGCTGTGTGTGCGTGTCTGCACTCAGGTGTCTCCCTCTCCCTCCCTTGTCATAGGCCTATGTAATGTGTCCAGAAAACCCACAACACGCAACAGTGATAGAGCAATCAGAGTATCATGATACGATTGCCATCTGGCGGTAGTGGTTTGTGGGCCTATTGGGGTCAAGTAGGAAGCCCAGCAAGTTCCAAAAGTAGAAAAAAAGTTTTGCGAGATCTCGCAAAACTTTTGCGGGATCTCGCAAAAGTTTTGCGGGATCTCGCAAAAGTTTTGCGAGATCTCGCAAAACTTTTTGCGAGATCTCGCAAAACTTTGCGAGATCCCGCAATGAGATCCCGCAAAAGTGCATCGTTTTTTTTTTCTTCTTCATGTTTTTTTTTTCCCACTTTTTTTTTTTTTTTTTTTCTAACCCATGTTTTTTTTCCCCATGTCACCCGGAGGGCTCCGTAAACTATAGACAATTAAAACGACATACGTTTAATTTAGCATTGTTTAAGAACGGTATGCTATTTAGGTGGATAAACACAATTTAGAGGTGTGTAAACGCTATTTTAGAAATTCAGGAGGTGCGTAAACAGCCCTGAAAGAGGTAACCCTGCCATTAAAACAGACACATTATAATTTTTTTTTGTAAAGTTTTATTTCCTTCTTTATATTTACAACAGATTAGTAGGCTAATAAAGATCAGTTCAGCATGGTATAAATTATCACAACTTTCAGTATAAATATTTTCATAAAAATCACATTTAAACAAAGCATTTCACGGAACAGGCACCGGACATGAACAGACATACCACATAATTCTTGCAAATAAACATAAAAGTACTCTTAACATATAGATATAACGTCTATGTTAAAAAATTAGGAGTCTCCCTGGTATGGTCTTGATGTGAAACAAATTGTATTGACAATATTAGCTGCCTCTAGAATCAGAGAGTGATCAGTGAACTTTTCCAGTGGAATTACTGTGCATTCCTGTAAGAAATAAAAAAAAAATAAGTTTTCATTATAAAGATTTATTATATAAGACATATTATATATGCATTTCAAATGTTATTTCAAATCATTTTTCATTTGACTGATTTTATTCAACAAGTTATTTTTATAGGGAAAAATATTTTACCTCTTTTCATTTACTTTCTTGATGAAATTCTTGGCAAAACTGCTCTCTGGATTCAGGCACTTTTGTCCTCCATTATCCTTCAGAGTGACACTGAGGACACAGATGTAAACATCAGATACAGACCACCACTAAACTCCATAAGGTATGCAGTTATAGCACATGAATCTGTGACATGCTTACATGATTTCCATTGTATTGCATGAAGAGGAGGGGGGAAACACCTCTAGCCTCTCAATGCGGTTTGGGCGGACGGCATTGACCCCTGCACCCTGGCACTTGCATCTTCCCACAGAATCCCGTTGCCCTGGAAATAAACATGACCACATGTCACGTGATGTTCAGTTGAGACAACAATGCTTTAACATTACTCTCCCCTGTTGCACAGTGATCACTATTTCTCAAATTATATGTAAAGTTGACTTTGGTAAAAAAAAAATCATCTTTTGGTGATTTATCATAATCTTACAATGACAACAATGAGGAAAAATCCAACTTTGAAGAAAAGCAAATATATTTTAGGAGAAAGGAATATTTGTGCCATAATTGTGAAGGCCACTGTAGGACCTTGGTCAGATGACTGGAACCCTTACCTCTAACATCTACGAAGAGCAGGACGGCCAGAAGTGCGAGGAGAGCTGCTGACTTCATTGTTGAGATGGATGATGGTCTGTCTGCTTTCTCAGCTGTTGTATCAGAGTGAGGCGGTGAATCTGTCAAACAGTGGCAAGCATGCCTGTATTTATTCTGTCAAGGGGTTTCCCCTTTACATAACATCACATACTTCTCCTCCTTCAGGATGAAAGGCTTCAGCTTTCACATCCTTTTTTTTATGCTGTCTTATTTCTTGGTCATTTTCACTCAGTTTGTGTGGGTGTGTGTGTGTGTGTGTGTGTGTGTGTGTGTGTGTGTGTGTTGTATGTGTTTATTTCTTAAGTTCACTCATTTGCTGAAGGTGAAATGGCAACAGGTTTTGTTTCAAAAATCAAATGAATTGTGGTAGTGTATTTTTTGAGGAAACTCTATTCTATTCTAGTCTTTTATATTCTTAAATTAGAGTTAATTTGGTATTTGGTCTGTTAAATGGGTTACATTTTATGTCAGTTAAATCAGTTCTTCCTTTTTATTCAACCAACATACAAAGCAGTCTCTTGCAATCTCTGTATAAATATTTGTGACTTTTGAAGGACCTACGAATATGTAAAAGTTAACTGACATCAGCAATGGCTTTACTGTAATGTTTGAACAAAATTATTACAATTATCTTACAGTACCCCATACCAAAGCTGTTAAACCATTCATTAATTCTCAGCCTTTGACTCAGATTTCTATTTCATGAAACGTTTTGCAAAACACCACACACAATTCACTACCTAACACACAAAAATATATCAGGAAGTAACTTGATTTCCTTTTTCAAGCACAACGTAGCAAAATGCCACATTTATTTACCAGTGCTTCACTCTCTCTCCTTACTCCTCACGTGTAAACACTTATTACTTTACTAAACACCTTCCAATCATTGCCTTAGTATGAATAGATACTGTATACACCAACTGCCCCCCCTACCAAAACACACACACACACACACACACACACATGCAGTAATTTCACATGCAAAAATCAAAACTTCATTTTCATGTTTACTTACATGTTTCACTGTGTATATTTCAACTTATTTCACTCTTGTATGGAAATATAATAGAAGCCCATGAAAGACAGAAGAGCTTTAGGTTTTGATTAACAGTGTGCATGATGTATCCAAAATGTCTGACAAAAATGTTTAGTATATAAGTAAGTATAAGTATATATACTCTTTTGATCCCATGAGGGAAATTTGGTGTCTGCATTTATCCCAATCTGTGAATTAGTGAAACACACACAGTGAGGTGAAGCACACACTAATCCCGGCGCAGTGAGCTGCCTGCAACAACAGCAGCGCTCGGAGAGCAGTGAGGGGTTAGGTGCCTTGCTCAAGGGCACTTCAGCCGTGCCTACTGGTCGGAGTTCGAGCCGGCAACCTTCCGGTTTTACTGTAAGTCCGAAGTGCTAACCAGTAGGCCACGGCTGGCCCCATCTGTGCTGAATGCATGTGTTTTCAATATTTTATTTTCAATGTTGTGTTTCATTTTGCTAGAGATTTGAGCCATTTTGCATTTTGTGTGAGCAATAGTGGGTTTTGTGAAGAGTTTTGAAAATGTGTGAAGACAGTTGTAAAAACAACTGTATTAGTAAATAATCAGTTGTAGTCTCTGATTATAAATGAACCACAGAATAGGGAAGCGGACAAAAACTTTTTCACTATCCTAATGCATTATAATAATCCAAAATTATATCATATCATTGTATTGTGATTCAAAACAACTACACTATTATTATTATTATTATTATTATTATTATTATTATCTTAAATAAAGATGAATTAGTTTAGTTAATGAAATGAGCTGCAACATATTTCACTGGTTCATTTCAGGAGAATCATTGCAGTTTCCAGGAAGCAGCCTATTGGACAGTTAGTGAAACTAAAACTGGAGGACACTCTGGAACTCAGGAACAGTTTCAGATCCAACCAATAATCCCTGCAGCATGGGAAGTGAAAGAGATGTGAACACAGTGAGAAGTTGTGATGTCGGACTGAATGGAATTGTGAAAAAGGAGATCTCTCTTTTTAACCAACACTTTCCATTCACTAGAACTGTGTAATATTGCCTAATCACAAAAGCACTGTGCACAGACACAAATAAGCTGCACACACACTGCCTGCTCTACAGTAGTTGAGGGATTTGTAGGTTCTTATGTTGTGTAAGTCACTGTGGACATGTTATGGTCTACTCTAAGTGGGCTGTGGCTCCCTGGTAAACAGCACAGCAGCATCTTTATCAACTCAGTCACCTCAGGGATTTTAAGATACCTTGGAGAATCAGGGGGAACGGCAGCCTGGTATGAGAACAGCTAAAAACAAGAGCGTGAAGCTCTACAGAGGGTTGTGAGGCCAGCTGAACACAACACACCACGAGTACACTTTTGAAACTTATGGACACGAGGTGTCAGTCCAGAGCCAACAAAATCATCAAAGATCAGTCATCCATATACTAGTTTACTTAAAGGCTACACACTTCAGGTGAAACTGAGCTTGAGGGTGACAGAGAGTCAGAGACAAAGGGATCTCAGTTAAAGGTAACCTCAGAGCTTGTACAGGTTTGCCATCTTTGGACCTGAGTTGAACCATTGCTTAATCTGAGCCAGTAGCTGCATTTACAAGGACGCTTTTTTTCCCCCCAACAAACTTCACATAAACGCTAAATAAACCATTTGACATTTAATCTGCTTTTACATGGAACAAGCATTTAATCATTTAGAAGCTCCTTCCTAGTTGTATTGTCACCATGGAAACCCATTTGTTTATGTCACTGTGCATTGTTACCACATAGGGAACACCTGTGCAGAACCTGTTTACATGGGTGGATTTAGTTCGGATTGAGCCATTACTCCGATTGTAATCAGATTAAAGTGTCTATGTATACAGGGCTATTGTTTTGCAAATAAAGTATTTTGAAGATCCTTATTTTCTGTGAAGACACAAGGGGGCTTAGGGCACTCAGGAGACTTCGAATAATTTCTTACTCAGGTGCCCTTCTGCGACGGGTGAAGTGAGAATCCAAAGAAAAAATTAATTTGCAGAGATACTCTGAGGTTGAAAAAGTATAAAAAGCCTTTAATTTATCATGGCAAGAACTGGTTAAAAGCACATGGGCCTACGTGTTACGGCCATATTGGCCTTCATCATGGCATCATTTCCTGTGCTTGAAGCCCTCTTGGTTTCTACCTGGAACAATATGCTCATCTGATGTAATAAGGACAGCAAAGAGACTCAACTGGCTAAATAATATCTAAAACTCTGCAGTGAGCGAGCACAGCCATCAGCTATACAAAGCTGTGGGATCACATCACCCCTATCCAGCATCCTTGAGCTCCTGGTTCAATGCAAATGCAATACAAAATTCTTCCGCTTGTGCACTAATGCCTCCACAATCCGGTCACGCCCTACCTCTTCTCCTGAGTCCATACACCCCTTCTCACTGTTTACACTTTCCTGATTCCCATTATCGATTGAGACACTTTGTGTCAATACAAAACACTATCCAAATAAAAATCTATCTGTCTAGAAGCCTCAAGGTGGGGAACTTTCTGATTAATTATGTTTTGAGTTTGAGTTGCATCTGTTTTGTCTTTGATTTTTGATTACACTGTGTCCTTGGATGTCTTCAAAGGAGCTTAGAAATAGAATAATTATTGTGATGGTGATGATTCTTCTTCTTCTTCTTCTTCTTCTTCTTCTTTTTCTTCTTCTTCTTCTTTTTCTTCTTCTTATTGTTCTTGGTGAAAATCAGTGAAAATACTATGGACGCACACAAAAAACTGCTGTGCTGTTTTTCACTGCAAAGATTCCAATACGTGTCAAGTTGCTTTTTGAGCATGACTACAAAAGAGAACATTCAGCAGTAACCACCTTATATATCATTCTTACAACTACAAAAACATAGAAGCTTAATCTCCACCTTATATATCATTCTTACAACTACAAAAACATAGAAGCTTAATCTCCACCTTATATATAATTCTTACAACTACAAAAACATAGAAGCTTAATCTTCATATGTTTAAGATATCCAATTTAAATCCAAAATAGAATATCATTTGGACAAATATATCTCAGAAATACTGATACGTTTCTGTTGTTCTTTCTCACTGTCTGTCTTTTCTCTACATGGGGCACTCTGCTTGTCTCTGGTTTTGGGGTCTTACACTGTAAGTAGTTTACTGAAGATCATTATTAGCAGATATATTTACATTTAGTTAGTGTGGGGATTAAATAGCCAAGTCACTTGAGTATACCTGCAGGTAACCCGCTATTATAACAGACACATTATTCATCTTTTTTGTAAAGTTTTATTTCCTTCTTTATATTTACAACATAATCAAGCAATCAAGACACATCAGTTCAGCACTGTATACATTATTTCAACTTTCAGTATAGATATTTTTATAAACAAATTGAAACAACATTTCACCAAATAGACTCTGGAAAGTAATACACATCCCAAATATAACATGCAAATAAATATAAAAGTATTCTGAGATAACATCCATGTTATAAAAACAACAAATAGGAGTCTTTATTATGCTCTTGTGTAGAGAAAGAAAGTGCATTTTCAATATTAGCTGCCTCGAGAATCAGAGAGATATCCAATGGAATTTACTGCGTACTCCTGTAAGAAATGCAAAATGTTTTCATTATTGATATTTTATACAATATAATATATTAAATGCCATGTCAATTCATTTTTCTTTTGAATTTGGTTGATTGTACTCGTCAAGTCAAACTTCTAATGGGGAAAAGTATTTTACCTCTTTATGATGGCTTTCTTGATGAAATTCTTGGCAAAACTGCTGTTTGGATCCAGACACTTTTGTCCTCCATTATCCTTCAGAGTGACACTGAGGACACAAGTAGATGTAAACATCAGATACAGACCACCACTAAACTCCATAAGGTATGCAGTTATAGCACATGACATTGTGACATGCTTACATGATTTCCAGATTGGGGCATGCCGAGGAAGGGGGTAACACCTCTAGCCTCTCAATGCGGTTTGGGCGGACGGCATTCGCCCCTGCATCCAGGCACATGCATCTTCCCAAAGGATCTCGTTGCCCTGGAAATAAACATGACCACTAAATATCACAGGATGTTCAGCTGAGACAACAGTGTTGTAGCATCACTCTCCCCTGTTACACAGTGACCACTATTTCACAAATTACAGTGCCCTCCACAATTATTAGCACCCCTGGTAATGTTGACAAAATTTGTATACTAAAAAAGTATACAAATCTTTTGCTGACCTATTGTAATGAAAACAATGAGGAAAAATGCAAATATGTTCTGAGAAAAGGAATATTTGTGCCATAGTGGAGGTCACTGTAGCACCTGGTCAGCAGATGACTGGAGCCCTTACCTCTCACATCTACGAAGAGCAGGACGGCCAGAAGTGCGAGGAGAGCTGCTGACTTCATTGTTGAGATGGATGATGGTCTGTCTGCTTTCTCAGCCGTTGTATCAGAGTGAGGCGGTGAATCTGTCAAACAGTGGCAAGCATGCCTGTATTTATTCTGTCAAATCAGGGGTTTCCCCTTTACATTGCGTCACCAATCTCCTCCTTCAGCATGACAGACTTAAACTTTCACATCCTTATTTTTCTTCTGTCTTATTTCTTGATTTTCACTCAGTTTGTTTTTGTATGTGTTGTGGTTTTTTTGGTTTTCATGTTCACACGTTGGCCATGGATGAAGGTGAAAGTGCACAAGGTTTTGTTTCAGAAATCAAATGAAGAGTGGTAATGAAATAAATGAGTGTGAGGAAAATAGAACTTTTGTTCAACCCCACACATACCTTACAACAAGAGTCTCTTTTAATGTTTTGTTTTTTTCTCTCGATGTCTCAGTTTTTTTCATTTCAAAGAATCCTTTCAATTAATAACGACAGTATTAACTTATTAATACAATGAATTCATTTTACACCAGCCTTTTTCGTAATGTAGCCTACCAAGTCAAAGCCATGTCGTTTGCATCCTCTGTATAAATATTGGTATCTTTTGAAGGACCTGTGATTGTGTGAAAGTTACCTGACCACCAGATGGGGCTCACAGCAGCAATGGCCTTAGTGCTGTTAATGTTTCATAAACATGGTATAGTGCTTTGAGAGGTCAATGTGTTCTTTTAGAAAATACAGGATGGTATCATTCACTGCACTTTGGCAAGATACATCCACACAACAGAATTATTACAGTAGGCTTATAGTATAGTAATCAGTTGTAGTCTGTGATTATAAATAAAACACAGAAGACGGAAGCAGACCAAAACTTTTCCACTATAATTACGCATGATCTACAATAATCCAAAATTATATAATAGCATATGCGATCAAAAACAACTACATTATTATTATCTTAAACAAAGATTAATTAGTTTAATTGTTTAAATGAAATGAGTGAGCTGCAACATATTCCACTGGTTCTGGAGAATCATTGCAGTTTCCAGGAAGCAGCCTACTGGACAGACAGTGAAACTGAAACTGTATGGAAGATATTACTCAGGAACTCAGGAACAGTTTCAGATCCGACTAATAATTCCTGCAGCATGGGAAGTGAAAGAGATGTGAACACAGTGAGAAGTTGTGATGTCAGACTGAATGGAATTGTGAAAAAGGAGATCTCTCTTTTTAACCAGATCAACACTTTCCCTTCACTAGTACTGTGTAATATTGCCTAATCACACACCAAAAGAACTGTGCACACACATAATCTGCACACATGCCCTGCCTGGTCTAGATGAGGGGTTTGTGGGTTCTTATGTTGAGTAAGTCACTAAGGACCTGACATGGTCTAAGTGCACAGCAGTGTAAGGGACGGCACAGACGCTCGTCAAGATGAGAATTGTGTCGGCCACCAAAGGATTAAACGGGTATTAACCATGGATAGACTGGTGATGCAGTGGTGAATATTTCGATAAACTGTGACTGACTCCAAATCTGACTAAGAAATTGACCTTGAATAATTACCAAGTCAGCTATAGCAGAGTATTGGCATGGAGTACGAGAGGAAATATATACAGTGATGGTCAAAAGTGTTGGCACCCATGCTAAAGTTGACTGAAAAGAGGAATATAAAATCATATTTTGGAAATTGATCTTAATGCCTTAAGTGAAAATTCTTAGTGAATGAATAATGTATCATAAATAAATAAATGTTCTTCCTTAAAATACAGGGGTCATAAGTATTGCCACCCCTATGTTAAATTCCCAAAGAGACAGGCAGATTTTTATTTTTAAAGGCCAGTTATTTCATGGATCCAGAATACTGTGCATCCCGATAAAGTTACCTTGGCCTTTGGAATTAAAATAGCCCCACATCATCACATACCCTTCAACATACCTAGAGATTGGCATGGTGTTATTTCAGTTAGCCTATTAGCTGGTTTGATTTGCATTGAGCTCAATGAGCCTCAAACAAGCTAATAGGCTAACTGAAATAACATCATGCCAATCTCTAGGTATGGTGAAGTGTATGTGATTATGTGGGGCTATTAATCTGGATGTTCTTTGATTGACATGGGGGGGGGGGGGGGGGGGGTAGCCATTTGGCTGCTTTTGTCCAAAACTCCTGGCCTTACAGTTGTAAAAAGGTGATTTTGGCTCCCTGGTATAGACAGCACAGCAGCATCTTTATCAACTCAGTCACCTCGGGGATTTTAAGATACCTTGGAGAATCAGGGGGAATGGCAGCCTGGTATGAGAACAGCTAAAAACAAGAGCCTGAAGCTCTACAGAGGGTTGTGAGGCCAGCTGAACACAACACCACGAGTACACTTTTGAAACTTATGGACACGAGGTGTAAGTCCAGAGCCAACAAAATCATCAAAGATCAGTCATCCATATACTAGTTTACTTAAAGGCTACACACTTCAGGTGAGACTGAGCTAGAGGGTGACAGAGAGCCAGAGACAAAGGGTTCCAGGGGAAGTGTGGCTCCAAAGCAGGGTTGCCATCTTTGGACCTGAATGCCTACCGTTGCTTAGTCTGAGTCAGTAGCCGCGTTTACATGGACACTTTTTTTTTCAATCAAATTGAAATTAATCTGAAGATTTCTACCAAACTTTACATTAACGCTAAATAAACTGTTTGATGTTTAATCTGCTTTTACATGAAACAAGCATTTAGAAGCTCCTATTGTATTGTCACCATGAAAACCCATTTGTTTATGTCACTGGGCATTGTTACCACATAGGGAACACCTGTGCAGAAAGAAGATAATGTACTCCAACAATCGGAGTAGGCTACCTGTTTACATGGGTGGATTTAATCGAGCTGAGTCCGATCAGTTGAGGTGTTACATGGTGCATTTTTATTCGGATTGTGCCATTACTCCATTTGTAATCAGATTAAAAGTAAAGTATGGTGCAGACTAGATGCTCTCTTCAGCTCTGGTGCTGGTCCTGGTGGAGATGCTATCAGAATGCACACAAAAGACAATCATTCTACCCTATTTACTGTATATCCTCAGACTCTGTGCTTTCTTCTTCTTTTTCTTCCATCTTCTGCTACGTCATTTTGTTTTGGTTGTGAAGCATCTTAGTTTCACATCTCCAATCAAGGACGTTTCTGTGAAAAGATATCTGTGAGTGGAAACTGGGGCACACAAGTGAAAAGTCATTCAGAGGACTTAGAAGGCATTCTTTATGGGAGGTTTCTCATTGGTATGGTGTAGTCAGCATTTGCATGATATTGGCTTTTCACATCACAAAGTAAAACACAAAAATGAAGTGTCCCAGGAATCTAAATTGCGTGTCATGGGAATAGTTTAAGAAAGATTAAACAAATATTGCTGGGAAAATATGTATTTTGGATTGAAATACTAATGCATGTAGGAATGTTGGAAACACTTTCTTTAAAAACAGTACCCATAAAGCATTATAAACACATTTCTAAAGGGTTCTAAAGTATTCATAAAGCGTCATAATTATCGACGTAGCTACTTATACATAATTATGACTGCTGCACTCATAAAGCATTATGATGATGATGTTGTAAGCCCTTAAAGCTTTAAATATCACAATGAACTATAAAGCTTATTTTACGCAGTATCCACAAAGCATTATAAACACATTGATATATAAAGTATTAATAAAGTATTAATACTTTATATATCAATATAAATTTATAATATTATATTATAAACTACTTTATAATACTTTATATAGTATTATAAACTATTAATAAAGCCTCATAATGTATGACATAAGTCTATATAACTATCTATACATAGTCATGACGGCACTTAGAAAGTGTTATGCTGTTATGGCATAAGCACTTGCTTGAAATATCACAATGCATTATAAAGCTTCTTTTACCTCTTGACATTTAGCTTTGACCTTAGACTTCCATACAAACTGTAATGGTGCCTTATAGCTTTTCATTATGTGCACATCTCACTTTACCTAGAGTGTACTGCTGGATTGTAACTCTTAATTAGGTCTTATGGGCATTTATAGTTGGACTTGGAAATTATAGGCAAGGAACATTTATTATGTAAGCTTGTATGGAAGTGGTCATTGCTATTATCAAGAGGTAAGTAGCTATATTGACTTATGTCGATAATTATGAGGCTTTATGAATACTTAAGTATGAATGTGTTCATAATGCTTTTTGATACTGTGTTCATAGAAAGTGTTATCAGAATGTTTTGCATTACATCAAATATGCCATGGCCATGGGGTCTTAAGTGGTTTACTGAAGATCATTATTAGCAGATATATTTACATTTAGTTAGTGTGGGGATTAAATAGCCAAGTCACTTGAGTATACCTGCAGGTAACCCGCTATTATAACAGACACATTATTCATCTTTTTTGTAAAGTTTTATTTCCTTCTTTATATTTACAACATAATCAAAACGCATCCGTTTAGCATGACATAAATTATTTAAACTTTCAGTGTAGATATTTTCATAAACATAACAAATTTAAACAACATCTCACCAAATAGACACCGGACTGTAACACACATCCCAAATATAGGCCTCTGTATTGCATCCTCTGTATAAATATTGGTATCTTTTGAAGGACCTGTGATTGTGTGAAAGTTACCTTACCACTATGGGGCTCACAGCAGCAATGGCCTTAGTGCTGTTAATGTTTAATAAATAAACATGGTAAAGTGCTTTGAGAGGTCAATGTGTTCTTTTAGAAAATACAGGATGGTATCATTCACTGCACTTTGTAAAGATACATCCACACAACAGAATTATTACAGTAGGCTTATAGTATAGTAATCAGTTGTAGTCTGTGATTATAAATAAAACACAGAAGACGGAAGCAGACCAAAACTTTTCCACTATAATTATGCATGATCTACAATAATCCAAAATTATATAATAGCATATGCGATCAAAAACAACTACATTATTATTATTATCTTAAACAAAGATTAATTAGTTTAATTGTTTAAATGAAATGAGTGAGCTGCAACATATTCCACTGGTTCTGGAGAATCATTGCAGTTTCCAGGAAGCAGCCTACTGGACAGACAGTGAAACTGAAACTGTATGGAGGACACTCGGGAACTCAGGAACAGTTTCAGATCCGACCAATAATCCCTGCAGCAAGTGAAAGATGTGAACACAGTGAGAAGTTGTGGTGTCAGACTGAATGGAATTGTGAAAAAGGAGATCTCTCTTTTTAACCAGGTCAACACTTTCCCTTCACTAGAACTGTGTAATATTGCCTAATCACACACCAAAAGAACTGTGCACACACATAAGCTGCACACATGCCCTGCCTGGTCTAGATGAGGGGTTTGTGGGTTCTTATGTTGTGTAAGTCACTAAGGACCTGACATGGTCTAAGTGCACAGTGGTGTAAGGGACGGCACAGACGCTCGTCAAGATGAGAATTGCGTTGGCCACCAAAGGTTTAAACGTGTATTAACCATGGATAGACTGGTGATGCAGTGGTGAATATTTTGAGAAACTGAGATTGACTCCAAATCTGTCAATTTTCTTTGTGAATAAATAATGTAAATAGGCCTAAATAAATGTTCTTCCTTAAAATACAGGGGTCATAAGTATTGCCACCCCTATGTTAAATTACCAGAGGCAGGCAGATTTAATAGTTTTTAAATGCCAGTTATTTCATGGATCCAGAATACTATGCATCCTGATAAAGTTACCTTTTAACTGAAATAACACCATGCAGATCTCTAGGTATGGTGAAGTATGTGATGATGTGGGTGTTCTGGATGTTCTTTGATTAAGATGGGGGGGGGGGGGTAGCCATTTGGCAGCTTTGGTCAAAAAATCCTGGCCTTACAGTGGCTTCCTGGTATAGACAGCACAGCAGCATCTTTATCAACTCAGTCACCTCAGGGATTTTAAGATACCTTGGAGAATCAGGGGGAACGGCAGCCTGGTATGAGAACAGCTAAAAACAAGAGCCTGAAGCCCTACAGAGGGTTGTGAGGCCAGCTGAACACAACACCAGGAGTAGGCTACACTTTTGAAACTTATGGACACTACAAGGTGTCAGTCCAGAGCCAACAAAATCATCAAAGATCAGTCATCCATATACTAGTTTACTTAAAGGCTGCACACTTCAGGTGAGACTGAGCTAGAGGGTGACAGAGACAAAGGGATCCTAGTTAAAGGTAACCTCAGAGCTTGTATAGGCTGGGATTGTTAAAGTGTGGCTCCAAAGCAGGGTTGCCATCCTCGGATCTGAATGGCTAGATTTGAACCGTTGCTTAATCTGAGTCAGTAGCCGCGTTTACATGGACACTTTTTTTCAATGAAATGAGGATTTCAACCAAACTTTACATTAACACTAAACCAACTGTTTGATGTTTAATCTGCTTTTACATGAAACAAGCATTTAATCATTTAGAAGCTCCTATTTGTTTATGTCACTGTGCATTGTTACCACATAGGGAACACCTGTGCAGAAAGAAGAAATGTACTCAAACAATCGGAGTACCTGTTTACATGGGTGGATTTAGTCGGATCGAGCTGAATCCGATCAGTTGAGGTGTTACATGGCACATTTTTATTCGGATTGAGCCATTACTCAATTTGTAATCAGATTAAAAGTGTCCATGTAAAGGGGGGTATTGTTTTGCAAAAAAAAAAGTATATACTTTTACGACCCTAATTTTCTGTGCTTGAAGCCCTCTTCTACCGATAACAACCTGATCATCTGATGTAATAAAGGACAGCAAAGAGACTCAACTGGCTAAATAATGTCTAAAACTCTGCAGTGAGCAAGCACAGCCATCAGCTATACAAAGCTGTGGGACCAAATCACCCCCATCCTCCAGCATCCTCCAGCTCCTGGTTCAATGCATATGCAATACAAAATTATTCCGCTAGTAGTACACTAATGCCTCCATAATCAGGCCTCTCCCTACCCCTTCTCCTGAGTCCATACACACCTTCTCGCTGTTTACACTTACCAGATGCCCATCTATTATCCTTTGTCCAACACTATCCTCCTTAGCAACCCAAATAAAAACACATCTGTTTAGAAGCCTAAAGGTGGGGCACTTCCTGATTCATTTTCGTACTACTTGCACTGATCATTTTATAATGGTTTGAGTTTGAGTGTGCATCTGTTTTGTCTTTCATTTTTGATTACACTGTGTCCTTGGGTGTCTTCAAAGGAGCTTAGAAATACAATAATTATTGTGATGGAGATGATTCTTCTTCTTAATACTATTGTTATAATATTAGGCCTAGTAGTAAACAGTAGTAGTAGTAGTAGTAGTAGTAGTAATAGCATTATTATATTAAAAAAGACGAATGATGATGGACACCCTCTTTTAAATAAACAAAGCATTTTAGTTTATTTATTTTACATATTTATAAAGTATGATACAGTGCATTCCTTTGGGTAGAGATGCATGAGATAAAATGCTGTCCTCTTTTTCTGATTAGAAAAGAGTGTTGTTTGATGTAATGTTGACAAACGTTGATGTAATGTTGGGAAGTTGTATGGTAGTCAACTCTGGAATGAGAGTAGGATCCGCCTTTTTTGCTCTCCTGTGAAAAATCGTAAATAACACATTTAAATTTCAATTCAAGCCATTTGTATAGCTGTTAATAATTAAAATCATTGATCTATCTTATTTTGATTCATTGTTAAGCTAAAGCTGAATTTTAAACACTATTGCCTTACATTTTTGCCAGAGCTTTTTCCATGAACTTCTTGGCAATATCAGACTCTGGATCGATGCACTTTTTCCCACCATTGCCCTTCAGAGTGACACTGCAGAAGCAAACACAGACACAGGTCATTACTCATCCACAATGTGGCCACTGTAGCTGACCGATCGACTGATATCAGAACATTTTCAGTACTTACATGATCTCCATGTTTGCACATGAGTGGTCAGGTGTGTATATGACCAACGTCTGGATCTTTTGTTGGGGAACAAATCTCACTCCTTTACCCTGGCACCGACACCGGCCCTTAGACTCCTGCTGACCTGAAGAAGGAATGATTGAGAGAAATTATGACAAAGGCATATGCCACTTGAGAAGAATATAAAAGTATAAAAGAAAAGTATAAAAAATATGAATATGGTAGTAGATGTGTTATTGTAACTGCAGTTTAACATTCACATAGAAACATTATGGGTACAGTAACCAAAACAAGCAGATTAAAAGAAACCACTCTGTGCCTCACCTATCACAGCTACACAGAGCAGACATGCAAGAAAAACAAACACTGCGAACTTCATGGTGCAGGTCCTGGTCCTGGTGGAGATGCTAGATCAGGGTTGGGCAAACTTTTTGGCTCAAGGGCCACATTGGGTTTTGAAAATTGGCCGGCGGGCCACACAACCCCCCCCCCCCCCCCCCCCACGACACACGCCTAAAAAAATACATTTTTTATAGCCTATAATTTAGTATGAAAAGTATTTGTTTTAAAATAGTGCTAATTTGTTTTAAAAATACTGCTAATTTTATGCTGTTAAACAAATGTATAAATTGTACACTATCGCTTTAAGACAGTCGCTTTAATTCACGTTTATTTCTCAATGATCTTCTGCCTGCTCCACTATGGCTAGTGCTGTACCTACGGCTGGGCCCTCTCACAGTTTTTAAATGGTCAGTAGTGGGAACTACTGTTGCCTTCATGATTTCCTTTTAAAACTTTCTTATAAGGAGGAGATATCAATTATCAACAATCACAAGCCAGCTGGAACCTGCGGCTCTCTCTCCCTCTCGTGAGTGCAGACGCTTTCCCAATTAAATGGATTGCATATGTTCACGTTAGATCTGCTGCAAAGGAGATAACTAAGAGTTAAATTAGTTTAACATGATGTTATCTCTATTTAACATGATGTTTTGACATTGACATTGTAAACGTTATCTAAGGAGAGTGAAAAGCAGTTTGCAGTAAAGCTAACCAACGTCTATCGCAGGAAAAAAATAGCGAGCAGCCTGATAACTAGCCTAAATGAAATGCTCGGCGGGCCGGATGAAAGTGCTTGGCGGGCCGGATCCGGCCCGCGGGCCGTAGTTTGCCCATCCCTGTGCTAGATTCAGAATGCACACAAAAGACAATCATTCTACCCTATTTATATCCTCAGACTCTGTGCTTTCTTCTTCTTTTTCTTCCATCTTCTGCTACGTCATTGTATGTGTTTTGGCAGAGAGTGAGGCATCTCAGTTTCACATCTCCAATCAAGGACGTTTCTGAGAAAAGCTACTCGTGAGTGGAAACCGGGGCACACAAGTGAAAAGTCATTTAGAGGACTTAGAAGGCCTTCTTTATGAGAGGTTTCTCATTGGTATGGTGTTTTCAGCATTTGCATGATATTGGCTTTTCACATCACAAACTAAAAAACACAAATAACGTGTCCCAGGAATCTAACTTGGGTGCCATTGGAATAGTTGAGGGAAGATTAAACAAATATTGTTGGGAGAATACGTCTTTGGATCGAAATACTGATGCATGGAGGAATATTGAAAACACTTTCTTTGAACACAGTTTCCATAAAGCATTATAAACACATTTCTAAAGAGTTCTAAAGTATTCATAAAGCCTCATAATTATCGACATAGCTACTTACATAGTACATAATTATGACTGCACTCATAAAGCATTGTGATGTTGTTGTATAAGCCCTTACAGCTTGAAATATCACAATGCACTATAAAGCTTATTGTATGCAGTAAAGCATTTTAAACACATTGATATATGATTATAAAGTATTAATAAAGCCTCATAATGTATGACGTAAGGTTGCAACATAAGTCTATATAACTATCTATACATAGTCATGACTGCTCACATAAAGCGTTATGCTGTTATGGCATAAGCACTTGATTGAAATATCAAAATGCATTATAAAGCTTCTTTTACCTCTTGATAATAACATTGACCATAGACTTTATATGCTGTAATGGTGCCTTATAGCTTTTCATTAAGTTTTATGTGCACATCTCACTTTACCTAGAGTATGTACTGCTGGATTGTAACTCTTTAGGTCTTATGGGCATTTATAATTGGACTTGAGGAAATTATAAGGAACTTGACACAGTGTTCGTAGAAAGTGTTATCGGAATGTTTCACATTACATCAAAGATCATGGCCATGACCATTTTCCTTGGCTGCAGGCTCACCATGTTTGAAACCAGTTTCTCCAGTTGGTATCCTCCCTCTTGTGCCAGAGCCAACCGGAGGCTCTTTCCACCACTAATCACATTAGGCTACTTAGTTACACAAAGGCAGATGTTACTGATGTGTGTCACGTCTTTGTTAATTTGTTGTGGTTCTGTGGGATAGTATATTACTCAGTGTACTTTTGAAAGATTAATCTCAAAAGCTACACACAAAAGAATTATCAATTAATCTTATGTTCCTCTGGTGATTATCAGTGAAACATAAGGGACACTAAAAAACTGCTTTTGCTGTTTTTCATTATACAAAGATTCCAGCACACGTCAAGCTGCTTTTTGAGCAAGACCACAAAAGAGAGCACTCAGCAGTAACCACCTTATATCTTATTCTTACTACTACAAAAACATAAAACAAGATTAATCTACACATGTTTAAAATATCCAATTTAAATCCAAAATAGAATATAATTTGGACAAATATATGTCAGAAATACTTTTGTGTTGTTTTTTTCTAACTGTCTGTCTTTTCTCTATACTATATGGGGCACTCTGCTTGTCTCTGGTTTTGGGGTCTTAAGTGGTTTACTGAAGATCATTATTAGCAGATATATTTACATTTAGTTAGTGTGGGGATTAAATAGCCAAGTCACTTGAGTATACCTGCAGGTAACCCGCTATTATAACAGACACATTATTCATCTTTTTTGTAAAGTTTTATTTCCTTCTTTATATTTACAACATAATCAAGCAATCAAGACACATCAGTTCAGCACTGTATACATTATTTCAACTTTCAGTATAGATACAGTACAGAAACAAATTTAAACAACATTTCACCAAATAGACACCGGGCAGTAACACACATCCCAAATATAACATGCAAATAAATATAAAAGTATTCTTAGATAACATATAAAAACTAGGAGTCTTTATGGTATGCTCTTGTGTAGAGAAAGAAAGTGCATTTTCAATATTAGCTGCCTCTAGAATCAGAGAGAGATCCAATGGAATTTACTGCGTACTCCTGTAAGAAATGCAAAATGTTTTCATTATTGATATTTTATACAATATAATGTATTAAATGCCATGTCAATTCATTTTTCTTTTGAATTTGGTTGATTGTACTCGTCAAGTCAAACTTCTAATGGGGAAAAGTATTTTACCTCTTTTTGATGGCTTTCTTGATGAAATTCTTGGCAAAACTGCTGTTTGGATCCAGACACTTTTGTCCTCCATTATCCTTCAGAGTGACACTGAGGACACAGATGTAAACATCAGATACAGACCACCACTAAACTCCATAAGGTATGCAGTTATAGCACATGACATTGTGACATGCTTACATGATTTCCAGATTGGGGCATGAGGGTGAAGGCAGTAACACCTCTAGCCTCTCAATGCGGTTTGGGCGGACGGCATTCGCCCCTGCATCCAGGCACATGCATCTTCCCAAAGGATCTCGTTGCCCTGGAAATAAACATGACCACTAAATATCACAGGATGTTCAGCTGAGACAACAGTGTTGTAGCATCACTCTCCCCTGTTACACAGTGACCACTATTTCACAAATTACAGTGCCCTCCACAATTATTAGCACCCCTGGTAATGTTGACAAAATTTGTATACTAAAAAAGTATACAAATCTTTTGCTGACCTATTGTAATGAAAACAATGAGGAAAAATGCAAATATGTTCTGAGAAAAGGAATATTTGTGCCATAGTGGAGGTCACTGTAGCACCTGGTCAGCAGATGACTGGAGCCCTTACCTCTCACATCTACGAAGAGCAGGACGGCCAGAAGTGCGAGGAGAGCTGCTGACTTCATTGTTGAGATGGATGATGGTCTGTCTGCTTTCTCAGCCGTTGTATCAGAGTGAGGCGGTGAATCTGTCAAACAGTGGCAAGCATGCCTGTATTTATTCTGTCAAATCAGGGGTTTCCCCTTTACATTGCGTCACCAATCTCCTCCTTCAGCATGACAGACTTCAACTTCCACATCCTTATTTTTCTTGTCTTATTTCTTGATGATTTTCACTCAGTTTATTGCTGTATGTGTTGTGTGTTTGAGTTTTTGTTTTTACGTTCACACGTTTGCCATGCATGAAGAAGGTGAAAAGTGCCAAAGGTTTTGTTTCAGAAATCAAATGAAGAGTGGTAATGAAATAAATAAGGAGAGATCATTTGATCTACATAATTTTTGGTCAGTTAAATCAGTTCCTGCTTTTGTTCAACCCCATACATGCCTTACTGTACTACAAGAGTCTCTCAATGTTTTTTTCTCACTCGATGTGTCAGTTTTGCAAAGAAAATAATCCTTTCAATTTGTAACTTATTAATGCAATGAATTAATTTTACACCAGCGTTTTTCATAATGTAGCGTACAAGGTCAAAGCTAAGTTGTTTGCATCCTCTGTATAAATATTGGTATCTTTTGAAGGAAGTGTGATTGTGTGAAAGTTACCTGACCACCAGATGGGGCTCACAGCAGCAAAGACCTTAAGAGCTGTTAATGTTTAATAAACATGGTCAAGTGCTTTGAGAGGTCAATGTCTTATTTTAGAAAACAGATACAGGATGGTGGTATCCTTCACTGCACTTTGAAAAGATAAATCCACACAACAGAATTAATTATTACAGTAGGCTCATAGTATAGTAATCGGTTGTAGTATGTTATTACAGTATAAATGAAACACAGAAGACGGAAGCAGACCAAAACTGTTCCACTATCTATATGCATTATTTACAATAATCCAAAATTATATAATAGCATATGCGATCAAAAACAACTACATTATTATTATCTTAAACAAAGATTAATTAGTTTAATCATTAAAATGAAATGAGTGAGCTGCAACATATTCCACTGGTTCTGGAGAATCATTGCAGTTTCCAGGAAGCAGCCTACTGGACAGACAGTGAAACTGAAACTGTATGGAGGACACTACTCGGGAACTCAGGAACAGTTTCAGATCCGACCAATAATCCCTGCAGCAAGTGAAAGAGATGTGAACACAGTGAGAAGTTGTGGTGTCAGACTGAATGGAATTGTGAAAAAGGAGATCTCTCTTTTTAACCAGGTCAACACTTTCCCTTCACTAGAACTGTGTAATATTGCCTAATCACACACCAAAAGAACTGTGCACACACATAAGCTGCACACATGTCTTACCTTCTCTAGATGCGTTGTTTGTGGGTTCTTATGTTGTGTAGTCACTGTGTTCTGTCAGACCACATGATATGGTCTAAGTGCACAGTGGCTCCCTGGTAAACAGCATCTTTATCAACATCTTTATCAACTCAGTCACCTCAGGGATTTTAAGGTACCTTGGAGAATCAGGGTGAACGGCAGCTAAAAACAAGAGTGTAAAGCCCTACAGAGAGTACAGAGAGTACAGTTGCAGTAAATGTCCGACATTTAAAGGAGAATTCCGGTGTGATATTGACCTAAAGTGGGTTGAAACATGATACCGAGTGTGAACGTATGTCTCATAGCCAGGGTTGGGTAGTAACGGATTACATGTAATCTAGATTACGTAATCAGATTATAAAAATCAAGTAACTATAATCAGCCCAGATTACAATAAAAACATTGTGTAATCAGATTACAGTTACATTGTTGGGGATTACCTGATTACATTTTATCATGCAAATAATGCATAGCCTAGCTATCTTTTAATTTGACAAGCAGTTCATTCGGATGTTGACAACATTTCTTGCCTTGTTTGGCTGTATGTTTTGGATCATTGTGTGGTTTAATGTTCAAATGCTACCTTTTGGGGCAGCCATGGCCTACTAGTTAGGGTTTCGGCCTTTGGGCTTGCCGGTTCGACTTCACTAATTCACGGATTGGAATAAATGCAGAGACCAAATGTCCCTCATGGGATCAAAAGATATACTTACTTACACTCAATTGTGAGTGATGCAAGTCACCCCGCTCACAATTTGTTTGATCAACTGCCCTCTGGGAAGAGGTACATAAGCCTGCGCTCCCGCACCACCAGACTCACCAACAGCTTCATACACCAGGCTGTTAGGATGCTGAACTCCCTCCCCCCTCTCCCCCCTCAGCTACATAACATCCTGGACTTTGGACCCACAATGGCTGCCTTGCACTACTCCACTTGCACTACTCCACTTGTACACTTGCACACTTTGCAACTTGTTGTTGTTGTCCTGTTGTCCTGAAAACACTTCTGAACACACTTCTGCTGCTCTTACATAACTTGCACCACTATGCCACTTGCATACTTAGGTCAAACAGAATTACCTCAGCCATTTACTGGCCTGACTTTTGCACTATTATATTGACTGTCTACTGTATGCACAATTGCACAATTTCAACTCAAATTTTGCTGCTCTTATTTTCTTCACTGTATGTGCCTTCTTATTTTTACTTTTTATATTGTTTACTTGAATGTTATGTTTGTCTGTGGACCTAATTGGTAAAATATGTCTGGTCTCCACCGTGGGATAGTAGGAAACGTAATTTCGATCTCTTTGTATGTCTTGACATGTGAAGAAATTGACAATAAAGCAGACTTTGACTTTGACTTTGACTTACTAACTTACATACTATTGGGGCAGGTCTCTCAGCACACTGCCTGATCTTTTCCTCCTAATCTTAACGTAGCCTCTTGTTTTAGTGTTACCGTTTACTTTGAGAAAGTCACCAGGTCCCCCTGGTTGAAAAACATCCCAAAATAATAATGGACATGGTGTCATTTGGGTTTAATGCTTCTCTTTTTTATGCCAATCTCAGGCCATGTCCCTGGGTCAAAAAAATCCAACGAAAGCTAAAAGCATTTGTACACACAGTTATAAATGGTTTGTTTATAGTGAATAAGCCTATCTAAAATATGTTTTTAAATATGGTTTTAACACTTGAAATGAAACCTGATAATGCACTCTATGTGTGATAATGTCTTGAGTAAGATTTCATTTTCTGATAATATGGGATCATCTATCCGTATGTATCTGCTTATAAATGTATCTGTCTTGCAATCTAAGTTGCATTGCAATACCTTTCTCAATTCATTCCAACCTAAGAATCTATCCGTTTACAGGAACTGGTGGGATTTTAGATCACTGACAGTGTTTATTATCAGTGAGGAGATGTGAAAATAAAAACTGAAGAAGAAATTCCCCTATACCAAGATTCAACTTCTGACCACATCCTTGAGTATCTGGCCACATGTGAAATAGCCTATGAAAACAGGCACACTGACTAACTTATAAGCAACCGTGTTTGCTTTTGAGGTGTTTCACATAAAACAAACATGCCCGGGAATCTAACCAATCTGATATCAGTGCTGCATTCTCAGAGACTTGTTTCAATAGCTGTTGTTATACACCTTTATTTGATAATGTGCATGCCTGTTAACAATAACTAGCGTTACTTTTCAACCAGCTCTTTGTATCGGACTACACTGCAATTGACCCTCACTGCAGTAATTTGGGCTGCTGGTGCCATCGACTCCTTTCAAACAAATCCGTTATTTATCAGAAAAGAGAAGCATAGATTGGCTTTGTGGATTGACAGTGTTGTTGTTGTGTGAGCAACCCACATAATTATGTGATGATTCTACTCAGAGTTTAAGGTCAGAGTGGGTGGGTGGGGGGGGGGTTCCCTGACCTCTGGTTCATTACAACATGATACCATGATACACAATACTGGAGTGGGCAATGGGCAGTGGTGTTCAGTACAACACTTGGAAGGCATTCGGAGGACCAACAATCAATGACAGGCCCTTGACAGAAACTTATATCGTCATAGTCAGCCTACAATACATCCCACTAATTGCAGCATTCAGAACTCACCCTCTTTGACCTGCTCTCTCCTACATCACCAGGACTTCTCTGACATGTTTGTCACAGTTGAAGCCAAGCCAGAGACTAGAAGAAAGCATAACACATTAATGAATTTGAAAGACCAATTCATCTTATTTGAGGCATACAGAATGAAAATATCACTGGTAAAAGTCACTCTTCATTGATGTGAATCAGCAACCATTCTATCAATCTCCTGTGTGTTCTCACATTCCCATATTCATTAAATGGATGTTTTCATTTCCACGGACTTCATGTTGTTCAGATTGACATGTCCATCAAAGTTATATGTGCTCCGTGGGTATAGTAGCCTATACTGCATCCTGACCTGTTTTCGTCTTGATCAGTCGACCCAAAGGTGCACAAGAGAACAGGAGCGTTCTTATGAGATCTGTCTTATTGAGAGCAAAGCAGACATGTTGCAATTATATTTCCATTACTGCAAATACATATACTCACAACATGTATGTCTGAGGCATACAAAATAACCATATTCCTGCAAACATACCATATTTCGCACAGTAAAACACATAGATTATATAAGCAATTTGACCTATCCTCCTTGATCAATTCAGCAGTCTCCAAGGTATACAGAGATGAAATAGAGTACAAAGAGATGAAAAACAGAGTACAAAGAGATGAAAAACAGTTTAGTTCCCAGTTTCAAACAAAGAATAAACTCTTTACTGAGTGGGCTATAACTTAAACAATTTCGTCTCTGAGAATGTAAGCATACTTACAACAGCCATATAATGGATTTGCACATAATATATGGGTGTGGCTGACCCCTGGTCAGGTTGTGTGGTCTGTTTCTGGTCTGTAGTGTGTAGAGTGCGGTGTTTCCCTCTTCTTTAATCCTGCATTTTGCAGCTTGACGAGTTACTTTCACTTTCTGGGAAATGCGATGGTTGGAGGAAACAGCTGCAGGTCATTTTAGTATTAGCAGTAGACCATTTTTATTTTGAAGATGTAAATGTACATTACAGTAAGCTGTGTAATGGGAAAGAGAGGCACATAATTTAAATCCCGACATGATATTGTAGTACTTGAAGCAATTTGTTTAGGAAATGGATTCATCAACACATTTGTACCCATAGCAAAATACACTGATTCATTCGGCAAACCCTTTTATCCTAATCTAGCCTGGTCTTGTAGGAGCGTGCCTATTCAGAGTGCAGACAAAACAAACGACAAAGCTATTTCTAGCTGTTTCCAGGGAAAAGCGAAGTGCCACTGAAGGGACTGCCACAACACGTGACTACACTTTACACTTCCTCAAGTCTGTGAGCTTATTGTCCATATTGCTGCTGAGTTTTGGCAAATGATGTCGGCAAGATTTTCAGGGACCAAAAGAAAACAGAATCTGTTTCTCATGACCTCTTTTTTCCAAGGTAGATCACAGGCATTATCAGATGACTCAGAAATAGTTTGCAACAAGAAGCAGGTCAGTATGCCATAAAGGACACGTGTGTGTTTCTACTAACAAATGTTGCCACCAAACCTGAAAGTGTGGTTCACCCATCCCAAGGTGTAATTACAAAGGTGTGTACATGTATGTAGGTGTCACGCCACTGGTTTCACAGAGAAATGCAACATAAGGCATGTGCTTGTTCCCAAGGGAATTTAGATGCTTGCCCAGCCAATCCATAGACATGAAAGAGGTACAAAACTGTTTGAAATGAGACGGAGCATGAAAAGAGTAGGATACTCCCACTTTCACTTATTTTGCTTTCAGATCCACAAGAAACTGCCCAACTGCCCTTTCTATTTTTCAGGCCGATTTTGATACGTGTGTAGTTGTGTGTGACCCCCTTTATTGTCCTCCTTCTCTGCCAACATTCTGTATGATTTGTATGTGCACATTCTTCTCTGCCCTGTCCTGTCTCTCATTCATCCTCTCCTTTCCTAGACTGGCCTAAGACCTATTGTTTATGTTCGGATATGCTGCCATGCACCTAGGCTATATAACTTTATTTTCTTTCTTTGTGATATGTCTGTTACAATCCGATATATGTTTATGTTGCGCTTTGGTCACATGTATTTATATTCATCATCACGGTTATGCCCTGATGATGGTCGGATGACCAAAAGCTTGGCCTTTTATTAAATAATCTAGCATGGATTAAAGTGTGCAGACAAGTTCTTTTGACATTTCAGTTATTATTTGTTTCTAGCACCTTTATCGTGAGTGCATGGTATTTTTTTTTTGAAGTCACACGTATTTATGAAAAGCATATGTGCTCACTTTGTCATAGAGCCCTAGGAGTTCATAGAGCCCTATTACAGTGCTTTGAAGCATCCCTGATTAAGCCACAAGGTCAGAACAGTTTGCCTACATACTGTTTGTCCAAAAAGAAACAGCTTTTTTATTTCAAAAAACAAAACAAGACTGTACAAAAATGGCATATACAATGTAGAGTGTGCAAAAAAACATAAATATTTACATATTTACATGTTCAGTATGTACATAGTTCAGCATTTACAGTAAACAAATAAAAAAAAACATCCAGGAAGTCAGTATACCTGAAACAGAATAGCAGAGAGGACCGAATCTGCTCCTTATCTACTGGACATGCCTGCAACAGAATCAAACACACACCATTCCTGTCAGCAGAATGCAACAATATTACATGACCATGGCTATAAAAGGTCAAGTCCAAGTCTAGCAGCTTACCTCCTCTGTATTGTAGCCTTGATGACTTTTTCAGTATACTCTGCTTTTGGATTTAGACATTTCTTCCCTTTGTTGGCCTTCAGAGTAACACTAAAGGAGGAGACAAATGGACATATGAACAGTTAGTTGTGAGCATATACGTCAAATAAACAACAAAGTCACTTATTTATGCTCTTTTGTGATGCTTACACAATCTCCAAGTTGGTACACGAGGAACTAACTGGGTGTATTTCTAATTTAGCAATGTTGTGTCGAGGAATGAAGTCCACTAGTCCATTTAAACACTGGCATCTTCCTTGTGGCGCCCGAAACGCTGTAAAAAAAAGAAGAATGTTAAAAATGTACTCATTTGTGCTCACGTGGTCTCTGAATATCAGCCTGACCTAGTAATAACTCAAGTCTGATCTGAAATGACATGCTCAGTACAAGGGTGCAAGTAAGTAGGATAAATACTGTACCTCACCTTTCACATCTACCAAGAGTAGAAATGCCATAATGACAAGAGCCGCAGACTTCATGGTTTCTGATTGTCGTGATTGTCTCGATGCCGTGTTGAGTTGTGAATGAATGGTGAATGGCTCATGTAGCCTATTTGTACTGTCAATTGGGGCTTTCCCTTTTTTACTCTTGCCTCATCTGTCTCTCTCTCTCTTACACACACACACACACATACACATACACACACACACACACACACACACACACGTGCAAGCACCACATAAACCACTAAGCCACACTCACTGGGCTGTAAGCCAACACTTCAGCCAACACACATCCCTCTGGCAGGTTCCCATTTCTCGGAAACAGACTGTCTATGAGAAAACGAGGGCAGACACTGACTTTCCCATGGCTTTCACTGTCTGTGCCTGTGGCCACCAAAGGTTAAGTGCCCATTGCCAAATATCACCCACGGATACATTTGATCTGTATTAACAATAAATCACAGATGAGAACAATGAACAAAACCTCATATTGTGTGTGATGCTGAGATTTTGTTGAGTCAGAGTGCATTGCATGACATTACATTTTGCCAGATCAACAGTAATAACATATGACACCCTAGGAAATGATCTTTTGGAAGACAATCATTATAAGTAAGGGACCGTTCGTTATTTATAAATGGGATCACCGGAGGAATTTTGAGTGCTTCGATCAAAAGTTGCATGACCCTCCCCTGCCTGCAATATGATTTTCAACGACCCTCCAGCAGCATTTTCAAAAATGACATGACCCTCCCCGGCCAATCGTCGATGTCTTCCACCCACGCTCTTACGCGCTATGAGAACACATCAACATATGCTACCGTCCTAAAATCAACCTCTGCTTTCTGATCTTACACATCACACTTCACCAAGATGGTGGCCATTTCAGTAGATTTACTCCCTAACATTGTTGTGGAAACACAATAAGCATGGAAACTAAATGCACACTTCCTGCAACTGCATTAGCCTACTTGAAAAGTTACTCCTCTAGTAAGTATTCACATGAAATAAAACAATAAAGCATTGAGACCATTCAACAAAGCACACTGGGTAATAACAAATTCAACACATGAACTTGTTGCTATGGACTCGTCTCTAGGCTTCCTCAGTCATTGTAAAGCTGACGAAGCTGAACATTATCCAAAACTCAATTTCTCAGACGAGCGTCAATTTGGGAGCTTATAATTTTAACGTTTCCCTGCTGTCTTGCCGTTTTAATATTTTCCCGTAGAATATCCCATATTACTGTAATACTCATAACATTAGTCCTGCATTCTGGCCTGTCTCTGTGTTGTCCTGTTGTTACCCCTTGCCCTTCCAGTGAAACAGATGTATTCAAATCATCGTTTTGCTTGCTTGAATGCGAACTCAGAGTGATGTTAACCTAGGCCTATTTAAGTTAACGACGTGGTTGTCGTGAGAGCAAGATTCATTAGCGCTTGCGGTGTTCGGCCGTAGGCTATGCCTATGCGCACCTGCCAGGCTACTCAGCTAGACAAAGAATTCCCCCTGTATATTCACTCCAAGTTGGTCTACCATAACTTACCAACTACACTGTAGACCAGGGATTCCCAAACTGTGGTACGCGTACCCCTGGTGGTACGCGAGCTGCAACTAGGGGGTACGCGAGATGAAAAGGGCAATGGCGGAAAGGAGTTAAAAATGATTAATTAATTAATACTCTAATTAATTAATAAATAATACATAATTTCGAATCGGGTTATAATGATATGGAAACGTGAAATTAAAGGAAATCATTTGTAAACTCTATAATAGGCTATGTCTTTATTAAAAAAATAAGCTACACACAATACATGTGATTTCCTGCGGGCAGCCAAAATATCTGGCGCGTAGTTTCGTTGAAGTATAGGCTAGGTAGAACGCTGCGTAAACATGGAAAAGTGGCTAAAAACTGGGACACTGTCCAAAAGGCCTAATTAAAGCGATCGAAGAGGAGAAGCAAGAGAAACAGAGCAGGACACAGGTAACGATGGGATGGGGGCAGACTAATGAAGGTGGAGATGAAGTGCAGGGGGATAAAAGAAAGAACGAGACAGAAAAGACTGCGCGAAGAAAGCAAAAGTATGATGAGGCACACAGTATAGTCCTAGGCTTCACGTGGGAGACAGACTGCCCAAAGCCACAGTGCGTAGTCTGCAGTGAGATGCTACCTAACCATTCTAATGTGGTTCTCCACACTGTTTTTTTTTTTTTTAACGTGAGAGCTCATAGACCAGTTGTACATTTTGATTATGTTATCATGTAGGGCGGCTAATTAAACAACGATGCCTGGAATGCGTCAATAGAATGTGTTACTTTTTTATGTGTTGGATGGTGGGGGTACGCGAGCCGAATCAGGATGTAGAAGGTGGTCCGCGGGGAAAAAAGTTTGGGAACCGCTGCTGTAGACCATAAACTGGCTATTTATATGACCAAATGTATTTGTTCAACTTTATGAAGCAGAATTACGCACTGCTACTTGGAACGTAGGCCTAACACATTTTTGTTGGCAGGAGAGAGAATGACAGCGATTAACAAATTGCACTTGTTGCTGGTTAACAATAAATACTATATATTTTTTTGCAAACAACAAAAACAGAAAGGATGGAGACAGCAAAGCTAGAGATGGGCAGGAACAAGGTCAATTGGTAGAAATGCTTGTCAAAACGTTAGGAGCTGGATGTGTGGATGAATGAAGCACAAGTATGCTTTGTGTTAAGCATGCACACTGTTTAAAGTTAGGCTACATGATAAACTACAAGTAAACCAAAGTTAAATTTAGCTTTTTTAGGGCTGGATAAAGTTGACCAAATGGATATAGGCTGTTAGGCGTGAATAAAGTAGGCTACTTTGTTGCTCCAACCCTTCCAACGTTAATGGGGACGAATGTTGACATTTTCCGTATTTTGCCTGAGAAACCCGGGAAATCTTCCTCATTTTCATTGTTCAATGTTGACAGAGCTATGGGACGAAAGAGAACGTTATATGGCGACAGAAATCAACAATCAAACAAGCCACTTTGATTTTTTGCTGTTTTCATTAATACAAAAGATGGGTGACCCTCCCTCCTAGACAAAAAAAAGTTAGGTGACCCTCCCCTCAACAAAGAATAAAAAGACATGACCCTCCCCTATTTTCCTCCGGTGACCCCGTTTATAAACTAGATGTACCGCAGAGCGGTACAAAATATGACCGCCGCCCAGTCCAGCACATTTTTTCCACAAAAAGAAATCACGCTGAAAGGCCTATATGATTCTAACTGTCTCACTAAATTGCATTATCCACACTCAATTCTCACTGGTATCTGCTAGACAACAAGTACCAAAACATGATTAGTTCATAGATTTCACATGTAAAATTCATTTTATACAACCCCACCTCCATCTTGCCTGTTCATAATTCTGAGAAATTCTTGATTGTTTGTGTTATGTTTATGTTATGTGTGTGGGTGTGTGTGTGTGTGAGTGTGTGTGTGCGTGCTTGTGTGTGTGCCTGCGTATGTGCCTGTGCATGCAAGCGTACATATGTCTACTGTGTGAGTATGTGTCATACGTATGATTACTGTGAATGTATGTGTGTGTGTGTGTGTATCTGTTTGTGCACATGTGTGCACATGAAATGGGTTAACATGACCCCTGGAGGCAAACATACGGAAAAAAATGGTCATCCTAGGCCCTACAGTTCTCAAGATATTCACAGAGAACTGTGTCTGCCCTACCCTCCTTTCGGGGGGTCCAGTCCAGCGGGGGGGCTACAGATCAAAACGAAAAATTACGGTTCCATGCTATCCATGTGGGGGTACATGCCCACCAAGTTTTGTGTACCCCGGTCTTTCAGTGTCCTGGGAATCCTTGTTGGTGTACGTCATTAAATGTACACATAAATAATTTTATTGTAAGGCCCCCCATGAACGAAAGTACACAAAACTTGGCATGCATTCGGAGGGTGTCATAATGATCCTACACTTTTAATTTTGTGCAGTTTTGACCTTGTCAGCCAGAGATATTGTGATGAAAACACCTAATTTTTTGCTTTTTAATTTTTAACTAGGTGGCGCTATACATGAAATAAGTGGTAATGGGATGGGTTGACATGCCCCCTTAAGACCAACATACATAAAAAAGGTGGACCTCCTAGGCCCTACGGTTCTCGAGATATTCACAGAAAACTGTCTCCGGCCACCTACAGGCCAGTTGGTGTATAGTAACATAAATTAATTTATTGTGAGGCCCCCCATGAACGGAATTCCACAAAATTTGGCGTGCATACAGAGGGTGTCATAATGATACTACACTTCCAATTTTGTGCAGTTTTGACTATGTTAGGTCACAGATACCTTCAATTACAACACCTCATTTTTACTTTTTTGTGTTTAACTAGGTGGCGCTATACATGAAATGAGTGGTTATGGAATGGGTTGACATGGCCCCTTGAGATCAACATACAAAAAAAAATGGTCCTCCTAAACCCTACGGTTTTCGAGATATTCACAGAAAACTGTGTCTGCCCTACCCTCCTTTCGGGGGGTCCAGTCAAGCGGGGGGGCTACAGATCAAAACGAAAAACGATGGTTCCATGCTATCCATGTGGGGTTACATGCCCACCAAGTTTCGTGTACCCCGGTCTTTCAGTGTCCCGGGACTCAATGACGGAAATTTGGGCATGCGAAATAAATAAATAAATAAATAAATAAAAAAAAAGTTCTGACTAAACCTATATGACCGCCGCTTCGCTGCGCGGCGGTCATAATAACGAACGGTCCCTAAGTATAAGTATATATACTTTTTTGATCCTGTGAGGGAAATTTGGTCTCTGCATTTATCCCAATCTGTGAATTAGTGAAACACAAACAGCACACAGTGAGGTAAAGCACACTCTAACCCGAAGCAGTGAGCTACATGTACCTGCTACAGTGGTGTTCGGGGAGCAGTGAGGGGTTAGGTGCCTTGCTCAAGGGCACTTCAGCCGTGGATGTGGGCATAGGAGAGCAGTGCTCAACCACTTCCCCCGCCACATTTTTGATTGAACCGGCAATCCTTCGGTTACAAGCCCGAAGCCCAACCAGTAGGCCACAGCTGATTGATATCATTGATATCAAAATAATTATTTCTTTTTTTTTAAAACATTTCCTAAAGACTCTCATTGAAATGGTAAGACTGCATTAACTTTGAAAATAAAAGACCCTTTGTCAAGGGCTCACTTGATGCCCAGTGTTTAGGACTGATTGCTGAGTTTACAGTTTTTTTCAACTGCTTACACACTAAATCTTTGCTTGTCACACAATTTTCTAAACATGTCTTCCAAATATCATAACACCACACCAAATGTCCAAAACCATACACTAATTCTCAGTGTTTGACTCAGTTTTCAATTTACTAAAACACATTTTGCAAAACACCACACACAATTTTCTACCTAACACACAAAATCTAACAGGAAGTAACTTGTGTTAACTTTTTCAAACGCAACCCATCAAAATGCCACACTAAATCACCAGTGCTTCACTCTCTCTCTTCACATGTGTAAACACTCTTTACTTTACTGAACACAATCCAATCATTGCCTTAGTATAGGCCAATGAATAGATATACTCTCTAGGTATAGACCCTTTCAATCTGCTCCTAGAGGATTTCCGGTTGAAATATTCAGTGCAGATACTTTGAAAGGAAAATTACAGTATCGGATACATTTTTCTGTGCCTCCAGAAATGCCTTACTATTGGGATTGTTTGTTTCTGCAGTCTATGAATACATACTGTACACGACCCCCCCCCCCCCCCCCCCCCCACACACACACACACACACACACACAAACACACACACACACACACACACATAAACACACACACACACACACTTTTCTTTGGAAAAAGCAAAGTAATTTGATAGTAGTGTAATTTCCGTCTTAGGCAAAATCAGTTTTTTCAAAACTCCATGTACATCTGGTTGTCATTGTATTCTGCTTTGCTTTTTTTCTTGTATTCGCAACAGCAAATTATTTGGGAAAAATCACTATTTTTGGTTTCAATATTGCTTGCATTTTTACTGTGTATTACAACTTCTCTTTGTTGATACCGTAACTTTCACTCTTGTATGGAAATACATATAGAAAGCCTAAGACAGAAGAGCTTTAGGTTTTAAGCAACAGTGTGTACATGATGTATCCAAAATGTCATATTATGAAAAAAGTGTTTATAATGTGAGGCGAATTTTTGGTTTAAAGATGTGTTTGCGACATTTTGAATGTTGTGTGTCATTTTGCTGGAGATTTGAGGCATTTTGCATTTTGTGTGAGCAATTGTGGGTTTTGTGTGTGGAGTTTTGAAAAATAGACACAGAGTTTTGAAAATGTGTGTAAACAGTTGTAAAAAAACTGTAATCATAAGTGTCTTCACACCTGATAGTTGCATTTTAAACAATTGTGTATTTTGGAAGGTAGTGCCTTGAAATTGCAAAGAGGAGACATTATCTGAGTTTTCTGTGTCTAAAGTAGAGAAATGTGTTTAGTGTTTTGTAAATAAATTTGTGTAGTGTTTTGCAAAAAGTGTGTGGCTGATAATGTGCTAATAGTGCAAATCAGGGCTGATGTTCTGCTGCTTGAGTGTAAGGTTTCGCTAACTGTGGAATAAATTTGATTTTAGTGTTTAAGCAATCATACAAAACTGTAATCACTCTCAAATCATTCAGTTGACCAGCCTAATAGTAGCTAACTGGACCTAGCAGTTGATGGGAGGAGAAACACACTGACTTTATAGGGACCTGGGAAATGTCGTATCCTGTTTGTGTGTGTGTGTGTGTGTGTGTGTGTGTGTGTGTGCGTGCTGATAACCCACTGGGAACTGAAATGTTACTGTGATATAAAAAAGAAGAACAAAGACATTTAAGTTTAATATTAAAACATGATTTTATTTCAATTAAAATATATATCACAGAAAAGAGGTAGTGGAACTTCATTACAGAGAACTATGTACATTATGAAAACAAATTATGAGCAAACAGTAACCACAAAATGCCTTAAGCAATCACAGTGCTACCACTACAGGTTGGCAAAGCCACATATTCAGGTGAGGGTGCAATTAGAGCAGCTATTAGACCAGTGCCAGTGTATATGGTCAACGCCTATTTTTAGAGCTCCACTACTGACAGGTTGGACAAAGACCTCTCCTTTGTACAAATGTACAGGAGTGCACCCTTGTAACATGATCAACACACAGCCACAGTTTCAGGCCTGCCCCGTCCATGTAGGCCTATCAGCTTTGCTTCTGCCGGTTTTGTCTCTTTTTAGGTCCGGGGTTTCGTCTTTTGCCTTGTTTGCTATCACTGAGGAGAAAAAAAAACAAAACAAAGGTGATTAAATAAGTACTTATTTCAGGGACATTTTAAATTGTAGGAGTCTGGGTATATTTGCTCAGTAAAATTGATTAAAACAGATTAGAGTGCTATTGTGCTCTTAGTAGTGTTATCACACCCAAAGCATCATATTGCTGTAAATGTCCAGATAAATTTCCAAAAAGTATCAGGGGGAAATAATGAGAAAGAAAAGAAAAGAATAGATTGGTTACACTTCCCCCCATATATCTCATACAGTTCATGTTTCCCTAATTAAACCTAACCCCCCCCCCACCCCCCACCTCCGCTCCCATTACCACAACCGTTACCCATTACCCCCCCACCCCCCAACACGAACACCCACGCATGTGTTTGTAACTACTAACCTTTGAAGTTTGAGGAAACGTTTCCCTTGTTTCCCTTTTGGGTTCACGCAGGCCTTCTTGTTGTTTTTCAAGGTAACCCTAACACATTTAAAAACTTGTGATTATTTGTGTGCTCAAATACAACATACAAAACAACAAGCCAGAGAGACTTAAACCAAAATCATACTCACAAAATTTCCAACTTTGAACAGGACACACTTGGTGGCAGAACTTGGACTTTTTCGATCAGTTGTCGTCTGACTCTTTGTCTTTGTCCATGGCATGTACATCTCTCTAGACTTCCTCCAATGTGTCCTGAAAACAAACAAGCCCATTTACTAACAAACAAATCCAAAGCAGGTATGAAAGTAACACAGATTAACTGTGATTTTAATATGAACTTTAATCATAATTTTGTTTTAAACTCGCTCCTATATTCAGTGGTATAACTGAGCCTACCATTATGCAGCTGATTTGATATGATAATGTTTCTATGTCGGCTGTACTATAGAATTGCAATGTTGAAAAAAACAACAATGTAAAATCACTGGCACATTTACTTACCTTTGCTCGATGTAACACTAACTCCAAAAAGTATACAAGAAACTAATGTAAGAGTTATTTTCATCTTGGAGCTGAGGTATGCAATTCTTTATCCTCTTAACTGCCTGGAGCAGAATGCGCTCAGACCTTTTGCCTGTGAAGCTTTATACTAAGCTTGGGGGCAATTCAGTTTCACTTTCGAAAACATTAGGAGGTCGGGCTGTGCACATTTCAGAGGAGTGGCTTTTTGCTTTTTCAAATTGTGTGTGATGAGCCTTTAGTTAAAAGTCAGAGTGTATGGCATGACATTAGATTTTGCCAGTTCAACAGTAGTAACATATGACACCTTAGGAAATCATCAAACGCACATGCTTATTTTACCATCAACAAAGGTGCATATGAGTCCAACCACAGGGTCCCTCTAACACAGCAGACCACCCAACTCACAACACAAGCACATCGCATCCTGGCTCTGATCTGAGCGTGATGTCATCGAACAAACAAACAACACTAAAAGCAAGATAGTCAGATGGCCAACACAATGTTATTTCAAAACAGAGCTCCCCCAGTCTGACAAAAGCCCTCAGTGGGATTAGGCCAGCAAAACTATGTCCAAATGCCCAAAAATAGTAGTAAGTATAAGTATAAATACTCTTTATACGGCGCTTGGGGAGTAGTGAGGGGTTAGGTGCCTTGCTCAAGGGCACTTCAGCCGCTTTCTATACTGGTCGGGGTTCGAACCGGCAACCCTCCGGTCACAAGTCTGAAGCGCTAACCAGTAAGCCACGGCTGCCCGTAAAATAAACATCCTGGTGCATTTAGTCTGAAGCTGCCTATTGGGACAAAGGACTGGACGAGACCAACAAGACAAGCACGGCCCTCGGCAGCCAGTGTCAGCAGGAGAAGTAAGCCATGTCTGAACTTACTACTGAAAACCATTCCACTATTCACGTCTACCTGTGTGATAGACCATCACAAAACAGTCACCACATCAAGAGTGAATTCCCCTCCATCAGTGGCTATTTAAAATAAGCGATTCACGTAAACACAATAAAGGCAGGCATGCCATTTAAAGCGAAATGTTGAAAAAACACTGTGACTGCTGTAGTCAGAACAGCTTTCAAGCAAAGCATCTCTTGTTTTTGCCTGAAGTGCATAGGTCAGTTGGCTGTACAGTATATGTCCACTAATAAACATCCACATTCCTGGCAGGAACACTTTTATGTAAAAGTTAAATCAAAGTTTTAATGGCAGGACTCAGAGTATCTTAAATTGTTTCTCCCTTGTCAATGATATATGAGTGACAGAGTAAATATCTAAAATCACAAATGAGATGGGATGACTTGATTGCAGGTCTTTGTCATTTATCTGATTACTGTAATTCCACATGCTCTGAATTCCACTATCCTCTCTCCTGACAAAGTTAAACTTCACTCCTTTTGTGCCATCTAGTGTATACTTTAACACACTACAAAATAATAGTTTTGATAGCTGCACTTGCTCCTATGATAACCCTAACTTGTAGATAAAAATGGTTGGTCAGATCATTTAGGTTCAGCTTTATTATTAAATGTTTACAGATAGTAACATCCTTACCAGCAATCACTTTCTTTGCTTTGCTTAAAACCTTCTTTCTTTAGCTTCTTAGCAAATATTGCTCTGTAGAAATTGAACTACTAATTGACAAAGTGAGGCTGTAATTGCAATTTAAATATAATCAAAATATATTTGTTAATTTGTCTGTTTTAATACTTTTGATACAAATATAATGCCTTTTGATGGTTTGGATCAAAGTAAGATGTTGACTTATTTGAAATTTTTATGTGTAAAAGACGACAGTGTCACAGTCTTGCAACAGAACTAGTCGGATAAGGGGGTGGGCAAAAGGAGAACAGTTATGGTAAGTAAGACATGGCATAATCTCAATTAATCCATATAGAGAGGAAGGATAGGAGGGAGGAAGTGCTTCCAATATTTGCATGACACATAGAGATGTAGTGGAGATGCAAGTTAACACAGTCAGGGACGGACCTGGACACTTTGAGGCCCAAGGCAAAGATCCAGAGGCCCCTCCCAACCCCCCCCCCCCCCCCACACACACACACACACACACACCACAACCCTAAAACACACTTTTTTCTATAATAATGGGACGCTGAGGCATACTCAAATACAACAAATATGTATTGCCATAGATGACATTTAAAAAAACATTAGTAAAAACCTTTGAAAGTATTACAATTATGAATGGTCTGTATGTGTGTGTGTGTGTGTGTGTGTGTGTGAGAGAGAGAGAGTAGGCTAGGGGTTTGGCGTCTCTGTGTGTGAATATACTCTATGTAGCTATGTACTGTATGAGAGTCTGTCCGTGTAGGCTATGTGTAGAAGAGAGGGAGAGAGAGAGAGTGAGAGTGAGTGTGTGCGTGCGAACTAAATGAGGTGTTCGATCTTCCAAAAAGCCGACATCCAAAACAATAAACAGCGTCTGCACTGACCGAATAAACTAGCCATTTTCTCTTTGTTTTTTTCTCCATTTTTCATGGTCATGTAATAATGTTCAACCGTGAATCTTCTGGGTGGTTTATCTGCATTTTTGGGGAATTCAAAGTTCTTAATTTGCACAGAGCCTTTTTTTTAACGATTTCAACTCGCTCTGCATCTCTTACGGTGTCTGGCCATAACGCAGGGTCGTCACTGATAACTGTAGCCTAGTGCTAGGTATTGTGTTAGGGCTACTCACGTACTGGTTTCGTTTGCACCCAAAGCTTCTGCTACTGAAATGGTGTCCGTAGCAGCACCAACAGCACCAGTGCGGACTTCGGCAGTGACAGTGATCCCTCACGACTGTTTCACTTAGATCAACATCATAATCATCATCATCATCAGTAGAATAGGCTATGTAGGCCTAGTAGGCCTAAGCTACAAGAGCTATCCAAATTACTTTCTTCCGTGGAAGAATTCTTCGACTGGAAGAAGTTGGTTAATTTAGGCAATTTCTTTCTTAATTCTTCCTTCTCGCTTTTTCTTTTTCTTTTATCACTTCCACTCTGGAAACGTTTCATGGCTGCTGTCAATCGCTCAACTCAACTCCTCACCAAGACCTCGTTAGTTGCTGCTATGGTGACAGAAAGCGGACCTGCAGTCATTTGATTTTATGATGAGTTTATGAGCAGTCATGAGGCAAAATATTTTTTAAATCTTTATTATGGATTATTATATTAGAATATATTGTTTGGATGCGGTGATCATTTATTAAAAAAAAAAAAAACGAAATACGATACGGGGATGACGAGGCCCCCTGGTGGCCGAGGCCCCAGGCAATCGACCGATCCCAAGCCCCGCCCCCTTTTACTATGTCACAATGAGGACTTCGGAGGACCTCGGTCAATCTCGGTCAATTTTGAAAAGGTTCAAAGATAAGCCTGGGATACTTGTAGAAGTGACATCCGATATCCTGACCGTGTGAAACGTTAACACACATAGCATAGGCCTAACTTTGCATTACTTTGGATAGCTACTTTTCAGTAAAGAAATCTGAGTGTGTACGAAAATGTTGCCTTTATTTGTGTTCATAACTACACACAAAAACATAACTAAATCTGGTTTCCACTGATGAAACGACAACATAAGCCTACGCAAAAAATTATACCTACCTTGCAGGAACTGAACTCGCACATTCATACGAAAGACGCGCAAAAGGTATTCAATTAATCTTCAGCGAGGTCCAGTTACGGAAAATTTCCTCAAGCAAAGGTCCGGAGCATCATAATGTTTAACGTGCGTGTTTAGGCTATGTGTACAGTATGTATGTATAATATTAGGATGGATGGATGGAGCCTAGTTGTAGATAGATAGATAGATAGATAGATAGATAGATACTTTATTGATCCCCAAGGGGAAATTCAAGAAATAGAAGATTGTAGGCCTAGGCCTAATGTTTAATGTGAAATAAAATAAGTAGCCTAAAAGGCAACATTCGAAATGAGGAGAAATAAGGCAAGATAAGAGTAGCCTAATAGAGTGTGCCAGTGACTTCCGTTTTACTTCCGCTACAAGGGACCTGTCTTTAAAAAAAATATGAACGGGAGTTAATGGAGAGATAACAATTTTTTTTTGGTCCAGTTTGAATTGTGCCACGAATTTCACATATGATGTGTGTGAATTTAAAAGATAATTTTTCACGTCAAGAAAGTACTGTTGTTCGATAGACTTCAAAAGTTATGTTGGTTTTGTACGAATCCGCTCAGTGGACTACATCTCTCGTCTCGAACGATGTACGTCACCAACGTAATGAAACGATAAGATTAGAAGCTAGCTGATAGCTGTTATGCTAGTTAACGGTTGCATCTTGCTGCCTGCTGTCACTTAACAGTATGTAATGCACAGTCTATGGACGAATACAACTTACCTGATGTGTTTAATCCTCTGACTCATGGTATTTTCATCGGCAAGGAAAGCCCAATTAAGACCTGTTGCTGGTATGCTTGTACATCTAGTGTGGCTGTGAATGAGCTAACGTCACTAGCGCGACTGATGGGTTTGTAGTCGTTGGAATTACGATCTTTCACAATGTTGTAATTCAATAGTTACGAAACAAACTGCAAATGTCTTTACATGAAAAATTGTCTTTAAAATTGACAAACATCATATCGGTAATTCAAGGCACAAGTCAACCGGGACCAGAAAATAATTTATTTTTCGCCATACACGGGTTTCCCGTTTACCAACAAAACTAGATGCGCGCGCAGCCGCGAGGCAGAAGACGCTTGGTGGCCGTCCACAACGTTATAAACTTAACCTAAATAGTCGGCTGCTGTAAGCTACAATCGGATTTTTTTGTATACCCCTGTTGTCTCAATGATAATAACATCTCATTTCAGACTATATTTCAAAGTTTGACGTACATTTGGATTATTAATATAACATCGTATTTTGTCATTTTTGGCGAAGACATGCATTCCGTTAGGGATATTGAACATATTTAACATTCTCTAGCCATCGTGATTTCGAATTGGTGCAGTTTTCAGCACAAAAACTCATTTTATTCTTTTGCTCTTTTGCATTGCTCTATGCTGTTCTGTGGTGCTTTCTGCCTCTTGGTTGCGCACGCATGTTTTCGTGACGTTCCATAGAAATCCATGTATAGACTGGCGTTCAAAATTTTTTGAAAGATAGGTCCCATGGAGGCAAGTGGAAGTGGCGTCACTTGCACACTCTATTGGGGAGAAAAACTTGAGTAGCCTTGGCTATTTTTAAGATCTTAACGTGAACTTAAAATAAAATTTGAGCTGAGACAAGGATGGATATTCCACAGCTGGTTCCTTGAACCCATTAATCAGCAAGTTTAATTTATTTTTTTTAGTTTTTTTTATGTTGACCCGAAATCCCTGAAACCCAGGAATATCACGTTGTTGGGCAGTGAATGCATGTAGGCTTAACTAGATTGTCGTGGATCAATCATATTGTCTTCTTAAATCGTAAAATATTCTGTGGTCTCAGTTCACTGTTGAATGGGCCTAGCCTACCCTATGTTTGCTCAAAATATATGCTTTGTCTAGTAGAGGTGCTTCAAATTGGCGCTTAAAATCGCCTGTCTCAGAATATAGAAGAGGTCCAGGGCAATTCTGCGCAAAACTGTCACATCCATATTTAGTTGGCGTTACGGACGTGACAGTTTTGCGTGGTATTGCCCCCGTATCGTTATATAAAGCTCTCTTCTCGCTCTCTAGCTTTCTCCTCTTTGAGCAATCGATGATTTGAAAATAACTTACTTATCGTTAACTTAGATATCCATCTGATTGTGCTTCGTCCCGTCTCCTCTCCTCGCTCGTTTCAGGCTATCAGTCTCTTCTCCATAGTAGGCTATACTTTACTCACTGACTCGACTTTATCAGAATTCACAGATTTCACTGGCTGAGTAGCAGCAAGCGAAATTATGGTTCCTGAAGCTCCTGAAGTAAATGCTGTTATCCTAACCAACGAAACATTTAGCGCAGCTTTGAAATCTTACGTGAAAATCTAAATTAGGCTATTATGGTCTGGGTCCGGATAGGATCACGTCGCGGTCCGAGTCCGCCATTTGGTGATGGCTGGGCTACACCTTCAATCACGTATCGCCTTACACACAAGAATAAGCCTACTTTCAGCTTTGCTACCTTGCCATGTTTAACTTGGGATAGAAGACTGTTCACAGAAATAAGCTAACGATCATTTTTTCACATGAACGCAATAATAGCCTACTGCATGGCTGAACGAGAGATAGCAATGTCTTCTAAAGATCGAATCGTGCAAATTCAAAACTATGCCTTTGTAGTGAATGTGACCGGCATAATTCACCTTTGTTATTAAGTGTGGTTCTACACACCGTTCATATTAAACACAGCACTTTGTTCTGTCTGTAGTTACTTCATGTAAGTATAACTGTTCAGGGATCGTGGTCCCTTTAAATGTTATGAATGTGTGATGACGTGTAGCCCCATGCCTGTTTTGTTGCTGGACAGCGCCATTTTTGATTTCAGTGTTTTTTCCTATCTAAATAAACGACACACGCATTCGTGTGCTCAACGTGAGAAATTGTCTCTTGCGATTTACTGCAATTTCCACACTGGTGACCCCGACGTTAGTCTGCTGGACGTATCCAGAGACACTACACGACCATGACCGCGAACACTGTTACCCTCAAACTCCCCGAATTCTGGGAATCGTCGGCGTCGGCATGGTTTTCCCAGACTGAAGCGCAGTTCGCGTTGCGTGAGATCACCGCGGATACAACAAAGTACTACTACGTTGTGTCGGCTCTCGGAAATTCAACAGCATCCAGAGTGGTGAGTCTTCTTAAAAACCCTCCGGCAACTGAGAAGTATATAGCACTCAAAGCCCACCTGTTGAAAACTTTTGAACTGTCAGACGCTGAGAGAGCCAGCAGGCTTTTCTCCCTTCAAGGACTGGGTGACAGCAAACCATCTGAGCTCATGGACCGTATGCTGGATCTCTTGGGTGAGCACAGACCCGATTTTCTTTTTATCCAACTTTTTCTGCGTCAGCTGCCTTCCCAAGTCAGGGCTGCACTAGCCAACACCACAATCACTGACTGTCGGAGGCTGGCTGAAGAGGCTGACAAATTCTTCCTGGCAAGTCAGGGACATTGTGTGGCCGCGCTTTTTCCCGCACACATCGCTCCTGTGACGCTGGACGACTCCACACTCATCGCTGCAGCCACTTCTCATCGGCAGCAGTCTTCTGGCCCCCAACAGTCTTCAGGCTTGTGTTTTTATCATGCCAAGTTTGGACCCAAGGCTAACAAATGTCGTTCGCCATGCAGTTTCGGCGGGTCGGGAAATGCCAGGGCCGGCGCTCAGTAGTGGCCATGAGCGTCGGCCGCGTAGGCAGGCTGCTTTTCATCCGTGACAGCATCTCCGGACGACGTTTCCTGTGTGACACGGGAGCACAGAGGAGCGTCCTGCCTGCATCCCGTTTGGACATGGTGACTGACAGCCACGGCCCCCCTATGGAAGCTGCCAATGGTAGCCCCATCCGCACGTATGGAACGAGGTACGTTGAATTGTGTTTCGGAGGACAGCGGTTTGGCTGGGACTTTGTTACAGCAAAGGTTGCCGTTCCCCTCCTCGGAGCGGACTTTCTGTGTGCACAGGGACTGTTGGTAGATGTAAAGAACCGCCGTTTGATTGACGCCGTCACATTTTGTTCTTATACGTGCACGCTCAGCGGGACTGACTCCATACGACTGTCTAGCATGCTCTCAGCCTCAGATGACTTCCACCGTCTACTTGCCGAGTTCCCAGCGCTCACTCAGCCCACTTTCTCTGCATCCGCCGTGAAGCATGGTGTGGAGCACCATCTCGCCACTACTGGTCCACCCATCTACGCCCGCGCTCGGCGCCTCGACCCGACCAAGCTTGCCGTTGCAAAGGCTGAATTTGCAAACATGGAACGCCTGGGTATAGTCCGTCGATCCGACAGCCCGTGGGCATCACCCCTCCACATCGTCCCCAAACCGGGCGGCGGCTGGCGCCCGTGTGGCGACTACCGGCGGCTTAATGAGGCAATGACACCTGACCGATACCCAGTCCCGAACATACAGGATTTTTCAGCTCACCTGGCAGGTAAGGTGATTTTTTCCAAGGTGGACCTCGTCCGGGGATATCATCAGGTGCCGGTGCACCCACTGGACATTCCCAAAACAGCCGTGATCACGCCATTTGGTCTTTTTGAGTTCCTGCGCATGCCATTCGGCCTTAAAAACGCCGCCCAATCTTTTCAACGCCTCATGGACTCTGTTCTACGGGAGCTACCTTTTCTTTTTGTGTACTTGGATGACATCCTCGTAGCGAGCACGTCCAAGTCTCAGCACCTGGCGCACCTCCGAACCCTTTTTGAGCGACTTAGCCAACACGGGCTAATTGTCAACCCCGCCAAGTGCCAGTTTGGTCTCTCCACCATTGATTTCCTGGGACACAGAGTCACTAAGGACGGTGCAGTCCCTCTCCCATCAAAGGTGGAGGCAGTAACACAGTTCCCACGCCCGCTCACTGTCAAATCTCTGCAGGAGTTCCTCGGCATGGTGAATTTTTACCACCGCTTCATCCCTCGAGCTGCTCAGCTTATGCGGCCCTTGCACGAGGCCTTGAAAGGTAAGCCCAAGCACCTTGTGGACTGGTCAGAGAGCCGGGACAAGGCTTTTGCTGCCACTAAGGCAGCCCTGGCGAATGCCACCATGCTGGCGCATCCTTCTTCAACAGCCTCCATCGCCGTCACCTCGGACGCCTCGGACTACGCTGTCGGTGCTGTCTACGAGCAGTGGGTAGGCGGGGCCTGGCAGCCGCTGGCTTTCTTTAGCCGTCAGCTGCGTCCCAGCGATCGTAAATACAGTACTTTCGACCGGGAGCTGCTGGGTCTCTACCTCGCCATCAGACATTTTCGTTCCCTGCTGGAAGGTCGACACTTCACTGCTTTTGTTGACCACAAGCCACTGACTTTTGCCATGGCCAAGGTGGCTGAGCCGTGGTCCGCCCGCCAGCAACGTCATCTGTCCTACATTTCAGAGTTCACTACGGACTTGCAACATGTTGCTGGTAAGAACAACTACGTGGCGGACTGCCTGTCATGGGCTGTGGCGGGGGCAGTCCATCTTGGCTTTGATTACCACCGCATGTCAGCAGATCAGACCACAGACCCGGACGTGCAACTCCTGAGGACCTCAACTACAGGGCTGCAGATCGAGGACGTGGTTTTTGGAGATGCTGGCACCACGCTCCTGTGTGACGTCTCCACAGGCAGTCCTCGGCCAATAGTTCCCACAGGATGGAGACAACAAGTTTTTGATGCCATCCATGGTCTCTCCCACCCAGGTTCGAAAGCGTCACAGAGACTGGTTGCAGCAAAGTTTGTCTGGCACGGCCTCAAGAAGGACGTTAGGGACTGGACTAACACCTGCGTTGAGTGCCAACGGGCCAAAGTACACCGTCACACTAAAGCCCTGCTAGAGTTGTTCCCGGTTCCAGAGAGACGTTTTGACCATGTGAATGTAGATCTGGTCGGCCCTCTGCCATCTTCTCACGGTTTCACATACCTGTTAACCATGGTTGACAGGACCACCCGCTGGCCTGAGGCTGTGCCACTGACGTCGGTGGCAACTGTTGAGATGACACGGGCCTTTATCGGAACCTGGGTTGCTCGTTTCGGCACCCCTTCGGATATATCCTCTGACCGAGGCGCGCAGTTCACGTCTGAGCTGTGGAATGCTGTCGCACAGAGCCTCGGGGTGAAACTCCACCGCACGACTGCGTATCTCCCGCAGGCTAACGGACTCTGTGAACGTTTTCATAGGTCAATGAAGGCTGCCCTGCGTGCCAGCCTCAAAGACAGCAACTGGGTCGACAAACTCCCGTGGGTGATGCTGGGCATCAGGACCGCGCCAAAGGAGGACTTACAGTCCTCATCCGCCGAACTTGTTTATGGACAGCCGCTGCGGGTCCCAGGGGATTTTGTCCCTAGCACCACGGTTCCTTGGTCTGCTACTCTCCAGCGGTCAACTCTATTGGACAATGCGAGGTTGTTCGCACCTGTCCCTACTTCCCGTCACGGCCTCCCTCAGTCGCACATTCCCACTGGGCTTCAGACGGCTGACTATGTTTTCATTCGCCACGATGCCCACAGAGGACCGCTACGCCCGCCCTACGAGGGCCCATTCCGTGTTTTGGAGGCAGGAGACAAACATTTTGTGGTGGACATGGGCGGCAAACCGGAGCGACTCTCCATTGACCGCCTCAAACCGGCTCACTTGGATGTGGCCAGGCCCGTTGACCTGGCCCAGCCCCCACGACGCGGACGGCCTCCAGCTCTGCCCCCACCCCCTACTCCCCTCTCTCCCAAGCCTCCCACACGCCATGCCCCACACCCGTGTCATGACGGGACACCTGCCGCAGTTGGGTCTCATCGACCTCCGGTACAGCACAGCCGTTGTGGACGGTTAATACGCCCACCTCCCCGTTGACTGTTGATTTTACTTCTGATATGGTGAATTCTGGGGGGACGTGTGTAGTGAATGTGACCGGCATAATTCACCTTTGTTATTAAGTGTGGTTCTACACACCGTTCATATTAAACACAGCACTTTGTTCTGTCTGTAGTTACTTCATGTAAGTATAACTGTTCAGGGATCGATCGCGGTCCCTTTAAATGTTATGAATGTGTGATGACGTGTAGCCCCATGCCTGTTTTGTTGCTGGACAGCGCCATTTTTGATTTCAGTGTTTTTTCCTATCTAAATAAACGACACACGCATTCGTGTGCTCAACGTGAGAAATTGTCTCTTGCGATTTACTGCAATTTCCACACCTTGCTATATAGGCTATGCAGTCTCGAAATCGCCAATATTAGACCTAGGCTACTACATTGCCTATGTTTAAATTAATTATAGCATAAGCGGGCACTGATGAAGTCTAGTGCAAGACAAATCACGTCTGCAAACATATGTCATGCGTGATATGGGTTTGAACTCGGAGTGGTTTCTTTTCAATACACTTGTATCATGTTTATTTGAACTCTTCCTTCTAAAGCAGCCATTCAAAATAATAAGTAGGCTATCGGCCTACCGAAGAGAAGCTATCTCTCCACCCCAACATGAGCTGCTTAACAGGCTAGTCACTCTCCTAAGTTGCGTGGGAACTTGGATCTGCAGCACTTGGTCCCGTCTTATTAATCCTCGAAATATGGTTAGATTTTGTTATGGACACGTCGACACCATATTTTTGCACAGACCTGTTTATTGAATCAGTCACATCTGCAGCAAATACGGTAAACTACCTGCTCGTGATAACGTGCTAATTGTTTATCCCCAGTTAACATGCATCCCATAACCTCCTGACTACCAGCAGTTCAATTATAAACCGGAATATCTCCCACACCATACATTCTACTGAGCTAATTCCTTTTGTTCTCTAAAGAGGACATTTAGGGCTTTTGAATGGTATCACATATATGGGGGTGGGGTTTTGGGAACTTCCTCTTTCTCTTCAAAGAAAATGGTGGCCATCACCAAAAGGACATTTTATGGAAAGAAGAAAAGTAAGTGCCTAATCAAGTTAGTTGAGCATTTAACATTTAAAATGTTGTTGTTGTTTTTTCTATGAATCTCTTAAAAACACTTAAAATAATTTTCTGAAGTAATGTAACAATGTTTTACCATCATAGGAGAGTGTTAAACAATTGTCCTCCGCAGTGGACATTTGTAGTTACTACCTCCATTTTGTTCTCTATTTTACTTATCCTTACATTATTTGAGAAAAAAAATATCTCCAAATTCTTTTTTTTCTTAACTTCCCCAATAGTTTGGAAGACAATGAGCATACTGAAAACTTTTTTTTTGAAAAAATGTACGGTGTTATGAAGTCCACTGAAATGGACACTTTATATTTCTTAAATAAAAACATTTTTTTCAAAAAAAAAGTTTTCAGTATGCTCATTGTCTTCCAAACTATTGGGGAAGTTAAGAAAAAAAAGAATTTGGAGATATTTTTTTTCTTGGTAGTCAGGAGGATAAGATCCACGACACCGGATTGGTTTGTCCTCAATTTGTGGTGTTCCACCTCGTTGATAACAGCGGACATTGTGAATGTGTCCATCTGCATACTGAAGGCTTTTCTGACCTCTGTTTTTTGAATATATTGTAATGATCTGAGCCTAGCTGTATGACTGTACTCCCATAATGCTGTGCGTGTGTGTGTGTATAATGTTGATGTTGGTTGTAGTATGAGTAGTGGCGTTTGCCTTGTTGTGTATGTGTTAGCTGGTATGGTCTTTCTTTGTGTTGTACCTCATGTGTTTACCCCGTGTATTGTATGTGACTACCCTGTTTGTGTATCGTGCTTGTTTAATTGACCTCCCTTGTGTTGCCTGTTTTATGACGTTCGTGTTATTGGGTGCGTAACCAATAAAGACCATTTTGAGACAACCTTACGGTTTGTTACATTGGTGTCAGAAGTGGGATGACGACTCCTACTGGACGGGAGGAGAAAGCTGCAACTGATTACCTGACGATGAAGAGTGTCCTGCCAAGACGGCTCTTCGACAGCACGCTCGCCCGTGGCCACCTGCTGAGCCCAGCAGACGGAGCCAGCCTGCAGCGTGACCGTGATGAAGAGACCCGCCCCCGGCCACAGGAGGAAACGAACCGGGCTGATGGCAGCATCCCGCCACTTGAACCCGCTCCACACGGGAGCGATGGAAACCGGCCGGTCCTCGGTGCAATGGCGGCGGTAGAAGGGCGCCCCAGCGCAAAGTTGCCCCACTACAATGGCGAAAGGCCGCTGGCGACATACCTGGTACAGGTCCGGCTGGCAGCCGAGCTGAATGGCTGGTCGGCGGAGAGAACGGGCGTACAGGTGGCGTTGGCCCTGGAAGGGGAAGCGCTACAAGTATTAGAAGATCTGCCACCGGCGGAGCAAGTAAGCTGGACCGCAATCGAAGCAGCTCTGCAACGACGATTCGGCCAGAGAATCTTCATCAGCGATGCCAGAGAACAACTCGCTTCCAGACGGCGACACAAGGACGAGAGACTGGGCAAGTTCGCGGCTGACCTGCAGCTGTATGCCCGGCGGGGCTACCCAACGTACAGCCAGGGTCTACATGAAGAGATGGCACTGGAAGCGTTCGTGCGAGGCATCCACCCAGAGCGGCTAAAAGAACACCTTCGCCTGAGCGCCCCCAGCTCGCTGTCCGTGGCGCTGGCGGAAGCCGAACGGGTGGAAAACATCTTCCGCACAACAGAGTCGCGGCATTGCGTACGCCAGACATCGATGGAGGTGACGCGGCAGACCACGGCACAGCCACCACAACGGCGCCCACGCGAGTGGAAGAGGCCGGCCAGCGGAGACGGATGCCACCGGTGTGGCGAGCCGGGACACATCGCGTGGTACTGCCCAGCCCCGGCACCCCTCACGCTCGCACCCCAGTTACTAGAAGAAGGTGGCACGGCGGGAGGGGCTATGGATTGCATACGGCTGGGCCGGCTCGGCCAAACCAGAGGACTGTATGTGGACTGCACGCTAGATGGGACTCGGTGTCGCGCCTTGATCGATACTGGCTCCACCATCTCGCTTGTGCGCCCCGGTCTCTTACCCGGCACGCTGGTAGCCAGACCCAGAGGCTGGGAAAAGACAAAAACGCGCATCACAACAGTTACCGGAGAGCGAGCGGAACTGTATGGACAAAAGGTGGTGTGCGTGTGCATCAACGGTGAGACGGCGAGCCGCCGGCTTTGGTTGGCTAGCATTCAGGATGATTGCATTCTCGGCCTGGACGTGCTAGAGAAATGGGGGGCTGTGGTGGACATTTCCCGGTTCACACTACACTTAGGGACGAGCAGCGTAGTGTTGCACACGGCGGGGAAAACAGAGCATGAAGTGCGGAGAGCTGGCGCGACGAAGAACTCTCCAACTCGCTCCACACAAGCCCGCAGGAAGCAAACTCGCAAAGAGTGCTCGCCATCCAAGACTCCGCCCCTCCTCACACAAGCCCGCGAAACTCAAGCCCGCGGAAACAACAGGTCTCATCCAGGTCCGCTTGCTGAGTCTCCGCCCCTCCCCACACAAGCCCGCGGAACTCAAGCCCGCGAAAACAACAGGTCTCGTCCAGGTCCGCTTGCTGAGTTCGCCACTGCTCAGCTCACGCCCACTAGAGAGGAGCCAGGAGCGCGGGTTGAGCAATCACCACTCTCCATTCAGAGAGCGCGGCCCTCTGTAGAGACAAGGCAAGCCGTAAATGAACTCTGCACTCGTAGCTGTGAGGGGCTGAGTGAAGCACAGGGTAGCCAGGTGCGGAGACTACTAGCAGCGTACACCGACATATTCGCTGCAAGAGATGAGGACTGCACCCGAACGAGCCTGGTCCAACACGAGATCGACACCGGAAATGCTCGGCCCATCCGACTTCAGCCTCATCGCTTACCGTTCGCCAAACGACAAGCAGCTGAAGAAAAGATCAAGGAAATGGCCGCGGCAGGAGTGATAGAGCCAAGCAGTAGTCCCTGGGCTGCGCCGGCTGTACTCGTCCGGAAGAAGGACGGCTCGTGGCGGTTCTGTGTTGACTACAGGCGCCTCAACCAGGTAACCCGGAAAGACTCCTACCCGCTCCCCCGCATTGACGATGCGCTGGACAGCATTGCCGGCTCCTGCTGGTTTAGCTCGCTGGACTTACGCAGTGGCTACTGGCAGATTGAACTAGCCCCGGAAGCTCGGCCGAAGACAGCGTTTACCATCGGGCAAGGGCTGTGGCAGTTCCGGGTACTTCCGTTCGGCCTATGCAACGGGCCAGCGAACTTTGAGCGGCTGATGGAGCGTGTCCTGGCGGGCATTCCACGAACATGCTGCGTGGTTTACCTGGACGACATCCTGTGTCATGCAACAGACTTCACCGGTGCCATAGGACATCTGGAAAAGGTGTTCGACGCCATACGGGGTGCTGGGCTCAAACTGCACCCGAAAAAGTGCCACCTGTTCCGGAGGCAAACCGGATTCCTGGGCCATGTCGTGGGGGCCGCCGGAGTGGCCACCGACCCAGCTAAGGTGGAGACGGTGAGACGTTGGCCTGTTCCGCGCGATGGTGCTGAGCTGCGGAGCTTCCTGGGCCTGGCGTCATATTACCGGCGTTTCATCCGGGACTTTGCTACAGTCGCCAGCCCGCTGCATCGTTTGACGCACAAAGGCCAGCTCTTCGAGTGGACGCGAGAGTGCGACGCGGCATTCCGGCGGCTGCGGAGGGCGCTATGTGAGGCCCCAGTGCTCGCTTTCCCTGACCCTCAACTGCCTTTCATCCTGGACACCGACGCCAGCGACGTGGGCGTCGGCGCCGTCCTCTCTCAAGCAGGCGAGCAGGGCGAGCAGGTGGTCGCATACTTCAGCCGCTCACTGGACCGAGCGGAGAAGAACTACTGCGTGACCCGCAGAGAACTGTTGGCTGTGGTGGTGGCAGTGCGCCATTTCCGAACCTACCTCTACGGCAAACGGTTCCTGCTGAGAACGGACCATGCATCGCTCACCTGGCTGCTGAACTTCAAAGAACCAGAGGGCCAGCTGGCTCGCTGGCTGGAGGCGCTCCAGGACTACGACATGGAGATTCGACACCGGGCGGGTCGCCTTCACGGCAACGCGGACGCCCTGTCCAGGCGTCCGTGTGCAGCAGACCAGTGCCAGCACTGCCACCGGAGGGAGGAGAGGAGCCTGGCCGCGGCTCAACCGGAGCCCGCTCATCGGCTACAGGCTGCATCACCGCTGGCAGAGAGAGAGAGAGTCGCTGTTGTCAACGCTCACCAGCGTCGCGCCAACGAGAGGGTCAACGCTCGCCAGCGCCGCGCCATCAAGAGAGCCACCGCTCGCCAGCTTCACGCCAGCGAGAGAGACAACACACCGCAGCCCAACGCCACAACACAGCACTGCAGAGCGGCAGCTGAGGCCATGGACGCGCAGTCACCGGTGGACGTGATGTCGAGGGAGGAGATCCGGAAGGCGCAATCGGAGGACGCCACGCTTGGCCGAGTGTGGTCATGGATCGAAGCCGGTCAGCGACCGCCATGGACTGACGTATCAGCACTCGATCCAGAGACCAAAGCGATTTATTCACAGTGGCCGGGAATAGTAGCACGTCAAGGACTGTTGTATAGACACTGGCGAGCCCCCGATCGACAATCTGACATTTTCCAGTTGCTGGTTCCTGCTGGATTACGAGCCCGTGTACTGGAACAGGTACATGGGGCTGTGGGGGCGGCTCATTTCGGCATCGCAAAAACTCTTCGTCGGCTGAGAAGCCACTTCTATTGGCCGGGATGCAGGCTGGACGTTGAACTGCATGTTCACTGCTGTGACGCCTGCACAGCGAAGAAGGGCCCCACGCGACGCTCGCACGCTCCGCTGCAGCAATACGCAGTCGGGGCTCCCATGGAGCGGGTAGCCGTCGATATCATGGGCCCACTGCCAGTCACAGAGCGGGGAAATCGCTACGTGCTCGTAGCTATGGACTATTTCACTAAGTGGCCAGAGGCGTATGCAGTGCCAGATCAGAGCGCCCACACGACAGCGGACAGACTGGTCACTGAGATGTTCTGCCGGTTCGGGGCACCGGAGGAGCTCCACAGCGACCAAGGGCGGAATTTCGAGGCGGAGGTGTTTGCTGAGGTTTGCCAGCGCATGGGCATCCGGAAAACGAGAACGACACCTCTGCATCCACAAAGCGACGGGCTGGTCGAACGGTTTAACCGGACGCTAGCAGTGCAGCTGGCCATATTGGCCGACCGCCGACAAAAGGACTGGGACTTACACTTGCCCCTGGTGCTATGGGCATATCGCACAGCGGTGCAAGAGTCAACGAAATGCACACCGGCAGCTCTGATGTTCGGGCGAGAGCTACGCACGCCGGTGGACTTGGTGTTCGGTTCGCCTCCGGAGGCGGAGATTGGAGGTAAGCCAGGGCTGGAATACTACAAGCAGCTACGCGAGAGACTCAAAGGAGTACATGAGTTGGCCCGGCAGGCTATGAGTGAAGCTGGAATGCGTCAAAAGCGAGCTTACGATACGCGCTGTCGCGGCCAGGAGTTCCAGACCGGCGATAAAGTGTGGGTGTACTGCCCGGAGAGAAAGAAAGGCATTTCCCCGAAACTCACTAGCCAGTGGGTCGGGCCGTGCGATGTCTTAGAGAAGCTGTCTGATGTGGTCTATCGTGTGAGACTGATTAAGCGTCGGAGAGTCGTGGCTCTCCACCGTGATCGACTGGCCCCGTATCGACCCCTGGCCTCAGCTGAGGGTCGTGGAGACTTTGACACTGACTCTGTGGAACGTGGTGACAATGGAGCTGTGGCTCTAACACCGATCACCGTGCAGCCTTCACCGGAAGTCACCGACGCGACAGCGGGGCGCCCACAAAGACAGCGTCGCGTCCCAGCCAGGCTCATGGACTGACGTAGGGTAAGACTTGAGTCAAGGGGACATGGACTAAGTCTCGGGGGGCTGTGTAATGATCTGAGCCTAGCTGTATGACTGTACTCCCATAATGCTGTGCGTGTGTGTGTGTATAATGTTGATGTTGGTTGTAGTATGAGTAGTGGCGTTTGCCTTGTTGTGTATGTGTTAGCTGGTATGGTCTTTCTTTGTGTTGTACCTCATGTGTTTACCCCGTGTATTGTATGTGACTACCCTGTTTGTGTATCGTGCTTGTTTAATTGACCTCCCTTGTGTTGCCTGTTTTATGACGTTCGTGTTATTGGGTGCGTAACCAATAAAGACCATTTTGAGACAACCTTACGGTTTGTTACAATATCAATATTACTTGACGCCCAGAAATCCAGCATACTGTTGCACTCGGCTAAATGGGGGTGCTGCGTCCCCATGTTGAACACGCGTTCTCGCACACTTTCCTGCAAACTTGTCCGACTTAGCAACAGTAACTATGGGACTGACAATGGGAGGAGGGGCTTGGGATCGGTCAGGTCCGCCCCTGAACACAGTTTATCCATGCACCTCTGAAATTTCAGAAATAGAGTTAATCCACCTCTTATTAGAGTTTATCCACCTCTCAAAAGAGTTTATTCACTAATTGCAAGTTGCAACTATTAACATTAAAAAGCCACACTTATCCACATTCACTCATCAACACTCTAGGGATCATTTAGTAGGGGAGAACCGGCACAATTGTAACACTTTTTTATTTTTCCAATTCAAACTCGATTTACACAAAGACGATAGACTTGAGAGTTGTGAAATTTGACCAGAACAGAGTCGTACATGTCTACTCCATGAAAGTTTAAACAGAATTTAAAAAATATGTTATAGTTTGTCAATAATTTAACTTAACAGCCATAAAAAAGTGCGGTACAGTTGTAACAGTAGCGTCATGAATGTAACAGTGCTAAAATCGTGAATCCTATAACATATTTTAACACAAAACAGTGCTGGGTTAAACAAAGAGCATCTGTTTTCATATAAAATCAAGAAAAAAAGTCCAAATGTATGACTGTTAAAGCTAATTTATTGCATTATTGATTAGCCATTGCAGACCATATTACGGTGTTATGCTAGCTCACAATAACCTTTAAATATGCTTATTTTGGCCATATCCACTTGATAAAACCAGTATATAGTTGATAAACTGCTTATTTTTTACATGTCTGAAGCATTTGGTCCAACAGTGATATTTCAAGTTGCTGTGTTAACTTTAATTGGGTGATGGCGGCACAAAAATCATAATCCATAACTCGCAATAGAATGCGCAATAAAATCAGTTCATTTTGCCATAGAGACTGGTGTTACAACTGACCCGCACAGGTCATGTTTTTATTTTCATTTAATTGCATGTGCTGTGACTACATAAATCAAATGGGACTCATGTTAACTTGAAACAGAGGGACTGAAGATATGAATGACATGTGATTGAAGTCCACACGCTCAAATTTCACAAAGCAAACTTAAACAAACAGTTGCGGTTAAAGCAGAGTATTCCTGTTCCAATGTGTCTGTATACGCCCTCGTCATTAGTGACCTAAACATAACACACACACACACACATATATATTTAATTAGAAATACAGCACATTGTTCTAACTTTAAAAACCTAACCAAGTACAAATTACATCATAATTGGGCATTGTACATTGACATTACCAAATACATATTCAGACTGGAAATACAAAAAGGTCCAGATTGAAAATTGTGACCAGCCACCCTCGTGGTCATGTTGGTACTAAGGAAAATCAGAGCACACAGTAATATATTTGAGTACTGACTTGAGATTATAAAGTGAAATGAAACCTGGATTACATACGGAATGGCATGCTGATTTCACATTTTATATTATAATATAAATTGTAATTTCGTGTCCCATTAGGATGAACCACAAATGTCTTACAGCAAATTAACTCACTCTTCATGGCATTATTGGCCTTAGTTATATATCTAACAACTGAAGAATTATACTTCAGTGATACTACTTACAAAGCAAGTCTTGAAGAAATCAGCTGAGTTGTCATCAAAGAGTATTGGAAGCCCTCTCAGGACAAGGCATCTGATGTCAGCAGTTAGGCCTGTCGCGATATTCAATAAATCAATTAATCGCATGATAATTAAAATTAGCTCGATAATTTTTCTGGCCGCGATAAATGCCATTTGCTTGTTTGTTTTCCTCGTCTCTCTCTCTCCCTCTCTCGGGTCCTTAGAGTAACGATGAGTGAACCCTCATGTCAGTCACTTGTCAGTCGCATGGTGTGTGGGGAGGCGGGACTACTGGCGTATCCTACCACAGAGTGCAGCTAAAAAGCCGCGTTAGAAGTATACCGGTAGGCACTAGGCAGAGAGAAAGCTAGTTGCGAGTTCCAGTAGGCTACGCCTAATAAAGACAAAAAAGATGGAATTGTTTCTAAGCCAAACGCGACAGCTGCAGTGTGGGAGCATTTGGGATTTAAACCGAATGCCCGTGGTGAACCACTGAACGCGTGCGAGTCGGTGTGTCGCATTTGTTGGAAAACAGTCGCAATTAAAAGCGGCAACACAACAAACATGCATATGCATCTAAAACACAATCATCCGCTGCAGTTTTCCCAGTTGGGGAAAAAAAACACAACAAGTGGGCCGTCTTCCTCTTCCCGAGGAAAATTCTCAGAACGACAATATTATCGCTTATCGCAATAATTTCTGAGACAATTTATCGTCCAGCAAAATTTGTTATCGTGACAGGCCTATCAGCAGTGTCCGATGTCTGGATTGCAGTGAAAGCAGAGACATTAGAGACATTAACACAGTAACATAAGAGACAGTGACATTACAGACAGCTATCATTCAAGACATCCATACACCAAAATCAGTAGTATCACTTCATCTTACAAACCTTTGTTTGGCGCAACAGACCATCCAGAAGTTGTCCCTTTAGACCTCTCTTTGACCTGATGATTTCAACAAGTTTAGGGCAAAGACGATCCAGAGACTCATATAATTCCTGTTTCAGGTTTTTCCCTACCACTCTGCTGAATTTCCTGGGAGACCTGAAACAGAGACAGAAATAAATAATGTTTATCAAGACACTGTGAACAATCATTTATGTAGTTCGCTTGACACTTCATATTACAGGACTGTCCCATCTACTCTGTTTTTTGTTTATTGTCATGTACTCATAAAAGGAATTGGGGTGATGAAATGATGGGGGGGGGGTAGCCTACCTGTGTGTGAGGGGGGGGCGGAGGGCATACCTGTGTGTATGTGAGGGTGGGTGTGTGTGGGTGGGTGACATCAAAGGCTACAGTAACATTATGTTAACTTCACATGGCTGCATTATATTAGACTTTTACAGACATTAACAAGAGACAATCAAACCTTACCTGATTTTCAACAAAGAGTGCTGGCCAACGCTGTATCATCTGGCTCACAGGAGGCTTGTCCATCTAGGCCTGTCAAACTCGATTCCTTTTAAGGATCCGGGTTATTCTGAGTCACTCACTAAACTGATCCGGGTTGAACGAGTCACTTGAGTCACTTGAGTCAGTATTGCTAAATCACAAAGAAATTCAGTCCTACGTTCAAGCAGTGAAGTGGGGTGCTTCATTTCGTTAAGTGCCTTCTCATGTTGGATGTGGATCCTCCATGATTTGAAACCAGGTTTTTGCAGTACTTGCATTTAGCCTAAGAGTTTTGCTCTCCTGGTCAAAGTGCATCCACACATTGTTTATCTTTTTGGTGCTCATGTTCAGAAACTTTGATCTTATTGACAGAGAGGGTAGCCTATATTATAATAATTAATTATGTGTTGTTGTTTTGTTAACAATAGAAAATTTGCCTAGGTCTAATGCTACTCTGCTACAATGTTTATTACCACTACTATATACTAATAGTAGGCTACTAGGAATCTATTCTAATAGAGTATTATAGGCAGGTAATACTAGGCAACTAATATTATTAGCCTATTAATCATAGCTATATATATATATATATATAGGTAGCCTAATATAATATCATATAATATAATATAATATAAAATAGCCTAATATAATAGCATCAAAACCTCCACCCACTCACAGGAAAGAAAGCAGTTTGAGCCAGACTGTTTATTTATTGTCTTAACCTAGCCTAAGCAATTGACTTTCAATGTAGACATAGAAACAGGTACGTAGAAATGCCCTGCAGTGAATAAATTATTATTATTGTTATTATTATTATTATTACTACTACTACTATTCTTATTAGGCCTATTATTATTATCACCTTGACACGAGTAGAAACTAGGCTACTCATGACAATGTAGCCAGCTGATTCGACTGACTCGCACTCATAACAACATAATGTAACCGGTACGCCCGGCTGATCCAAATGACCCAGGTAGGCTAGCCTACTCAAGCAACTCCATACAGAGCTTACAATGTTTCGGACTGTCTTCGCGACCTAATTGCATTTTAAAGTAGGCTATGCGTGCAGAATATGTATTTCAGAAGTGAAAGCATGGCTTTTGTTGTGGATTTTCTTTTAACCTTGATGAGGAGTTACTCGCTCCTCTAAAGATCCACTCATGACAACGTAGCCGGCTGATTCGGCTGACTCGCACTCATAACAACAACGTAACCGGCCCGCTTGGCTGATCCGACTGGCTAGCCTACTCTCCATACAGAGCTTGCAATGTTTCGGACTGTCTTCGCGACCTAATTGCATTTTAAAGTAGGCTATGCGTGCAGAACATATGTTATTTCAGAAGTGAAAGCATGGCTTTTGTTGTGGATTTGTTTTTCACCTTGACGAGGAGTTACTCTAAAGATCCACTCATGACAACGTAGCCGGCTGATTCGGCTGACTCGCACTCATAACAACCTAACCGGCCAGCCCGGCTGATTCGACTGACCCGGGTAGATAGGCTACTCAAGCAGCTCCATGAGTGTGCAGTTCGGACTGTCTGCACGACCTAATTGCATTTTAATATGCTACATCTATACACCAAATCTAATTATGTCTAGGCTACATGCAGAACATTGAATGTTATTGTTATTATGTTGTAATGTTATTAAGTGAAAGAAATGGCTTTTGTTGTGGAATTGCTTCACCTCGAGGAGGAGCTACTCGCTCTTGCAGATCCACTCATGACAACGTAGCCGGCTGATTCGACTGACCCGTACTCAACGTAGCCTAACCGGCCGGCTGATCCGACTAACCCGGATTGCTACTCAGCCGCTCCAATCTGAGTCCCATGGTCTGTGAGTCTGCAATGTTTCCGGCTCTGCGGGAAGTTAACCAGTTATCTCGGACTGCCTGCTCACTCAGTCGCTTGAGTTGATTTGTGGAGTTGTGGTGGCCTACGAAATTGTTACATTTTTGGCAGCTACGATGGCTAGGGCTAGGAGGCTAGCTAATGTTGCAAGAGGTTTGTGTGTGGCGCCGTTTATCGTTTTAGATTGAATTGTAGTAGGACTCAACTGATCCGGGTTAATGATACTAGAGACTCGCGACTCATGGGTTAATTTAAAGACACGGGTGAAAGATCCAAGTGAGTCACGACTCAAACACCTTTATGTCCATCACAACCTCCTTTCTTCTAAAAGACAACGTGAAGGGCAGATTGCTGTGACTGACCTGGCAAATGAAACCGGGACATGTGAGTCCTAAGCGTGCCAACTTAAAGTGCACAAACACTCATTGTAAGGACAGCGAAACGGTTCGCTTCTAGTACAGCTACCATGCTTCAGTCTGCAACTTAATGCTTTAATATTTGTCCTCTCTTCTCGCAATTAAATGCGCGATACTTGCATTTCCAATTTATGTTCCTTTCTTTATTTTAATGTTGCTGCATAATTTAGCATGTCGTCAGAAAGACGGAACGTTCTGTAAGGGATAACGGCCACCAAGGTGTCCTGTTATGCGGGCAAGGGGCAAAGAACTCCCCGACGCGCAACGGAGTTGCCTCCACCCGAGTCCATTAATACCTTATGTAACTGGACACACCTAGAAGGCCGTTATCCCGGTTGCCACTGTAAAGCCATGCCTTTATAGCAAGCAAAGGAAACACGGCTCCATTTAAAAAGAAGCCCACTAATTCAGCTTGTTGTACAACTTTCGTTGATAGCATGGACAGTTAGCTTGTTTACAGTTGATTCCTTTGTTGCGAAGCCTGCCTCAAGGCTCAACTGTCGTCCTACTATGGTTGTTATAATTACCATTCATAAGCATTGATATGGAACAGCGATAGTGGGTTAAGTTAGCATGTTCACTTGTAGGCCTATGTAATAGCTAATGTAAAATGGCGAATGCTAACTTATTTACAGTTATTGGCTAAACTGCTAACGTTACTTAGCGGAGGCTATCTAATGGCAAACTTGTGTTGGTAATCGGATAACAAGACAAGACAAGATAAGGTGGGGGGGGGGTGGGGGGAATACCTTGGCTTTTTACTGTCTTGCTCCAATTTTAAGCAGTCTGTGTCTTGCTGTCGTGAACCGTCCGTAAGCGCTTTCAGATATAACCTCCGGAGTATATGAGGAGGTTTGTCAAACGGAGGTCCTACCCTTCGGATGATTCAGATATGATGCTAAACTGCGGACCTAATACTGACCTTACACGGACGTATGTGTGAACGACATACACGCACATTACAGAATATCCGTGTGGTTGTCGAGTGAGGGGTGGGGGCTTGTAGAGTTCACAAGATGCTGAGACATGACGCAGATTATATGCGGCCGCTGCCTGTCACAGCTGCTTCTTGTTTACAAAATATAGCCTATCATTATGTAGGCTAAAGAAGAAGAAATCTATTGTGCAAAGGCTAATACTTGAAGTAGGCTAGTCACGTAAGTGGGCACTTGAAATTGACCTAGCCTACAGTATTTGTATGTGTGCTTCAAATAAACACATTTATCTGTTTTCAACGTTATGTACCAGAATTAGCTAGGCTATAGAACCCCAAATCTGGTTTGCGTTGGAGAGAGAGAGCATGCACAAACTTTATGGTAGGCTACCAGCCAATTCAGTAGGCTAACTCAAGACTTCAAGATCATACAACGTTTTTAAGCAACAAACAAAATACTAACATTAATAACAGTGAAGTTGTTCGTTTTTTCATGGTTTATTTTTTCCAAAAGCATCCTCTCCCCATGTGTAGCATTTACGTAAGGAGCTTGGAACAAAGTTGGGTTTTCTTCGTTTTCATTTTCTCTAGGCATATATGCTCAGCAAATATCAGCGAGCTCAGCAGGTCATGAAGGCTATCAATGAACAGAAAACCGTGTTGGCTAACAATTTATTAAATACTCCTGTTATTGTCGTCAACGACGTCGCTATAGGCTACTGCCTTTTCAGCGCCTTCTGCTTATGATGATTCAGTCTTCTGAATTCGTTTCTCCTTGCCATGCAGTTGTAGCCTAACGTGTCTCTAACGTTCCCTTCAGGTGTTCTATCAAAATGTTGTATGCCCTCATGGACAGTAGCTCCGTGATGTCTGCATCTTTCCAGGTTGGAGATTTTCTGGACAGCACTATGCCACTCCATCATAACACTGGCATTTAAGTCAGATCTAACCACATGGACGCATGAAAGAAACGTCACCAACACGCCCTCTCACTAGGTGTGATTTTAACCAAATGTTCTACTCCTCGTTCAGACACAGCACATTTACATAATGTCCGGAGGAAATACTAGGTCGGGGGTAGTATAAACACCGGGTGAATTCGGACTTCCATATGACCGGTTATGTCGTTCAGATATACGGCCCCACCGTTTAACATCGGCAGAACCTCCGGTCTTACACGTATGTCTGAAAGCGCTTCGTGACTTCTATCTCTGTCGTCTGCGGGAAATCCCCAGGTTTGGGAGTGGAAAAAAAGTGCATTTTGGCGGAATCCAATCAAATCTTCTTTCCTGGGCCACCTGTTGCTCAGAATGTTGATACAACTGAAAGATCCCAGTTGATTCTACAAATTCATGAAAACCATTCTCCTCACTCAAAATTGGCATGTAATATGTGGGATATTCTGAGATTTGTGTGCAATGTACAACTTTTTATAGGTTCAAACACACACACACACACATTCACAGTAATATAATAATATGTATGACACAGTAGACATATGTACGCATGCATGCACATCCACACACACAGTCGTATACAGGCATACACACAAGCACACGCACGCACGCACACACACACACACAAACATAAACACGTACACAATTCAAGAATTTCTCAGAATTATGAACAGGCAAAATGGGGGTGGGGTTGTATAAAATGTATTTTACATGTAAAATCTATGAACTAATCATGTTTTTGTACTTGTTGTAGCAGATACCAGAATTGAGTGTGCATAATGCAATTCAGTGAGACAGTTAGAATCATATAGCTATGCCTTTCACCTTTTGTTTTTAGCCAGCAGCCAGACCAGCAGATACCCTGACTTACTGAAAGCAGGCTTAGTTAGTACTTGGATAAGATACCTCCTTGGAAGAGTAGGTTCCTGCTGGAAGTGGTGTTGGCTGGCCAGTAGGTGGCACTCTTCTCTGTGGCCAAAAGCCACCAAACAAATATCAATCCCAATGCCCTATAGCAGTTACAGGGACACTATATGCAGGAGATGTTTTCCTTTGCATGAATGTTAAATTGAGGTCCTGACTCACTATATATTACTATATATTGTGATATGCAAGTAATATTAAAAGTTGCTGCAAATGAACTACATTTTATTGAAATCAGAGCAACACTGACATGACAAAAATGACAACAATCTAAAAAAAAAGCTCAGCAAGTTTTCAACAATGCTTCATTTCTGATGCTCAGCAGCCAGTGTTGACTTTTTGCAGGATAGATCCGTCGGTGATCTTCCACCATATGAAGGAGAAAGTGCAATTGTTGCAACTACTATTGATCATTGATCATTGTCCCAGTATTTGGAAATCTCCAAAATTGTAGCAGAAGAGGTGCCTTTTTCTAATGCAGTTTTGTGGCACATATTTGGGGTTCCGTGGATACAATTGTTTGAATGTTTTCATGAAGACCAAAAAATGTGCTCTAAACCCAAACAATAACCAAAGTGATCATTAATAAAAAATATGTATTGATTCCACCAGGAAAGGTAAAACTGCTAAACCGGGTCATGGATGGATTCATTTGGATTTAGTTTCTACAATAAGTAAACTGAGACATGTATCTAAAATATATATCTAAAATACATATTTAGGAATATATGGTGCATTAGATGCTTTTATGGAGATTTTTTTTGGAATTTTACTAGTCAGTTACAATACCAATTCAAATGATCTGTTTTTACGAAAATCATCAAAATCTCAGAAAGTTTAAAGCTATTGAGCTATCAGTAATTATTATGTTACTGCCATAAAAATTGGCAAGCTGCATTTTCTTTCTTATATAAAGGAACAATTTGAAGGGTTAAGAGCATGATAATTGGAGACTTTAAAAATAAGGACCGCCCTAATACTGTGTATATACATATATATATACTTTACATCTGATGTTTGTTAACATTGTTAAATGATGGTGATTCACTAGTCCCCTACAGTATTTTGAAGGAAGGAACCAGTTCTGTATGCATTATTATGATGGGCTAGGTTATTGGTAAAGTGGTTGAATAGCACACTACACATGCACGCACACGCACACAAACACACGCACACAAACACATAAACACACATACACACACACACCCTCACACACATGCACCCACACAAACACACCTACATACACAAACACACACACATACACACACTGCACACACTCAATTACAAACACACAAAAAAGGAACAAAGTAGGAAATTAATACAATTTGACAAACTTTCTCACATTTTGTACCGATCTGCGGTACATCTAGTTTGATTAGACGTTGGCTATGTAAACTTCTCAGAGACCTAGATAAAATCTTAAGCCCAGACAGATGTTAAATCAGATGCCTGATTCAGACGAAGATAGGCTATGCTATTAATGATTAATGATTTAGTAAGCTAAATAACAAGAATAATGTCGTAAACAAATGCCATTGATTAATGAGTGACATGCATTGCATACCGTAAAAAAATTAATTGGCAGATATCTGTCAACAAAATATTCGGTACTGCGACTTTAATTGTAGTGGTAAAGGTAAACACTCGTCTGCGCACGTCACGCCCTATCACGGGCCACAGCTTGGAAGCAGCTTTTCTGTGAGAGAATGGATAGATTGCTTCTACCTCTGGTCAGTAGGAGTGGAGAGAAATGCGTTTTCTGAAACATGTAGAGATCTGCATTTTTTTGACAGTTTGATTAATGAGGGAGAATGTCCGTGATTTTGTTGTTGACGTGCTTCTGAGACGCAAAAGTCACATGAATTTGAATTGAAGATGGCGGACCATGCCACTGAACCGTCGGGGAATGATGATTCAGAAGTTTCCCAAACTTTGGGGGATTTAGGAAGTGGACATTCAGAGGAAAATAACGGACATTGCACCAGTAGTCCTGAAGAATCATTCTCGCCGACATCGGTGATATATTTTAAAGAGGCTTTAAGCGCTGCCAACATTCAGTTCAAAAAAGGGTCGCCTAATCCTAACGTTACACCAGTCCAATATGATTTTCACATCGAACGAACAAAGAAGACCAAAAGTAAGTGTGGTAGGCCTATTTGCATAATAGTGTCTATAAATTACGTTGTTGTGGGGTTAGCTATGGTTTGCTGTTTTGCAAGAGAGGCTAAGATGTTGTTTACACTGCATAACCTCGGTACGCGAGTCCTCTCAATGACACCAACTTCCACTCATCCTGTAAATGATCATAACAACATGACGGAATACAGCTTTCACTGGCATAGTGATTTTATCCCAATTATCTTTGGGGTGTCAGGTTGCTGGGAATGCTACAGATGTCCAACGGCGTTTGGACGTCACCTCGGATGAAGTAGGCTACTTAATGTTTGATAAGCATTAAGAGAATGATTCATGATAAAGAAATGGAAAATTCGTTGGCTCTTTATCTTTATCGTTTTGATGCCCAATGCTTTAGCACTGATGGGATTACTCAGCAGGCTAGGAGATAAGTAGGGCACGCTCACACAACAATAATCAAGACAGTACGCTATAAATACACATCTAGGACAGTCTCCGTGTGTATTAGTAGTGCTGTAGACCCAACGTCAACCCTGCTTTGCTATACATCAGCTGTTTTCAACTGATGGAATTATGGAGTCGAGTTTTCGTCATTGGATGGTGGGTCACTAATAGTGGTGTCAGGGACGTTGTAAGGGACTTGCAGTGCACATTCGTCCTGCTGTTGGCTCTGCTTGCAGTTATGTAATATGTGCTTGCTGCTTGGGTGCATGATTACATTCATCTTGGTCAAGGGATTTTGTTTCATCAGTGCATTGATGATTAGTCTACTGTACCTTGAGAAGGAGCAGTGCATCTAGAGAGACATGACACAAACCTGTAGAATATGTAGGTGAAGAGAGTGGGTTCAGAAGAAAAAGGTGCAGTTACTGTCATTATTTGGAATGTGCATTTGAGCTAGTCAGGTGCTGTGACCTTAACATACCAGTAGCCCAGAGTAGGCCTATTTATGCCATTTCTATGTTCATAGGAAATTAACAAGTTGATTCTAAGGCTGGATGTGTTTATGGGTTTCGGACATTCTCTGCCATATGGTAGGGTGCTGCTGAAAGTGAAAGGTGAGTAAGGGTTGGGGAAAAAAAGAGAACTGCTATGAGCAAGCAAATTACTAGGCTTAGGGTCATGGCCCTTGACATATGTTCTATGTCTGCATAGATGGTGCACATTCATGATCTTCAAAACAGCATCATTAGGCCTATGTGAAGTACAACTGTGCAAAATATAGGCTATCCATGCACTGCATAGATCGGTATTAAAATTTTCGAAATGTTCAACCTCCACATCATCTAGTCATTTGAGCACATCATGGGGGGCAGCCGCGGCCGTGGCAGCACATCATGGGGGGCAGCCGTGGCCTACTGGTTAGCGCTTCGGACTTGTAACCGGAGGGTTGCCGGTTTGAACCCCGACCAGTAGGTACGGCTGAAGTGCCCTTGAGCAAGGCACCTAACCCCTCACTGCGCCGGGAATAGTGTGTGCTTCACCTCACTGTGTGTTCACTGTGTGCTGAGTGTGTTTCACTAATTCACAGATTGGGATAAAAATGCAGAGACCAAATTTCCCTCATGGGATCAAAAGAGTATATATACTTCTACTTACTTATCAACACTGCGATTTCTCATTCTTTTGAACATTTTGCTATACTTTTGCACAGTCATCTGCTGTTTAGTATTAGGCTACACCCTAATACATCTGCTAAGCCCAGTTGTCTACAAGCTGATATGCAAATGGATTAAACTCGTAATTTTCATCAATATCGGTGTTGTGGTATGGAATGTTTGCTAAATTACTTGTCATTCAAACCTTTATTGTTTACATGCGGTTAAGTGAGGTAATCAGACAATGGGTTCAGTCATGGTTTTAACTTTTGGACTTTGCAGAACACACTTTTACCTTCTTTTAAAATCATCCATAAGGATCTCATTCATAGGAATGGAAGGGGTTTCGTAAGAAGCAGCATTCCAAATTCAGTAGTAAATTTACTGAGTAAAAACAGTAGTAATTAATTCAATACAATTTGTGTCAATGTAAACTAAAAAAACAAAAAAACATCAGGGAATGGTTTGTGGGAAAGCACTAAAAGATTGTTGATTTCTACTTTGTCCTGTAGGCTATGTGGAAAAGTTATTTTCTGAATGAAGTGAAATGTCTATGTTCATCTGCTTGTTTCTCAATCCATGAATCAGCCTAAATGACAGATACAGTAGCAAAATTGGGCATAGGCCTAGCCAAAGTCTCTGGTATAGGTCTAGTGTAATTTTATAAAACATGACTAGGCTAACTAAGTATTTTGTCAGTCTCAGTTACTAACTATATCAAGCATTCATTTTGGTGGTCAGGACATATTCTTTGACACAGTTATTTTGGTTACTAATTGAGACGACAAAATAAACATTTTGAGACAGTTACAAGCTTTGGTAGTCACTTTTGTGGTGCTGTTTGAAGAAATTGTCGAGAAATGCACTTATTGTATTTAAAGTGTTGAGTGTAATTTGTGATTAGCTTATAGATAAGGTGTACTTGACAAATAGATTTCAGCACACCTCCCAGAATGTATTCCCTTTTTAGTTTTGAGCTTCTTTGTTGATTCTTCCCTTTTATCGTGTTACTGTAGGATTTGAAAGGAAGCAGTGTGAGTTTGAGACAGCTAAGCTAGTGTCCAAAATAGGTAATAAATAAACAAAATAGCAACCCAGTGTCACTCATATGGGCCACATTTTTATTCTAAATCTCATGATAAAATAGTGGCTTAGCTTCATCTTCGTCATTCTGGCCAAGCATTTACACAGACTGCAGTCTCTCCCCTCCAGAGGACCTGAATCGGCCACTGATTAGCCCTCCTGGATACGCAGGCAGTTCTGCCGAAGCTCGATGCAGAGGGATAGAGCCTGGTCTGCGCATCTTGAGGGCCTTTTAACTCCCTCCCCTCTACACCCCCCCCCCCCCACACACACACACACACACACACACACACACACACACACACACACACACACACACACACACACACACACACACACGTTTGTTTCGTTGCGCTTGCACCATCTGCTCACGTGACCCTCTACCATCCTGCTCATTAAGGCAGCCATCTTGGTCAACACCCACCCTGCGTGCATCGCTAGCCAATCCAATTAACCGTAGCGGAGGGAGCCATACATGTGTGTGCGTACTCTGTGTGTGTGTGTGTGTCAGTGTGCTGAGCAGAGACAGGGCTGTGTGATTCCAGTAGCGCCGCTGAGGAGCCCAGCGAACAGCGCCCAAATCCCTGTTGGCCCATTCTGTGCTGAGACACGACAGAGCGAGAGAGGGAGAGGGGCAGGGCAAGCCCTTTATTTCACACGCGGGGGTTTCTACTTGCTCATTCACCAGAGGAGAACAGCCACAGCAGCAGCAGCAGCACCACCATCACCCGTGAGCACACCAGTAGGAGCAGCAGTCGAAGACAAGGAGAAGAGGGGGGAGGTGCAGACAGCACAAGCCGAATCTGAAGAAGAATAGCATCCCTATCTGAGTCCTGCTGTTTGCCTGTTTTTTTCTCCTCCTCCTCCTCCATCCATTCCCTGTGTTGGTCATTGTTTTCCTCTCGTGTTTTTTTCCCTCCGCTCTGCTGATTCACTGGTGCTGTTGGAGACGACAGGCAGAGCGTAAAGAATTCTCCTCTCCTTCCTCCTTCCCCCCCCTCCTCCTCCTCCTGCTCCTACACTTCTTTATTTTCTGCTATTCTCTGGATTTTTTTCCCACTTGTTTTTTTGGAGAGGTGCCGGGCTTGGTTTGGGTGAGCAAGCGAGGAGGGGACCTTTTCCTGGAATCCGTGGCGGCGGTGGCGTTGTTGTTGTTATAGTAGCATCAGCTGAGTCATCATCATGTCCGACCTGACGCCTCAGAGCGACGCCCCAACCCCCACCACCGACAAGATCACGCAGGCCGCCCGCGAGACCATTTACCTCTGCAACTTCCGCGTGTCCGTGGACGGAGAATGGCTGTGTCTGCGCGAACTCAACGACATCTCCCTCACGCCCGACCCCGAGCCGGCCCACGAAGGTATGTCCAGGCAGGGCCAGGCTCCAGCCTCCCCCGGCGTCGGTGGGACTGGGTTAGCCGTAGCATGAGGCGCCAGACACAAGGCCCTCACTGAGGTTGGGCGGTGCTCTTGTGGCAGCCTCCTTATGAGCTCTGCGCATGCATTTTGCATCCAGACACACACACACACTCTCACACACACACACACACACGTTTGTGTCTGGAAGTCTGAGAGTATTATTTCTTTATTCCATTGTAGCATTTCCAGTAGCTGTGCATCTATTGCCATGCCGACCATCCTCCATCCCTTAGGGTGTTGCCTGTGAAAGCAGGAAGATGATTTGTGTAGAGGGACACATTTTTGTCAGTGAGGTGTGTCAACAATGGAGCTGTTAGCCCTGTATGTTCATTTCTCTTTTGCAAATGCAAATGCATGGAAACAATGCATCTGTATTTAGTTCATGTAAATGTGCCTTATTTATCATTTAACAAGACTGTGAAGTTAAACTGTCACCTTCCCTTTATGCTATCTAGTAATTGGTCCATAGCCTTTCCCCCATAAGCTATTTTGAAGAATGTCACCATTCCAAGCAAACACACTCATCTGCTGAGTTTTTGTTTAACATGTTGTGGTGATTCAGTGCTTAGCCAGTCTACAGTAATGGCAGCAGTACAGATGAAGGCCTTTGCTTATTTGTTGCACTGGTCCCCTTCATTTTGAAATGTGATTACGCCTAAATTAGAGGAAATTTTTTCACCAAGATTAGATTTCAGGATCCTCTGGTCCCCTGGTCTGGTACGTGGACAAATAGCTCTGTCTTTCCAGATGAGAAATACTGAGAATCTTATCCTGACTTCTGAGTGTCCTCCTCTGCTCTGCATTTGGCAAATTCTGTCTTTCATGCCATTCTGATCATCCTGTATATTACATGTTTAGGCCACTAACCTCTATCTTGTAAATTATGTTTCTCTCCATGTGAAATTGATCTTGCTTTATAAAATTCCACTGAATTCTGTATCCTAATCCAAATATTTCTCATCATAACAGTAATGGTAGTTTAACTAGTTATTTTCTTTTCATTAATTATTAATCTGACACAAGCTGTATGTTTCAGACCCTCCCCCAACCTCCATCAATCCATAAACCAACCCTCCTCTCTCAGGACACCAACAGCTGTACATGAGTGATCATTGTCATCACTTCAGCACTATATGTTGAGGGTGAGGGGTTAATGCAGTCCCTGCAATCAGAATTGATACACCTAGCTTGGCTAAGCCCATCCCACATAGCACCTGACACTGGCACGGCTGTGGGCCCGATCTGGCACAGATGTGGCCGTTTCCCTAACAAAGGCAGCCGTACAACACTCCAGGGAGCCTGTGGCTGTGATTGACTGCTTAAGGGTCAGCTTGAGGTGGCCAATAAGAAGGGGAGATGGAGATGTGACCACTTATCCAGAGGGCACTGTTCTGAGGGCTGTCCTTCAGCTTGCCAAGGGAGGAAATGGTGGGGAAGAGAGTTGCGCATAGATCCAGTGTCCATGTGAGGTCAGAGCTTAGCACAGCACCGCAAGCAGAAGCTCGATAGGATGAAATGTGGTGTAGCCTCATTTTTACTTCCAGAACATAGCATTCATATGGATGTAGTAGAAGGCATCATTCATATCTTTTTTGTTGTTGGATAAGGTCTGTGATCAATCCAAGACTGAGCTGTATATCTTTTGGGCATTAAAAAAAAATCACGTCCTACCTACATGTCAAAGGCTGTGGTGGTTGATAAGCAGCTTCATAATGAATTTTGGTACATTAACTGTGCTTGGATAAATGCTATTGAATCTGCGTTGGAGTGAATGCCTGTACTGTTGGTGCTGGCCAGTGCCACCGTGTCCAGAGTAAATGCATGACTCAGCCATTTGAGGTGAGTCCACCTCTCAGCCAGAGCCATGCTGATGAGGCCCTTTGGCTCTTCCCTGGTAGACGGGTGAAGTGTTAGACAGGCCAGTATGGGACTGGAGTGTCAGCAGTTGTCTGTGTGCTTTTATTTGTAGGGGAGGGGTTGGGGGGTTGCTATAGACTTGACTAATGTCTCGTATGGCTAGATGTGACTTTGTCAGCGGGATATGTCTGGGAAAAACTGATTTTAAATCGGTGCTAGCAAGGTAGTTTTTCCCCCCCCTAAAAGTGCCGCATTCCCAAAGCTTTGCAACACTAAGTATACCTATCTTGGGTGCATAGATGAAAGGCCTTACTAGCCTTAACAGAATCTGAACACTAAATTCAGTTGAAGAAATTTAAAAATTAAATTGCATTTAAAATCCTGCGTAATAGCGTAATTTTTGTTCCTGGAACTGGTCATTAAACATCAGGACAGGTCACAAACAATTTTCCTGTTAAAACCTGACCCTTTACCCTGACCCTTGCTTTAACTGTTTGTAAACGATGGTGATCTCATGAGTTCTTGCTCTTGATAAGCCCTGCACAGAAAACATAGGCCCTACCTTTATAGCGAAAAAAAGCTGTCATTATCCTGCTCTGCCTTGTGGTAATGTCTAATAAGTGCTCTGGTTAAGCAGTCACATGAAATAAGGAGACTACAGACAATTCGGTTTTTTAATTCAACTGTTAAACTAATAAAGTTCATTTTCAAGGTATGTGACTGCTATGTGAAATTTCAAATGCTTAGCCTACGCATTGCATTAGGTCTGAGCACCACTGGAGAAAACACTAACATGCAGTAAGCTTATGTTTAATTAAGTTAAGCTAACGTGTGCTTCTAACTTAGCCACTAAAGGCTGATAGGCTACATTGTGCACATAAATCATGACAGTGGAAAGAAAAACATTTTAATATGATAAATAAATGGTTTGGTTGACAGGTCGAGTGCCGTGGCTGAGTTGAGAGGTGGGGCTATGTCGTCATAAAGTTGCCGGCTTCGCACCTACAGGCGTCTACACGGCGAAAATTACCCGGCGGTTTCAAATGTTCCCACTTCGGGAAGCCGGTTTCAGTCTCCTAAACTGACGGCGTCGTGTACATGCAAGGCTTAACCGTTAACAAAACCTCACCGGTTTCACAAAAACCGGCGTCGTGTGCACGGCCCCTTAGATTAATCTTCAGAGATGGGTGCCATCATTAGTGGTTTGCTCACTGGTTGCTTTCATGTGAGGTCCCTCAGCCACTCCCCTCCCCGACCACTCAACATCTCCCCTGACTCATCAAAGCACCTTTCTATTACAGTGGGCTTTGATGGGGGATTAAAAGGGCAGACCGTTGCCCGATGACTTGATAAACAAATGCACTGATGTTTGGCAGGATCTGCTGGCATTTTAAGATTGGGAAGAAAAGTGAAAATGGTTTCAGTGGAACACATACTGAATCAGGGAGGATCTGAAGATGGGTGTCTCTTGAGTGCTTGATCCCTCAAGCACTGTGTAGGCCATGTGACACACAAAGTAAAAGTGCTCGAATAGGAAGTAGGCCTAGATGGTTCTTGACTTTCCTCCACAGAATCTTGGGGTGTTTTGGGCATCTAAGGGAGTGGTTGACTACCTTGCACATCATAGTGGCCTACCAGTAATCCAGTGACGAAAGCTATTTGATTTTGACCACACACATTTTTATTAAGCCTTCTTTTGGGCTCCTGGGCACCTCAGCTCCTTTTGCATGCCTTTGTCAGTCCCAGTCGATGTCATATTGCCATTGGAGAACTTTTACAGTAAATTGATTTTGTTGTAATGAAATATGCTGGGTTTAGACAGGAAATAGGCTAGTCTTCTATAGCACAGCTCGGGATGCTGTAAACAAGCATTTCTTGTGAACTGCTTTCACAGGAACCTACCCCTTTCATTCAGTGGACATGTAAAATAATCGGAAGGTTAGGCCCTAAGGTTTCATCTCTTTGGCAGTTTCCAGGTTATTTTATGGTGGTTTATGGTGTTCTATAGAGAGCTTTGAACTCAAGTCTGCAATTCAGTCTTGTTGGTAGTGTAATAAAATAATGATCCACTCCACCCCAGCCTTGTCTACCATTGGTTAAGGTATGGAGTGATGTACAATGACATGTGGTTTTATCCTTGTTTTTTTCCCCTTTCAATGTTTGGTCAGAGAAAGAGGGATAGACAGTCTAGACACATCTGTTCTTAACATACCACTGAGGAAGTGAGATAAGATGGGCACTGCTGCACTGAGACACAGGATTGAGTGTTTGTAGTGCCACTACCTATCCTTTGTTCTTAGGGATTGGAGCAAGTGGCAGGGAAGAATAGCACTGCTAAAATGGAGAATGGGCCTCATAAACGTAAATCCATTTAGAATTGGGTTGGAAGTTGACAATCTGAAATGGCAAATAAGTCATCCAATGGAATGGACTATAAAAGACATCGTTGTGAGCACAATTGTCATTCAGATGTTAAGAACATTTCATTTGGGCTTGGCTTCAAGGCCTGCATAACCAAGTTGAATAGAATTGCATGAGATTATGAGAAGTATCTGGTCTTGCACTAAATAAAATGTCATTGGATTGCATCTTTCTTTTCTTATCGAGGTTTCTTTTTAATTTCCACTCATAATATGCATGACACGTTCTTGTTTTGTCCTGTCTTCCCTTTTCCTTTTCTTTTCTCTCATTGCCCGTTGCAAAGACTCATGGGAGGATTTCACAGATTTGGTGGAACAAATGCGCTTGCTTGATGAGTTTAAAGGTGCGTATGGCCAGCATCCGCCCCGCCCTGTTCCGGCCCCCGACAGAGCTCCGCCCCCATTTCAACCCACCTGCTGAAGGAGGACTCGGATCGTGTCCCTGCATGGCCGTGCTACACACACACACACATGCGTACACACACACACGTACACACACACACACACACACAGACTCCCATGCACACTCTCCCTAGGCGACCTTGCTGCTGTCACAGCCTCCATATGCCACATTCTGAGTCTCCCATTTACCCCTCTCCATTTTCACAGTCCTCTTTTTGTATTCATTTTCATTCGTTTTTCTTTTCCCCTGTTCATCCCAGCATTCTGTCCTTTTGGCTTCAGTGGCTGGGAGTGGCATGTGGTCGTGTCTTGGCACTGCGGTCATCCTCCATGCTCATGTCCGATCTGCCCACGCCCTGCCTCCTCCGTTGCACGTGACTTTCTTTAGGGGACAATTGAATTTATGTGTTAGTGTTAGCTTAGATAGATAGATAGACAAGTATATTCCATGTTTTTTTATGAATGGATTCACCACTGTGGATTATGCTGAGTTGGCCATTAACACTACAAGTTCTAGCCTATGTATTGTTGTGTAGAAATAAACTTACCATTTACAGGACCATATCTACCATGTTGGTTCCTCGGAAACCCTCTTTGTTTGCACTGGTGTCGCCTTTGTCTCAGCGATTAGGCCTTCCCCTTCTCCAAACCAGCTCCTATCCTCTCCCTGATGATCAGACGGGAGCTGGTTCTCTCTCACACCACGGCCTCTGGTAGAGGAGGAGCGCTGGGATGTGATGAGAGCTGCATCCCTGCTGTTCTGCCACCTCCTCGCTTCCAGGGGAAGTAATGAGGGTGTTTTATGCAGCGTGTAAACACACAGTGGAGGGTTCATTAGAGACCCAGACAGGCTTGGGTTTTACTCCCCTGGTGCTTTTACATAAATCCACAGAATTCCACTTTCATGAAAGTTGTGGCGTAGGTTAGTTTCATATTTATTTGTTTAAAAGCCACTTTCATGTAAAGCAACTAGCAGTACAGGCGAAACAAGCTTATAGGTTATCTTGGATTGGTTTGAACCAGTATCCTCCAGTCGGATTTGAACCAACATTGGTGTTTTAGCATCTTGCTCTACCAACTGATCTCTAGGAATATACCAACAGTGTTGTCTCTCCCTCCTCACTCCTCACACTGGCTACAATGTTTGCTGTAGGACCCAGTCCGCACTTGTCTCAACGGAAATCATCCCTCATTCATCAGTCATTGTGATCATTTACTAGCCTATGTAGTAATCAGCTGTGCCTTGCTGTTAGGTGTGAGTGCAATATGTGTGAATGGGAGTCCTGTGCAGCTAAAACAACACTTGAGGGAATGTGTAACTGTGTTCATTATGAGTAGCTGTACACTTTGTGCCTTTATCTAGAATGCTTAGTAGATTTAATTTAACAGTAAAACTGAGTCTATCCAGTCACAGTTAATTAATATGATTAGTTAGACATCTGCTAACACCAGATACTTGCAGAGCTGATTTTGTTAGCCTACTTTATTTGTCAAGGGCTTAGACTTTTATTTATTTTTTAAACTGAAATATCTCTGAGGGATAGCAGCTTGCTTTTAATACGTCTTTGTGAAGCCTGTTGGTAATACATCCCTCCACATTGGTATTAGAGCTTTCATATCATTTTAATGAGCTGCAATACTCTCATGTTATTTGGCTCAGCTTTCTAGGCTGGAGTAGTGCTGTGCGAATGAATCACCATGCTAGCCATGTCCCCTGGCAGTTGTCATGAATTTCTTTCTGCTGCAGGCTCTCCAAATATGCCTGCCTGATTTAAATCTGCATGTGTGCGTTGTCCCCCCTCCCAGAGTAAGCATCAAGATTGTTAACAACTCCGTTTCCATGGGGACGAATGCATTGTTGAACTGTCTCGCCTGTGGTCCACAGATCCCAAGGACCCTATCGCCATCGAGAGGCTCAACCTGATGAACATGGCTAAGCTGAGCATCAAGGGCCTGATTGAGTCGGCGTTAAACCTGGGTCGGACGTTGGACTCCGACTACGCCCCGCTCCAGCAGTTCTTTGTGGTGATGGAGCACTGCCTCAAACATGGACTTAAAAGTATGTGGAACAGGAGATTTGTTTGGTTTTATTAATTTGTGCCTATCGTAATGTCTTACTTGATTTCAGTTGTCATGGAAGTACCAGTATCTTGGCTTTGGTGACATTGGTCAAAATTATTTTCAAAAGATCTTAAAATGCCTTAAAAGACCTAACTATAATAAAGATTGGGGCTAGGTGTATGTTTATGTTTACCTAACATATGCTTTTATCCAAAGCAACATACATGTGAAGTATACATATTCAAAGAAGTACTGAGAAGTTCTCTCCTGTCCTCCCTTAGGTAAGAAGACCTTCCTGGGACAGAACAAGTCATTTTGGGGTCCGCTGGAGCTGGTGGAGAAGCTGACACCTGAAGCTGGAGAAATCACAGCCAGCGTGAAAGACCTGCCTGGACTCAAGTAAGCCACACTATCACATCTCAGCTCTGCTGCAGTACAAAATGAGTCCTAGTGCGGGAGCTGGGGGCACATCGTCCCCCTCTCCTGTCTAATTACTGCTTAGTGTGGGGGAACTGAGATGTCCATGCCTGCCTGCAGGACCCCACTGGGCAGAGGGCGCGCTTGGCTAAGGCTGGCCCTCATGCAGAAGAAGCTGTCTGACTACATGAAGACCATCATCAACAGGAAGGACCTGCTAAGGTGAGAGATGCCACGGCACTGGAACAGTTTTCTTTTCTTTCTTTCTTTCTTTCTTTCTTAATTTCTTTCTCTATCACCATGTGAGGTGAGTCCCATTGAGCTAAAGCTGCTCAGCTATATGCAGGGTTATATCAAAGTCTGTTTACCTTTGTACTTGGAGTTAATTACAGAAAATGTTAGCAATATCACATAGTTGCGTGCTATATTTAACTATTCCCTGGTTGTGAAGAAGGTCAAGAATGGTTGTGCAAAAGTGAAGTCTCTGTAATGAGTGACAGACTGTGTAACTAGTTGGACTTTGACTTCTCCCCACTCCAGTGAGTTCTATGAGGCCAATGCTCTGATGATGGAGGAGGAAGGAGCAGTGATCGCTGGGCTGCTGGTGGGCTTGAACGTGATCGACGCCAACCTCTGCATGAAGGGAGAAGATCTGGACTCACAGGTAAGGAATATGACCAAAGGTCTTCAACACCCCCCCACCACCAACCCACCCACACCCCCAAGTCAAAGTCTGCTTTATTGTCAATTTCTTCACATGCCAAGACGTACAAAGAGATCGAAATTACGTTTCCCACTATCCCACGGTGGAGACAAGACATATTTTACCAATTAAGTCCACAGACAAACATAACATTCAGTAAACAATAAAAAGTAAATAAGAAGGCACATACAATGAAGAAATAAGACCAGCAAAATTGGGTTGAAATTGTGCAATTGTGCATAGACAGTCAATATAATAGTGCAAAAGTCAGGCCAATAAATGGCTGAGGTAGTTCTGTTTGACCTAAGTAAGCAAGTGGCATAGTGGTGCAAGTTATGTAAGAGCAGCAGAAGTGTGTTGTGTTTTCAGGACAACAGGACAACAACAACAAGTTGCAAAGTGTGCAAAGTGTGTAAAGTGTGCAAAGTGTGCAAGTGTACAAGTGGAGTAGTGCAAGTTATCCAAGATGGCAAGATAGGTCTTCAACCCCCCCCCCCATGTTATTTTATTAGCATCCTTTCCAGCAGGAAATGGGAATAGTACAAAATTGCAGTGATTGTTAAGTGTCTCAGTGGTCTGTTATTTCTGAATAAAAAATTGCTAAACCATAAACAGATCTTTTAAAAAAAATGCCAGATTAAGGGCCCTATCATGACATTCTAAAGTGCATCGTCACTCGTCAAAAGTCTATTCAAATTTAGTAGGATGTCCAGTTCACATTGGGAGGGTTTTCGTCCTCAAAAGTGGAGCGCATGGCGTAACAAGGTGTTCCTAGGTCTTTTAATCAGTCATATGGGTGTGTTTGGGGCGTAACATCATTTTAAACCAATGAGAATGACATCTGTCATTCCCTTTAACGGCGCAACGCGCGATATGTCAAATAAATGCATCGGTATTTTGGCATTCAACGGCGCATTTGAAGGAGGCTGCTTGCGAGACCGTATGGAATAGTCATTGTTAAACCATGCTTTACTAAAACTTAGCATAGCCTTCATGCATTTGCACTCGTCTATTATTTGAACTCATTGGCAAAGTGAAACTAACTTCACCAAGGAGTCAGTCAACGACAAGACAGTTATATGCAGTTACTTTCACTATTGATTGACAATGGGTTACCATCGAAAACATAGGCTGGAAAAAGCAACACTTACCCTAATGTTGCTCAAATGACTGAATAAAACAACATTTATCCTGCAGAGGAGTTGCTTATATCTCGTGACAGTGCTTCTTCAGCTGTGCTCCATACGTGTCTCTCGCCTCTCCCCTAATCACTTTTAACCGTCATTACCAATTTGCAAATGATGGTGAATAACTACTCATCATGAGATGTACAGTATTTCGTAATATCTTTATTCTAATTATGTTTCCCATTGTAATCGTGCAATTTGTAATGCTTTGCATGGACGTGCGCTGGTGTGCGTTCATGAATGATAGAAGGATGGTGCGTGCACCTGCCAATATGACTGTTGACATGCGCTCTTAAAATAGCATATGAACAACTCGCCATTGACTTCTGACCAGGTTTAGGTGGTGTATGATAGCGATTTTTAGACAACGCGCCAGGGCCCGCCCTAGGTTGTTAATTGCCACACCCCTGGGCACAATGCTTAAAAAATAAAGGTGCAAAATACCGAATTCAACTTCGCGCGACTGAAAAACGAACTGTACGCCATGCGCTGGTGCCCCAAAATATAGCCCTAAGTTATCTATTTATTTGGTAGGTAGCAGTTTTTGAGGCAACATGCAGTACGCCAACCTGTTGTTTTTGCAAAGCCAATCACTTCATATACTAATGGTTCATGAAGAATGCAGCTTGTTGACTACAAACAAAACTTATCTGTGTACTCTCACAAGAATACAGGAAAAATGCACATTTGTAGTGTTCTAGGTGGCATAAGTATTAGCTAGAAATCATTGAGGCAGGTATAGATTCAAATGTCTCGATGGTTGGTTTTATAGGTCCATCCATCTCCTTGTCTTGCTTACTCCTTAGGTGGGGGTTATAGATTTCTCAATGTATCTGAAGGATGGCGGCCACAGTAGTAAGAGCACAGAAGGGTGAGTGTGTCTCAGACTCCGGAAACTTCTAATCTGTAATTAAACAATTACCTAGGGCGCCAAGTAAGTGATTTCACATTTGAGTTCTTTTTTTTGTTTGTGATTTGTGACGTCACAGTGATGGGCAAATAACAGCCATTCTAGACCAGAAGAATTATGTGGAGGAGCTGAACAGACATCTAAGGTAGGAGATCAGTTCTCCTGTGAAACTCACTCACTGGTTATTCTCACATCAGTTTTGTGTGTGTGTGTGTGTGTTTGTGTTTAAGAGCGATGATTAAACATTTATCAGTCAAGTAACTTGTTTCCTCTTAATGTGCAGTGCGTCAGTCAACAACCTCCAGGCCAAAGTAGACGCCTTGGAGAAGTCCAACTCCAAACTCACAGAAGAGGTTGGTCAGGCTTCAAACAAATTTCTCAACATCCCAAAGGGCATTTTCAGGCCTATAACTGTTCTGCTCAGGAAATGTACGACTTAGTCTCTTACATTGCTTGTGGTCTTTGTTGTGAGGTTAGTTGTGACATTTTTTGTTATTTGTTTTTATTGCAATATTTTTAGTTGGCGGTAGCAAATAATCGTGTGATCACCTTACAAGAGGAAGTGGAGCGGATCAAGATCGAGGGCTTCTATCCTGCAGACAAGGTTCTCATGAAGTCTCATACACCACTACCATTGCACCATAAAAAATACTCAGCTAACAACATGCTCAGCTAACTCAGATAACATGTTATCCCTTGAATGCAAAATCTAGAAACGCTGAAGGCTATTTAGCCAAAAGATATGCACTAAAATACTTGATCTTCTAGTTTTCCTTGCAAAATAGAAACTGCCTTATGGACTTTTATAACCAGTTATGCTGGTTTATGTGTTTATGGGGCGTGTGATCATGAGTGAGTTGTGTTCCCAGGTCCCCAGAGCGGATGGCAGTGCAGAGGGCCAGGTGCTGGGGGAAGCTCGCAAGCAGCTCAAGGAGGAAACCCAACTAAGACTGGTAATTTGTTATTTTTCCTTGAACATAGTTGCCACTTTGGTTCTCTTCATTTTGCTTTGGGCATGTGATTGCTATTGATTGTCTTGGCTCAGTGTCTGAATGACTGAAAACAAGTTCCTCATTCCCAAACTGGTTTGAGGTCATATTCTAAGAGGCCACCCCCCCCCCCCCCCCTCCAAACAAACCAAAACAAAACGGTAGCAGTAATGTGGTATAACCGGGGATGGCTGTGTGTTTGCCTTGTCCACCTGTGCAGGATGTGGAGAGGGAGCTGGAGGTGCAGATCGGCATGAAGCAGGAGATGGAGCTGTCCATGAAGATGCTGGAGAAGGACATCTGCGAGAAGCACGACGCCCTGGTGGAGCTTCGCCAGCAGCTGGATGACCTGCGGACGCTCAACCACGAGCTGCAGCACAAGTCGCAGGTGGGGGCCGGACACCAACCACAAACCGCGCTGAAACCATGATCACGTTCACTGTCCGTTGTTACATATGACATGCCTTCCATCATACAAGAGCCTACTGTATAAATTCATGTGAACAAGTCAACAAACAATATGTATCACTGGAAAACACAAATCAAATTGAAGCAAATTCAGCTCTGATTTACCACCAATGTTAGGAGAGACATTACTGCAAACATCAAAACTGCATTTTAGGTATTATTCTCGGCAAAAATAAATTAATTAATAAAAAATGTACCATGCAAATAACAACTGTAGGCAGATCAACTCCTGTACTGCCAGCTTCCATGGAACTGGGGACTCTTGTCCTAAATCAGATGCAGATGAGCCATAAAGGACATGCCTGTTCCATGCTAATTGGCAGACTGCTGCTCTGTGTCCGCAGAGTGCAGAGTCCGGCTCCAAACAGAAGACCGAGATCATCAGTCGCCTGGAGGAGAAGACCAACCAGATGGCCGGCACCATCAAACAGCTGGAGACCAGGTAGGAGCCCCACCTTTTCCCTGACCCAGTCCTGCTCCCCAAAACATGCTAGCTAGCTCACATTTCATTAATTGCTTTGGTGTGAGAGACCGGTCTGGTAGCCTTGGGAACATGCTGTTTAAATCCCAGCACTCCTCATTAAGAGTACAAATTCTGATCAGATATCAGCGTTTGCACTCAAAAGGTGTGATTTGAATCATGAGCATTAGAGTTGGTTAGCTAACTCAGACTCAGTCATACTTGAGTGATAACGCACCTCTGTATGCCGTCTGCGTGTATTGACAGAGACATTTTTTTTTGCTTTTTGCTTGCAATGCAAAAGCAAGGAAAACTTTTGCTAGTGTTGTGATACGTGTAGGTCTGCGAATGCATTACACTGTAAAATCTCGTTAGAATATCCATGAATAACATTTACACACCCATGAATGCATTCAGTAGGAATTTCAGTACAAATGAAAAGCGTATTCCCAAGGACATTAGGAGGGGAGATCTCCGTGGGGCATTAGCTCCGCCGGGCCCCATACATATCCCCTGTACCACAGCTGTCATGCTCTTTTCATGTGACTACATGGACTCAGAAATCTGATTGACATTTTTTTCTCTCCTCGTGTTTCAAATCTCCCTAAGCTTCCTTATCCCCTCTTCAAAACAGGGGTCTGAGTTACTTGCAATAACGGTCTCTTCTTTTCTCTGTCTTTCATTATTTTATCCTTTCTTTCTCTTCATTTCCATTTCTGTCATCACTTATTTTTCTGCCTTTTTTCCCTCCCTCTCGTTCATTTGTTTTCGTGACCAGTGAGAAAGACATGGCGAAGCAGGCCAGGAGTCTTAGCTCCAACGCAGGGAAACTGCTCCAAAAGCCCCAATAGGCCTCCCCCGAGTCGCCCGTTGCGTATACAAAACAAGATCTGACCTTCCGTTTTGATATTTTCATTTCCAGTCTTGCACAATATACCGTAGAATCAACTAGGTAGTTTTTTCTTTCATTTTCAAGATATAACAAACAAGAAAACAATCTGTCGCGGTTACTTTTTGTTTTACAAATGGACTCCAATGTACATTCTCCTCTGCGGACTAGTCTGTCCAGCTGCATCTGCTTTTATTATTGTAATCTGAACGGGCTCCTGTAGTCTCTGTACTGCTGTTTCTCTGAGATTGAGCAGAGCACTTAGCGTAGCAGTGATTGCGCTTCATCCGTGGAACAGCATGGCTGCAGACCAGGCGTATAGGCCCAGTTTCTGTTGATCCGGGGGCGAGGCTACAGTGAACAGTTGGAGGTTCATGGGTTTGAAATAATGGCAATGAATACCAAATGTGTAATCCCCTGTTCTCTCTCTCCCCATTCGTACAAAGCGCCCGCTAACAAAAGGTGTTGTGAGATAAGCTTTGAGTTTTTTTTATATATTTTTTTTTTTCCCCATATATATCCTATTCAGCATTGGGCTTGTTTTTGTTTTACCTAATCCTGGCGAATGAACGATTTTGAATTGGCCCTGCAGAGATTCAACCTTAATCGGTCGATCGGTGTCGTCGCAATTTCAGATCATATTTCTCCATAGGCTCCAATACACAGTTTGTGCTGCTGCTGGACATCATGTTAGCGCTTGCCTTTATGATTTCAGACTACAGTACCCATCATTCCAAGTGAAGTGAACCTGAAGAAGGTGCTATTGAGCCGCTAGTTGGAGCGCTGCCGTGTTTGGTTTAGGTGTAGAGTGCGGCAGACCTAGCGCGTCCCAGAGCTAAGCGTGTTACTTGATTGACGATAATGAAATTACATACTTTTGAGGAAATTGAGGTTGTGGCGACCTATTTTGGTTGAGAATCATGTGCCTGAAATCACCTCATCTGTACATGAAGTGTTAAGACCTGCAGACAGATGTTGATGGAGAGAGAGAAAGATGGAATTTGAGAGAGAAAAGTGAAAGAGTCAGAGAGAAAGAGAGAGATGGGGAGAACAGAAGAGAGGGGAAGGAGAGAAGAGAGGGAAGCAGAAACCGAGGATGACTCACGAGCCACAGAGCTGCAGGACGTGTCCAGAGCTGTCCAAATAAAAAAAGAAAAGGCTTTATGGTTTCTATGAAAGTCAGTTTGGATGGAGTTGCTTGCAACATATAGGAACCATTAAACTTTTATGTGGACTAAACATAGATGTAAAACTGTAGTTTCAAAAAAACAAAAGAATAGCATAATAAAACAAATAAATCAAAACACTCTGGCGTACTTGTCTTATTCCCAAAGTCTGTCAATTTCTTCCTTTCTTTCAAGCTATCTCCTGCCATGACTTCTTCATACCTTACGCATTCATTCAGTTATGTTGTGTAGTATTCTCCCTACCATGCATTTTTCTTTTGTTTTTGTTTTTGTTTTCTTTTGTTTTTATTTCACTTTTTACTTTACCACCCGTTCATCTGGCTCAACCCCAGATCCAAGCAGGCGGAGCGGCAGAGGGACCTGGCGGAGGAGGCCAACCGCCTCTTCAAGCAGGAGTTCGGGGACAAGATTGAGAGCTTGCAGGAGGAGCTAGAACAGCTAAGGAAGCAGAAGTAGGTTTCCTGTCTCTGTTTTAAACACACACACACACACACACCACACACACCACACACACACACACACACACACGACACACCACACATACAGGAAACCTTGCATACAGTCGGTGTTTTCCCAGAAGGAAGGGCCAGAGCTTGATTTGGCCGATCTGTTGCTGTCAGGCAGTCACATGTTTGAATAAGTTGTCACTAATAGCATAAATAGTAATGACTTATGTATGCATGTACACAACACCACCTGGCACAGACATGATCGGTCATGGGTTTGTGTTGTCACATGGCCACTAGAGGGAGGTCTCTGTTAGGGGAATTTCTCTGCTCTACTGCGCCCTCTGGTGTATTAGCTGGTTTGTCTCTGTAAAAAAAAAATTCTCTGGAAAGAGTTGATGAAGACCCACTCACCCCCCCCCCCCCCCCCCCCCATCTCTGTGCCTTAAATGTACATATTTAACAACGGCAAAGACCTCTCTTGGAGGGGAGGCTGGGCAGACTGGGTGAGTGAGGAGGGGAGGGTATGGGCTTGGGGTAATGGGATCTGTCTGTCGTATTTCATTTTCATTTAGACTCTTGTACATTATTACACTCTTACTTTCAATAATTAAAAAAGGGGTATTTAACAAAAGGTGTGTAACCAAAATAAAATATTGGCATGAAAATTACACACATGGACATTATTGTGAAAAAAGATATTAAATATGTTCTAGGCATACTGACAATTTAGTGAATTGCTGCAAAGGGAATGTGCTCGCTGTTTTGCAGTATACTCAGTGTGTGCGTGTTCTCTAGATCCAGCTTGGAGGGAGAGCTGAAGAGGCAGAGGGAGCCTCGTGGAGGCCAGCACCATGACAACGGCTCGGGGGACAAGAGGAGCTCCGTGGCCTCTAACAAAGACAGCAGGCAGCAGGTGGAGGACATAAGAAAGGTAAAGATCCACTCCGGAGGACTCTTTACCTTTCAAATCCATGTCAACCCCCTCCCTCCTCTTCTTTCATTTTCCTTTCTTCTAGTAATCAGAAGTTGTTTAACACTCTGTCTTTTAATTATTCTATTTTATGTATTTATGTATTTACTTAAACTATTTTTTTAAACTATTCCCCCTTTTATGTACTATTACTCTTTGCTTTTGTTTATGTTAAGCACATTGAATTACCCCTGTGAATGTGCTATATAAATAAAGTGGCCTTGCCTTCAGTCCCCTTACAGTGTATCCCCACTTGATGTCCATCCTGCACTATCTATTATGCGTATGCCTTGCCTTCCACAGGAGCTGGAGTCGGTCAGAAAAGAGAATGACACTCTACGCACTGTGCTGGAGGAGAAATCAAGTCTCAGTTCCAGCTTGTATGTATGAAGTGCAGTTTAGCATCTTTTTCAGCCCCTCTTTATTTGTTGGCTTCTTTGATTTTAATTTGTTGAGGGATTCCTGACACTTTCTTGACATCTAAGCTGTGTGTCCTTTCTTGTGTTTGAGGTCCCTATCACAAAATGAGGAAGAGGATGTGCAGGTAGTTAAGGTTTATACTAATATTTCCAACTATTCACACTCCACTAACAGTGTCAATCATTACTAATGCATTGCTCAGATAATCACATCTATCTCAGTCAATGTTACTGCGTAGGCTCTTCTCTTAGCCTTCCTCCGTTGTCTCTGTTCTAGGAACAGTCCTTATTCGAGGACCTTGAGCCCTTCATCTGCACAATGTGTGAAAAAGAAGACTCCTTGACCAGGACCAAGGTATAGAAGTGACCTGGCTGCCGAGGTGAAATAGTTCCCTGCCATCTTTTCACTGGTGTTAATGTTAATATATTGACTAATCGCTAATGGTTGTTGGTTTATTGCCTTGTTTTGAAAGACATTTACAGTCCGACGGGTTTGAAGCTGCAGAGGGCAACAATTGTAAAAAATATATGATCGAAATAAATATACAGTAAATAAATGCTGCAAACGAGGCTATAATCCTAGCAAACACTGAAGTGCTGCTTAGGTTAGGTAACCCAACACTACTTCCACAAACTCTAAAACTTACTTAGCTGTATTGTAAGGGTCAGACAAAGAAATTTGGATGGTTTTTGATCCCAAGTCTTTTTCACCTTCTGCAGGTTTTGACCTACGCTAACTGATTCTAATCTCAAGTGTGATGTTGAAGTGTATTTGGTCACTGCTGACCCACACCCTCTTGGGTCTCCTTTGCAGAAGCAGTGCAAGAACTGCAGAGGGCTCTTCTGCGAGAGCTGCCTGGCCAACGAGTTACCCCTGCCCTCCTCCATCAACCCTGAACAGGTCTGCGACTCCTGCTACTCCCAGCTCTTGCAACAGTACGCATCGAGCCCACCCTGAGGCATTCACACACACACACACACTCTCACACACACACACACACACACACACACACACACATGGTGCATATCACAGATTTCATCATTCTGAATATCAGAGCGATGCACTTTTGACTCTTCAAATGGGACTTTTGAAATAAGGCATTTTTTTTCCCGTATCAATCTTTAAACCAAAAAAAATATATATATAAATTATCATTACTTTGGTCTAATGTGTAATGTTTTACAGTCACATTTGCTTCTTGAAAGGGATGCTTAGGGATACTTTTGTTGTTTTTAAGTGCTCTGTGTGTGAGAAGCCTTTGGGAAGTAGTACTCCACTGCACACATTCATATCTGCATTGCATCTTAATCGTATCATGTCGCAAGTGATGAGTGATGTTGTCCACCAAGTGGATTTATACAGTTCTTGTATTACTTGACTTGTGTATGAAACAGTTTCTTTGAACTCCCTTATCCTTTATGCTCTTGTATGTTCTTAATAGTTTGGCAGTATATTTCATGCTTGACTAACAGAATGGCAATTATTGTAACTAGATGATGGTTGAATTGATTTAGAAATCTTTTTACTTTTTTCTGGAAAGAGTAGCACTGTTGTAAACTGTGATGGCCTAAGCCTGTAACAGAATCACTACATCTCAAACTGTGCAGGGCTGTTTTTATTATGGAATGCTGACATCATGGAGGAACACTGTTTCTTTCGCCTTCAAAACAGACTGATACTTTGTTGATCTGAAGCTGATTGACAAGTTGCATTTTACTTGATGTTTTAATAAAATTTTAAAATCTTGAGTTGTCTTGTGTGTTGTTATTGTACTCATATGAAAGGAGATTGAACAATGAATATTATTTATGTGCTTTTTATATTAACTATTACAAACGATTGTGTTACAACTATGCTGATCTGGCCTGTGCTTATAAACGTATAACAGCAGTAATGAGTTTAAACTAGCCAGGCTAATTACTGTATCTAAATACATGCAAAACACCATAACAATACACATACAACACAACAATAGCATAGTTGGCACCGATGAAAGCATGTTAACTAAACTGTTACATGTCTAACTAAATCTAACTTTGCTAACTTAGATTTGGTTGGGGGAGTTTTTTGATTGATTTCTGCATGGTTTTTGTAACTAGTTGAAATGATGTGTCAGAGTGATATTGTGGAAGATGCAATCAAATTGAATTTGAAGACAATACCAAAACTAGTTTTCTTTGCAACACATACTGTACCTAAAGTGTTCAGTTCCTGCATACTTTTGCTTTAAGAGTTTTATAGAGCTGTTGAAAGCAAGTTGGATGAATTCATACATTTTGCAATAAATTCTTTAATGAACAACTAATCAAATTGTATAGCAGTTCCTCCAGCAAGTAGCTTCAGCTTCAGAGATGTGAACTTAAAAGTAAATTAGCAAAATCCTAATGCTGATGATTCCAACTGGTAACATTCCACAAGTACCTCAGTAATAATTTATTATGAACACATGATGGTTATACATTCCAAGACACCAACTGTAACACAGGAAAGGGATGTGGTTTATTGTGTTATGCTAGTCATGCTAAGCACATTGTCCAATAAATATGGCAGCTGGGTTGTATCGATATTCTAGGAGATGGTGACTTCTACCTATGGAAAGCAAAACACACATGTGTAAAAGTTCACAACAAATCCATAATGCACTGACATCATAAATTGTTCAAAAAACATAATTAATATCATCTTTTACTGTGTTTCAAAAATGCACAGACCTCATGACTGTCCCCCTTTTGAGTTCAGGAATAACTCAATATATCGGTTCTCTGTGCAGAAAGAAAACAAGGTTCCAGTCATGCTTCGTAACACATGTTCAGCAGATGTCGCTAAATGTACTGCATAGCGGTACATATTATGACTGCTGTTCAGTCCTGCATGTTCTATTAACATCGACCACAAATGACTTGAAAAAAAAACAACTTTGACAAAGCCTATAATGGTCTTACGTAAATACTCCTTGTCTTTGGACATGGCAGCCACTGCATCCTCGTGGCTTCTGAAGTGCACCTCTGCCTCTCCGCTTGCCTGGCCGTCTGAGTGATACTCCATCATGATCCTAGCCACCCTCAGTGGAGCGAAGAACTACGAGACACAATACAATTCACAAAGACCGTTTGAACCTAACCACTGCACATGAATGCCGTGTCTGTAAAGAAATGCTACTGCTCTATGCAGATTTGGGCTGTGTCAGTAAATGCTAGTGTTATTAAGGTTTTGATATCTACTGTACACCCAAGGTGTAGTTAGATTACACAAATATGGACTTCTTCCCAATGTACAATAGTCATATTTAGCGAATAAAAAATTCCCTACATAGGTAAATTGTTACATTCACTGTACAGCAAGTCTTTTAGCCTAAGAGTATTTGCTTGAAGTCAATGTTATGAATGTTACAAAAATTACTTCGACAATGTCCTCTGCCGTAGCTCCAAATGGCAGCCCTCTCAGGTGCACAAAGTGAATGGAAGCTGCAAAGACTTGGCTTGCAGCAGATCTTCCTGTGGAAAAGAAAAACATTTTACACGAGAAAATGTTATAGCATGTTATGATGATTACAAATCTCCATTATGCTGATCTCCAAATGAGTTGTCATGGTCAATGAAAAAAACTAAAGACATTAGGCAGGTAAGTGCGCCACATGATCACCTCACCTGCTCTGAGCCGCTGGCCTCCAGCTGTCTCCGAGGCTGAAGGTGTGAGTGTGCCTCTGTTTGGAATGGGGATTCTGCTCAGGGGGACAGCGGGTGCCTCCTGGGTTTTCCGGCGATACTGCGATACAATCTCGCTTTTACAGCTGGGGAATATCTCAACATACCTAAACACAAGGTGAGAGAACAAGTTTACCTATGATGAAACACAAGTGAACTCAACTTTAAGGATGCCTTCTATTTAATAGAGTAAAGCAGAGAGAGTTTGAAAAGATATCATTTGTTGTTTATTTAACAACATTCTAAAATGGCTCAGACAGCTTTATTGGTACGATGATAAATTATTTGCTTAAGGTGAAGTTTCAAACTAACTGTCACTTAATTATTATCACATATATATTTGATCTTGTATTCAGTCATTCAGCCTATTTAAAGGGAAACTTGCCAGGATTATCTATATTTCCCCCTCTGCTGGAGAAATTGTGCATTATGCTATTTCAAACTGTGGAAAAAGGTAACGATAAAGCACATGGATTTGCTTACAAGCTAGCGAAACGGTTAGCATAAGTTCAGAAGAACAATGGGGATGTTACAAGGTAAGAAACACGATTTAAAACGAGTTTCTTGTTTCTCACTTCCCTTTCTGGGACGGTAGTCTCAATGTTGCAAGGTTGGTTTTCCGCCTGGGGACGCTAGGGGCAGCGGGGAAAGTCACCATTTTCACCGGATCGGGTCATTTAACCATCCAAATGATTTCTAAACGGGTTTGTTACGTTGAAATAGTTGCCAAGTTTCCCTTTAAATAAAGGAAAATAGTCATTGCAGGGTATCTGCACATTTTCTAAGTCCAAATTTAAAAGACTTTTAAGACCTTTTTAAGACATCTAAATGTAAAAATGAAGACTATACCACGGCAAAAAAGATACATACGACAACTTAAAACTGTTTTGTGCAATAGTTTTTTTTTCTACTAATTTGAACACCCACCCTATTTTGGATGTCTACAGAAGCTACCAAATATATTTTGGCAAAAGACAATAATTGTAGCTACAAATGCCCAATTTTAGGGTCTGGGTGCTTCTTTTGAAGCTGGCTGTACATATCTGGTTGTGCTACTGGTTGAGACTGACTGTTCTTCACCTGTATCTGTAGTAGCCTAGGCTACTTGCCAAACATATGTACTGGACTGGATACCCTTCAATATTTTTTTAAAAGGTAGACTAAGCTATTTAAATATTTTAATAGGCTTACTTTATATAATTTACTATGTGCATCTATTGTCCCATATGCAGCACAGCAAATCAAAGTTGATCCACTACTTCAAATTTTGCACACCAGTTGTATTTAAACCTACGGAAGCTTATTGCTGCCACATTAAAATAAATAAAAAGGCTCAGTATTATGTAATTACGTGAAAAGTTTCTTGTTATAACAATATCTTTTTCACGTTTTAACAAGATATGTATCACGTTATTACATGAAATTATCACGTTATTTCATGATAATGATATTTTCACGTTATAACATGAAAATATCATGTTATTTCAAGATATGATTTTTTCACGTTTTTACAAGATATTTATCACGTTTTTACATGAAATTATCACGTTATTTCAAAATAACGAAACTAAACGAAACAAGGCCATGAGAGCTCATGGCTGGCATAAATGATAACTAGTCGTGTCTATGAACTTGCACCCTGATTGCTATTACAGTGCTGCTTGATGAGTGTTTGTTTTTGTGCATGTGTGTATGAGTGTGTAGGCTGTGTGTGTGGTCAATTCTCAGCTGACTGAAGAGCAGCGAAGAGGGATGTGTGTGTATCGGCAGAGAGCTGCTGAAAAGGAGGCTGATAGAGAGGTTCTGTGCAGGATAGCCTGCTCACACCATAGACTGTATATATATATGGCTCACACAGCCTGATAGTTCTGCTTTATCTTCTTATCCACACAATAAATAAAACTTTCGCTAACTTGACGCAAGAGGGAGAAAGGGCTTTGATAAATATGCAAATCTTCACGCAATGTGGGTGAATGTATAGACCGCTCTGGCTCGGTAGCCTGCATGTCAGGTCATCACTGTCATTTCTAAGGCTGTGGGGAAGGGTGAAAATATCAGTATCATATCAGTATCATGAAATAACGTGATCATTTCATGTAATAACGTGATAAATAACTTGTTAAAATGTAAAAATATCATATCTTGAAATAACATGAAATTTTCACGTTATAACGTGAAAATATCAGTATCATGAAATAACGTGATAATTTCATGTAATAACGTGATAAATATTTTGTTAAAACATGAAAAAGATATTGTTATAACAAGAAACTTTTCACGTAATTACATAATACTAAGCCTTTTTATTTATTTTAGTGTGGCAGCAATAAGTTTCCGTAAAACCAACCAAAGCTGGACTGAAACATTGTAAAACCATTGACTTGTTTTAAAAAAATGTATGGGAAAAGTGAAACCACCCAATTAAGAGACAGGTCCTCCTCATGATCCTGCTGAAAAACTGCTGGTTTCATCTCAAGCACGCACGTATTTTGCGTTTTTTTTATGTAGCCTACATTTTATGTAGCCTAGACGCCGACAAAAAAGTGGTTTTATTTCACAACTTTTGCGAAGTACTGGGAATGGCTGGCAAGCAAGCTGCAGATAGATATTATAGGTAGGCTATAGACAGATATTTACTTAGGCTAGGCCAGTAGTGGCGCTAGCCAGGCTAAGTAACACACGCGGGAGAGATGCAAACAGATCTACTTCACGAGTATTTCCTCCTGATTGCGAAAACGTTTGCTTTTTTCCCTGTCGGTCCGAGGTTCCTTCATAAATTGCGCAGAACAGAAGCACCTCAAATTGTGACAGAAGCACCTGTCCGCGCACAATTTGACCAGCAGTCTTCGTGTCCATAGTTTGTGAAACGATGCTGCATCCGAGCAAATAAGATTCTAAGCCCAACGCAACTCCAAAAAGGAGGAGAAATGAGCGTCCGGCTTGAGGCTGCGCCGGACAGGGATTTTAAAATCCGTATGTCCGGCCTAAATCGGAACGTATGGCTATCGCTAACTTTCTCCCTCTCACGGCTACCTGCTTATCTCTCAAGCCTCGAACCATGATAACGTCAGGCATATTTTTACATATTCTTACCGTTTTCACACCTTTAATGACACCCGTGAAAAACATCTTCACTCTGCAACCACTACACTTCCTCCAGTAGCCTTATAGTCACTTATATACAGTTGTGTTTAAAAAATACACGAAACCGGGTGGAGACATTTCACTCTCTGGCACTCGCTGGCGGTCCCATAGCCTGCCCTACACAAATGTAATACCTCCTTTTCGAAAATTCAAGACATTCCAGACCATTTAAGACTTTTTTAGGCCTTAAAAACCGAAAGTTGTATTTAAGACTTTTTAAGGATCCGCGGGAACCCTGTCATTGGTATCATTGTGTGCACCAAAATCAACATGGAGCAGAGATCTCAAAGGAAAGAGTTGCCTGAGGACATCAGAAAGCATGATTAAACACAAGCATGTTGAAGGTAAAGGCCATCAGAACAAGCAGTATGATGTTCCAGTGACTACAGTTGCACATATTGTTAACGTCCAAGGTGCATGGAACTGTAGTCAACCAGGCTGGATGTGTTCACAAGAGGAAATTGAACCCAGACTAAACAGAAGGATAGTGCAAATTGTAAGACACAGAGCCAAAGAAAACTTCCAAGGTGAACTCCAAGGTCACTGTACATCAACGTCTGATCACACCATCAGTCACTTTTTCAGAAAACAGTGAGCCCCTTGAAGGATTCCACTCCTTGAAGGATTCCACATTGGAGTGATGACAAATCTGGAGCTTTTTGGCAAATCAGCTCTTCACAGATGAGAAAATGAAGGTGTCCAAGAAAGGATCACAATACCTATTTTGAAAAATGGAGGCGGCTTGGTTATGTTTTGGCGCTGCTTTGCAAAGTCTGGCCCAGGGTGCTTTGCAAGGCACAATATAAACTGCATCCTTGAGCGAAACATGCAGCCCACTATCAGAAAGCTCAGTCACAGGCCATGGATCCTCCAACAGCACAATGACCCAAAACACACAGCTAAAAGCACCCACGAATGACTAAGGAACAAACCGTTAACTATTCTGAAGTGACTTTCAATGAGTCCAAACCTGATTCCCATTGAACATCTATGGAAAAAGCTGAAACATGCAATCTACGGAAGGCATTCTCAGACCTGAGAAAGCTGGAGCAATTTGCCCAGGAACAGTGGGCAAAACTACATGTCGACAGATTCAGAAGTGTCATTCAGAGCCACAGAAAACATTTGATGGCAGTGACTGCCTCTAGGTTGTGTGACACTCAATTAGATAAAGGTACAATTAGATAATTTTTGTCCAAGCCATTTTCAATTTTTTTATTATTCAAAATATAAATACTGATTTTAATTAGAAATGGAATAAACAATGATGAATATCGGTTATTTTTGTCAGTTTCAAATTATTTCAGAGAAAAATTAAGTTTTTTTCTTTGTGGAAGAGTATCAACATACTTGGTGCAACTGTATTTCTTTCTGGTCAAGTGACAAATCATTAGCTTAACGTAGCCATACTCAATTCTAGTCAGAATATGAGTCTGATACTGCTCCATTGGGACGTAATTATGCGGTGTTTCAACCGATATGGGGGGGGGGGGGGGGGGATGCCTCTGCACTCAATTGGATAGACCTAACCAATCAATATATCCCCTCCGTTTTTAAAAATAATTCTGTTGAACACTGATATGCTACAAACATCTTATAAACAGCTGGGAAAGGCTGTCGCAAATCCCTCGAACAGGTGGTCAATCAGAGAGTTCAAACGAACGAGGGAACAACATGTCACAATGCAACATGCTGTTTTCCCTTGATGAAAGTGAAACCATGAGTTTTCCCACATCTCAACTTTGGCCAAAGTTTTCAGAAATAATCGTTTTCAGTGATAAAACCTCATTAAATAATATGCATTTTCCATATGGGGTCTTAAAAGCCATGTCTCCTTCTAGCCACAGCCATTTTGTTGCAAACATAGGCCTAATCTAAGCGTGCTCAGATGACGTGATAGACGAGGCGCTGTTGCTCACCTGTCCATCATCATAAAGCCTGATTTGATTAGTCCGCCAGATCTAGGACGAGCATAGTAGCTCCACAATGGAGCAATGCCAGACCGAACTTCCCGACCTCAAATGTTGTGGGCGGGACTAAGTTCGGCTGGCACCCAGGCTAACAAATCATAGTATTTTGTCATAGTGGGACTGTTTTTTAATGGAATAACAAAACATAATACATAATGACCCACCTGTGTCCTATCACTTCCTTGTCTCTTTCCAGTGCCTTCGCAGCCATCTCCTGGGAGGCAAACTGAACGTAGGCTTGCCCGTTGCTCTGCCCTCTGGCGTTTGATACTAGGGTCACCCCATTCTCTACAATGTCCAATCCTGAGGACAAGACAAAAAGATAGATGGTTACAATTAAGTGAGGTACATACATAATGTACAAAATTACACTTTGTAACAGTAAGGTATGATGATTCAAGTAAAGTACATGATAAAATTTAACGGACCTGAAAAGAACTGGATGATGTCCTTCTCTGTACAGCTGAAAGGTAGGCCTCTAAGACGGACCACTCCGTCATCCGACAGCGGACTGTCCCCCTGCAGTATGGCCTCTGCGTCTTGTTCTGTCACTTCAAACACTGCAAAACACTCAGGTGCTCAGAATACCAGTCATGTTACCACGTTAGCGAGTTAGACGTAATGACACCACAAGATTCCTTAATACAGTTGTCCATCTTCAGTTAACATTGAATGAAAGTCTCTGGAAAACGAGAACACTTGTAATTAAAAAAAAAATCCATGGCTTGAGAGAGAGAGAGAGAGAGAGAGAGAGCTTGATTGATGAGTTTGGACTTTCCATCTAGCATTAGCACGGTCAATAATACAAACCCTCGATGTAGCGAGGTCCTAGGTACTGCCTGTGTCTCTCCAAAGCCTTGCTGACATCCTCCTCAGTCTCCATCTCCATGAAAGCTTGTCCATTCGGTCTCCCATCTTTGAGATGCATGAAATGAATTCCTTTTGCTCCTTCACGAATCCTGCACTCTGTGGCAAGACAAGACAAAACAACAAACACATATGTTTGTTAATAAGATGGCAGGCAAACCATAAACATTAGTGTATGGATGGTTGATGGGGGACATTAATCTTAACTAGATACTGGGTGAGCTTCACCTACCAGAGAAAAATTCCAATAAATCCTCTTTTTTGCAGGACCAGGGCAAGCCCTTGATACGGACTATGAAAACATCCTTTGTCCCGGGCTGTGCGTTTGCATTATACTCTGGTAGAGGTGGGTACTCTTCCTCCTTGAATGGAACACCTGCCTAAATAGTATTAGACAGTTCAACAGGACAATGCAGGTTACTTAGCTGACCAAATAAGCAGAACATGTTGCATGAGAAACCTCAATGAGAATACAGAGAACAATCTACAAACACACCGCACACACTGGAGGGCTGAAGTCGATGATGAATATGCAGCATGTATTACTTAAACTGTGCGCTGTTTATGATTTACATCTGGTTTCTAAACTAGGTTAGGTTACGTCAACTCTATCGATTCATTACCTCGGATGACTGGATACTCCGACATGACGTCCACGTTGACTTGACGTTCAGAAGAAATGTATGCGATTGACTGGTAGACCAGTGATGATACCGTGGACGATCATGTCGGTCAAATAAAAACCACAGAGCTTGAGTTTGAGAAGGTTTGTTTTGATGAAATATCTTGGTGCATGGTTGCCGAATTCCACCGAGAGAACGACACAGAGTTGATATCAACACAGTCCTGCAGTACCCAGACATGACAGACAGCTTTAATGTAAATTTTCCTGTAGTCCTTCCTTGAAATTATTTCATATCGTTAGCTTCCGAATATACTATAAACTTTTGGTGTCTGGTGAACCGTGTGCTGCGTGTTATTAATCCTTGTGCTGACCTGTTTCTCGTTCACAACCGTTCACAACCCAACACAACCCGGCATGTTGGTTCTTGTAAGTCAGAGGTCATTCGGCTGACAAAGTGAAGAACAAGGGAAAAGTCAAAACTATGTTTGCAACGTTTTGTCAAATATCGCCATCTAGTGCTTAGGCAGACTAACGGACAGTAGTTAGAGAAGAGTGCACATATGCTGTCACTGTAAACATTGTTTTGGCAACACTGTTCTCTTCTCATAGGCTACAGTCATGCTAATAAAGCAACTTTGAATTTGAATTAGTCCTCTCAACGTTTACTATAATAAACATGGCTATTTGACAAGTTAGAATGTATTTGTGTGTTTACTCTAAAAATAGATAGTGAAAATGTATAATGAATATGGCCTATAATTTAGCACTGTAAGTGGACGATTTACTGTAAAAGTAGCCTTATTATCAAATGGCTCTAATTAAACATAATAGTCAAATGTAACTTTTTTCCATGCAGCTGTACTTAGTCTCGCGACAGTTGCAGCGCATCGAGACTTTGGAAGGGGAAGGAGAAGTTTGTCTGCACAGCGACGCGAAGGGACTAGAGGAGAGGAGTAGTCACAGAACTGCTCTGAGGACTAACATTTGACGGGGAAACCCCTGTTTTGACTGGTCTAGTCTTGGAGAGAACTGACAGGTGTCTGGTACTGAGGAAGAACTACAGTCTCAAGGAAAAATGAGTTTTTTATTGTAAGTACATTTTCTGTATTTCTAATGCCCATGCTGAAGCACAGTCTTTGTGTCTGATCCAGTTAGCTTAGCAGCTGGTGTAAGGTTAGCCCCTAGTTGCCAAGTAAAGCAGTAAGCTAACATTAACCTAGCTAGGAATTGGAGCAGCTGCTTAGCCTTGTGTTGATCCTCGGACGAACTGTGTTTTTGATCTGATTGGGGAGTGATTTAGATAATTGAGCTGTCCATTGTATTCGTCTCACGAGTGTGGTATTGAAATGGTCACATTCGAACTAGAATAGAGTTCGCCATCCTCTTGTCTGTCAACACATTGAACCTTTGGTTCAGTGAGTTTTTACATGACAGAAAAAAATGACCAACAAACTGTTTTACCCTACAGCATTGTTGTGACTGGGCAATAGTCTAAAGTTATTTCGTCGTTATCGATTATTCTTCTTAGCCTTCATTCACAGACAACTTCATGGAAAAGCGTCGGGGATTTGTCTAGCGAGGTCACTCGCTTCGTAGCCTATACTTGCACTAAAGACTCTCCTCTGATCTAGAATACAGTATTTATAACAAATTGCCGTTGTTCCATACGCAGATTAATATTAGACGCGTTTATGTGGTCATTCGTTTTAAAAACCCTTAGGATCATGGTCCTCCATTGTGGATATGACGTTACGCTCCTTTCAGTTCTTATCACTAAACTCGGCACACGCCCGAATTTTGTCAACATAGTCTTCTACAATACATCTCATGTGGTTGAAGATCCGATCCATTTCTACTTGCATCAGGTCACTCTTGCTTTTAATGTTAAGAAGAGAGAAAAAACTTTCATTACATTTGCTTAAATTACAATCCTTATACTTTTGTATGTTACCTCTATAGGCTATCTCACTTATTATAGTCACATTTTCTCTGGAAAATACTGATGACCACAGCAGTCTCTGTTCACAACAAACAATTGCTAACAGCAATAGATGGCTGATTTACTTAAGTAGGGGAAGTTGCCTTGAAATTTAGCCAAGACACTGGGACAACTTGTGCAGAGGAAGGAAAATATGAGAAGTACCAGCGTGCAAATTGCACTCATCACTCGTTGAGTGATTATCAGGGCTAGCAGGTAATAGCATGTCTCTGCATAGTGTTCATTCCTTCTCGCTCCCTTATTCATTTGCACAGATAGAGGTTGTTGTGTTGGTTGGTAATGAAGTTACATTAATCTTTCCATTTCCCTGAATGAAAGTCTTTCAGTTGATTCTGTTATAGAAACACTGTGGGACTTTTCCCCCCAGCAACTCGTGACTTTTTTTTTATGGGTTTGCTGTTTGGGTGTGTGTGTGTATGTGTTTGTAACATAGCTTTTTTTCTGTGTATTGAACATGCTTTTGTTTGGCATGAATTGGGTCTTGTACATTGTGAAGGAGGCTCGTTTTAGATTCACCTGACATGCACATCACAGTGAAGGGCCTCTTGAGAAAAGCATGGCCATTGGCAATATGATCACATGGGACATGAGACCACAGAGTCCTGAGGTTAGGTGAAGTCTGGCTCATGCTTATGTGTCATGGTATACAAGGTTGAGTGTTTAATAAAGGTTGTTCAGCAGCTCGAACACTGATTTGATCTCGATGCACACAGCAGAGTTATATGCAAAGGAGTTAGGAGGACGTAGTTGGTGTAGAAGTCATTTAGGATGTTGAAATATTTGCTGAAGATCATGATGGTAGCAGGAGGAGAGGTCAAGCAGAACGGACGGTCAAACAATAAGCCTGGTCTCTGGATGACTCCAGTGGTGGAGGGAGCAACCACTACAGGCTAGTGTGCTTTGAGAACATGACCATGAAAAGGGGAAAAATAAAAGGTATTCATTTATATATTCATTTGTATAGGTATTAATTTATGTATGATATACATTTGATTGGGGTTGTCAGGGCCTCTTCATCCCTTCATGTCATGGGAAGGGGGAAGAAGTCATTGCTTCATAGACATGACCTTTATGCTGACAGATTTATCTCACTTTCTTCCTTCTTTTGGTTTCTTCTGCTTTTATGGCCTCTGTTGTGAATCGTGTATGTCTGCCTTTTTGGTTCCAGTGGTTGCTTGAGGTTGATTTGTCAGCACTTTGGCTTTGAATCAAGTTCTTGTCACAAGATATTGGCTATGTAGTTCACAGATACATCACTGAGATTATTTTGCTCCCTGCGAAGCAGTGTCCTGTGTACACCGTCTTTTTGCCATCAGACGAGTGGTTTTATTTACTAGCCCTGAGCACTGTAAATTCAGTTACAGCTTTGGTCCTAGTGGTCAAATGCATGGACCATAATCCGGAGGCACACATAGGATGCCTCCCAATTTACCCTACTGCATTGCTCATGATCAGTGCTGAAAAGCCAAAGAGCGCTGACCTACTGTCACAGCATGGCCTCAGTACCGTGTGTGTGTGTGTGTGTGTGTGTGTGTGTGTGTGTGTGTGTGTGTGTGTGTGTGTGTGTGTGTGTGTGTGTGTGTGTGTGTGTGTGTGTGTGTGTGTGTGTGTGTGTGTGTGTGTGTGTGTGTGTGTGTGTGAGAGAGAGTGAGACACAGAAAATGTGTGTGGTGGGTGCATCGTCCCATGGTGTCCGCCATACGCCTGATTGCATATTTGTGCCATGCGTACACTGCCGCGTTGTTTGTTGGGCCCCTTTGGTCTGCCGACAGACCCAGCTTGTGTCTGGCGCCCCGTGGTTTGTGTGCACACACACAACACACACACACAAAGTGTTGCGCAAAAGGAGTCACGATATGTCAAAAACTAGGCCTACACATTTCCTCTTTGACCACGTAGGCCTACATGCAGCCCCATGCACAGCATCACGTTTACCATGCGCTCTCCTATATGAACAGGCAACTTTAACTTCAAAAGCTCCTTTGAAGCACCAGTCTGAGTCTTGGTGCTGCTCGAGCAAACCTCTCTGTAGGTCTTAACCTTCCACAGATGAATAACAATGATGGTTGTCAGGAAACGCATAAGCCCTATACTTCATCCAGTCCAATCCCGTTTTCAAATGAGAGACTTGGAAATTTGAATCTCCAGTCTTGTTAGGACTTGTGAATGGTTGATGCCGAGTTGATTAAACGCTGCTGCAGGGCACGCCTTTACTCTGTACTCAATCATTCATCTTAGATCAACCTTCATGTCTTCTATGACATTGTTCTTCTGCTGTCATTAAGTATCTGAGTCATGTTAACAACACCAGGCTGAAAAAGATGCAGCCCACTCCCCTTTGATGTCACTGTTAATTCAGTTAGAATGTCTTTTGCAGTCATTACATTTGGCAGATGTCTCTGTCATGCAGTAGTGATGAGCATAAATGCCAAGCAGACACTGTGCGATTTTGACGAGATTGTAGCCCTGAGTCAGTCGGCTCGCACAGACTTTTGACTTGGAGCAAATTCCTGTCCAGTTTGTCAGCAGGCTCCCAATGCCCGATTAGAAGACATGACAATGAACTTTCCAGCTCCAGTCCGATCCGACTGGATTTCAGCCACACCAGAAATTTGTATTATGTCTTGCAGTGTGAGCAGTCGAACGTGCTGTGAGCACAGCAATCAAGTTCGATTGAAACAGGTAGTGTGAGTTGCCATGTCGTAAGCGACTGAAAGAAAATGACGTTCAGTATCTGCCCAGCTTAAGCCATATGTCATCAGGTGTAGTCATGCTCTTGGAAATGAAGGAGCATGATTCTGGTGATGTTTACGTCTATATCCCACGAGGTACAGGAGCATCAGGCTTTTCGGGTTTCAAGCCACATGTATTGCCTCCATTCACAGGTATTTCTCTTTCTGGTTCAGTCATAGAACACTGGTGCCTTTATTGGACAGCTGACTATGTTTGACCAGCAGCTGATTGTGTTTTTATCTGCGGTATACGCCTGCTGTGGCTGGCTAGGCAGATACAGTAGAGTTTGCCTGTGTGTGCTCCTGGACAGGGCATGTCTGTTCAATGTGTGTGTGTGTGTGTAAATGTGAATGAATGTGTATGTGTGAGAGAGAATGTGTGTGTGGGAGAATGTGTGTACACGTGTGTGCGTGCGTGTGTACATACATGCGTGCACAAGTGTGCACAGTTCATTTTTAGAAGGTGTGTTGTGTTGGTACAGAAAACCCTAAGGTGTGTGTGTGTGTGAGTGTGAGGCGGCCAAGAGAAATTAAAGTCTAGGTTAGGTTACGCCCAAGTTGCGTATGAACAACAGTGAAGTCAGTTTCACACTGTGGTCCTCCTGTGGTAAGGCCAAATCAGAGTCACGACAGCATGTAATCGAGTTAGCTGCCCCTCCAGTGACATTTGATTGCATTACTCCTCATGTGGCTGTGTGTGACTGTCTATTGTATCTCACAGACAGGACTAGCCTGGCCTCTGTGTTTGAAGGGCACCTTTGAGGGGCAACTCTTTCTTTTCAGAATTATGTCTTCCAATGAGAAGTCTCTCTCTCTCTCTCCCTCCCTCCCTCCCTCCCCCACTCTCCCCCTCCCTCCCTCCCTCCCTCCCCCACTCTCCTTTGATATGTCTTTCTGTATGCCTTGCGCCCTCGATTTGTGTATATGCCATTGTATTTATTCATGTAGCCCATGGCGCAGGCCTATATAGTCTAGTGTCCTACTTCCACTCTGCCTTACTTCATATCCCCGTGTCTGTCTGTTCTTTGCCCCGCAGCGGAAGCCGGTCGTCAAAGACCTTCAAGCCGAAGAAGAACATTCCGGAGGGCTCGCACCAGTATGAGCTGCTGAAGCACGCCGAGGCCACGCTGGGCAGCGGGAACCTGCGCATGGCGGTCATGCTGCCTGACGGGGAGGACCTGAACGAGTGGGTGGCTGTCAACAGTAAGTAACCCACGGCCAGTCTTAGCCATAAGCTATTAGCTCTTTACTACTTCATAAAGGGGCTCTCTGACGGACAGTTGTCTGGTCTGCCACTGAGTCTTTTGGCCTTCGTCTCCATCGCTACACATCATGTGGTCTCTTACTTCTCTGGCTATCTGTCACTCAATTTCTTTCTTTCTTTTTCTCCGCCTTTGTCTCTCTCTTTCTCTCACTGTAAGAAGCATGTGTCTCATCTGGTCAATGAATGACTTCAGCAGCATCCGCTCAGCCATTGTGGAAGCATGGATCTGTATTTTTTTTTTATGTTTCATCGATGAAACAGTCTAGACCCCTCTGGCTGCTATTTCCCAGACACAAGGGATATCTAGGAACGGATCAGCACTGGGCACCCAGACTGCTCTGTCACCACCACTTCCTACCCCCCCCCCCCCCCCCCCCCCTCCAAAAAATCAATATCCAGTCCGCATTAGTTCTAGTGCCCTTTTGCTCATATGTATGGAACGACATACTGCGTTCTGACAAGCATTCAGGCTGCAGCCACAACCTTTTGTGTATCTCCACTTTCCTCCAGGCATCAGTATGGCCACTCTGCTATTTATACAGTAGAAGAGATATGGCTCTGTGTGTGTGTGAGATATGGCTCTGTGTGTGTGTGTGCGTATGTGTGAGATCTGGCTCTGTGTGTGTGTGTGTCTGTGCACACACTGCATTCTCCGCAGGACAAGTGGCCCAGCCCCTGCAGCAGACAGCCGCGGTGGTGGTGGAGCATTTGCTGAGGTGTTGAGTTGCATCTAATTACTCCGGGTCATTAAAGAAGAAAAATACTGTGCTGCTTCGGCTCTGAGCCAGAGAAACAAAGAACCAGGAGTGCTGATGAAGTAGTGTGTGGGTTGACTGGGGATTTAGCTTAATACAGTAGATGTTCCTAACTACAGACACACACGTTGTTGTAACAGTTGTTGTAATAGTAGTAGTAGCAGCTGTAGGATCAGTAACAGGATTAGAGTTAGCATTAGCAGTAAGTAAGAGTAGTAGCAGAGTAGCATGGTGCGTGCGTGTGTCAATGACCCTCTTTAGAACTGCACTATTGTAACAAGATGCCACTGCTTATTTGTTTATTTAGCCACTCAGCAGTTAACACTTACTGTGGGCTTCTGTTGCGTAAACGGCAAAAAAAAAAAATGAAATCTCCACGTAGACACTCTTCCTGCCCTGGTTTTTCTTTTTTCCAAGTGCTACATTTGTTAACCCCATCCTTCATCTGTCTGCTGTGTGGGACTTGGCTCTCGATTGCGCTCCTCAGTGTGGTGCTGACGGCCGAGCTTTTCCTCCGCTTGCTTTATTTACTTGAACTCAGTCAAGCCTGAACACACATCACCACCATCAGTGTTCTCGCTAGGTGCTGCATGCTGAACAACCAGGTCTTATTTCTTCACTACAAATGTTCCTGGTGCAAAAATGCTGCGCCTGCAGGGCATGTTCCCCATGACTAGACGAGTGTACACACACACACACACACACACACACACACACACACACACACACACACACAAAGCTATATTACATGAATAAAATATACACACACACACACACACACACACACACACACACACACAAACACACAATAAACAAAGAAAATGTAAACAAGCATTACAAATACACTATAACAAAGTTTAATGGGTGCAGATTTTTAATACATGTATACATTCATATGTGAGAAACGTGTTTTTGACATTAGATCATTTTTAGAAGTTTTTATTGTTGCATCTGGTGAGAAATGACCCTTTACTGAAATTGTGCCATATTTTTGCCTCTCCAAACTTTTCATGGTTGTACAAGTGCCACATGTGTATCTGCTAGCATTCAGACAAGCATATTGTGACATTCCAGAGGAAATGCTTCTCCTGCTGAGCTCACAGGAGATGAGGCGGTATTTCTGTCCATTACAAATGACAAGCAGACTGAGCCGTGGGGCTCACCATCACTAGCTTGTTCCAGTTATCCAACAGTATTTAGCCCCTCAGGTCTGTGTGACGGATGGAGAGGTATTCCAGGCACGAAGCACAAGGTCAGGTGCAGTGTAGTCAGTCAAACGATGAGACATACCGTAAGCTAGTTAGTCAGGTATATTGATATTAAAGGAACCATATGTAAGATTGTGGCCAAAACTGGTACTGCAATAACTTTCAAATTACTGTAGAGCGGTGTGTCCCCTCCCCCTCCCCCCTGACTCGAGGTTGCCAACCTGGATGACAAAACACAACATCAACATCAGTTGAGGGCTGCAACTTCACTTTTTAAATGACAATATCCTGGCCGGACTACTGTTGTCAGTGATATAAGTATTTGAAATGAACATGAAATGAACATTAAATACATTTCTTACATATGGTTCCTTTAATATTTAGAATTTTAGATTACACATTGAAGAGCCTTGGTTTTGTTATATGTTTGTATTCTAATCTGTAGACCAGGTAATTTCACACACCAAGCCCAAGAGTTTTGTCTCATTGACCTTGATCTCTTTCTCCTCACTCTTTCTGTTTTTTTTCTCCCATCGCTGTTTAGCTGTGGACTTCTTCAATCAGATCAACATGCTGTATGGGACCATCACTGACTTTTGCACTGAGGACAGCTGTCCTCTCATGTCTGCAGGCCCCAAGTAAGTCTCTACTGGACCCCCAATGTCTTCATTCCCCACCTCAACCTCTACTGTCTGTCTCGCTACCTGTCTCACTAATAGCCTCTGCCGGACATGGACATCAAAGTAGAAATGCAGCCAGCGGCAGCTCTTGGAATAAACTCAGGCACGGACGTGTCTCAGCCATGTATAGACCCTCTCAACTGCATAAACAAACATGTGCGTTCCTAAGCCATTTCTGGTAACTGGGGGACAAACAAACTAAATTTAATTTCACAGTATCTGCGTTGGTTTTGAACATTTCAATTTCAATTAAAGGACAGGTTCGGTATTTTACACTTAAAGCCCTGTTTTCAGATAGTTTATGATTAAATAGAACGTTTAAGATTGAAATTTGGACACATGTTGCTGTCCTGAGAATTTTCGGTTTCTGTGGTAGCGCCCCCCCTCCTCCAGAACGATGCATAGGTGCACTGGAACAATCCTTCCTAAAACGCATTAAACTTTCGTTTACAAAGACGTGAAACTCACCGAGTGGTCAGGGGTGTTCACTGATATGCTCACACAAAAATCGCTGCAAAAGATTCTTTCCAACAGGTTTTATCATAGTTTTTGTCCAACTCCATTGACTTGTATTGGATGTGCTGTGAGGTACGGTATTACTCCGCTGCCGGAAACGGATATGGGGTTGTTTGTTTTCTTTCTGTAGTCTTATGCAGTCGTGGTATCGTAGGCTACTACGCTATCCAAATTATTGTCACGTCCAACCATAGCTAATGCTAAAATGTCTTGGAACTTGCACAATGTGAATGATAGCCTACGTGAATCATTACGTTTTCATCATGAAAGTTCCACAGCCAAAAAAATTGTAAACGTACAAAATCATGTAGCCAAATTATTCATGTAGGCTAGGGTTAGTGTTAGGCTTATGATGTGAACATGACAGGTTATGGACATAACAAATAAGTTCTTCCAACTCTGTCGTCCCAGGAGGTAATGTGGGAACCGCTGTATTTCTCAGGCGAAATAGCTTTTTGGGCGATTTCTTTTGACCTCCAGCGACGTTCAGTAAAATGCAGACACGGTGATCAGCTTTCTGCAGATTCTCAACAGGTGTGCTCACATCCAACCCCAGAAATTCCAGCCACAACTTTAGCCTTTCTGGATCGTTGAAAGGAAGTCTGTGACAACTTTTTTTGCCACGAATTTTCCCGCAATTCGGAACTGCATAAAATCGCCTCATTTTTAGCTGTCTGTTGCAAAATACTTCAAGACAGCGATCTTCTGCTTCTTCTGTGTATTCAATGAAATGCCAGTGGTTTGCTTGTAATTGGCAAGACTGTGTATGGTGCATTATCGCCACCAACTGGGCTGGAGTGTCTATTATTCAAGCTCTCAACGGAAGAATGTACGGGTGTGAGGCGTTTGGAAAAATAGCTCCACAGTTTTACAACATGGTAATAACCTGTTGGAAAGCGTCTTTTGCAGCGATTTTTGTGTGAGCATATCAGCGAACACCCCTGACCACTCGGTGAGTTTCACGTCTTTGTAAACGAAAGTTTAATGCGTTTTAGGAAGGATTGTTCCAGTGCACCTATACATCGTTCTGGAGGAGGGGGGGCGCTACCACAGAAACCGAAAATTCTCAGGACAGCAGCATGTGTCCAAATTTCAATCTTAAACATTCTATTTAATCATAAACTATCTGAAAACAGGGCTTTAAGTGTAAAATACCGAACCTGTCCTTTAACTTCAATCGGAAACCCTCTGGAAACAGATTGAAAGGGTCTATGGACATCTTTAAGATATTTCTTCTGTCATTGTCCATCAGGTATGAGTACCATTGGGCCGATGGAACCAACATTAAGAAGCCTATCAAGTGTTCCGCACCCAAGTACATCGACTACCTGATGACCTGGGTCCAGGACCAGCTCGACGATGAGACTCTGTTCCCCTCCAAGATAGGTATGCATATCTTCTCATGCTACATGTGTCTTGTGTCCTTAAGGCATGTGTAGATAATGCTCTCTTGCTTCCCCTCACTGTGTTCAGCTCTTGGCTCCTAGAAGAAGTTACCAGACAAACAGATCACATACAGCCCCTTTGGAGTTTTAATTAGTTGTAATAAAGGTTTTATTACTTTTCCACAGACATGTTGCAGTCATGTCTGTGCTGTATTCCTCTTTGGTGTGTACAGTGGCAGTCCGTCATAGATCACTTTACTGTTACAAGTAGTGTAGTCTAGACTAATTTAGTGTAATATAGGAGAGGCTTCCCACTCTTTCTGTGTGTACAGCACTTTGTGCATGGAAAAAGTGCTATTAAAATAAACATTTACTTACTTACTTATTTGCGTAGCTAATAAATGGTACTCGCAATGGTAATGGTGCCACCCTCCCGCCCCAGTGCTCTTATGTGTATGTTGGCCCATCTGTGCATTGCCCTGTGCCCTCTGCAGGAGTGCCCTTCCCCAAGAACTTCATGTCGGTGGCCAAGACCATCCTGAAGCGCCTGTTCCGGGTCTACGCCCACATCTACCACCAGCACTTTGACTCGGTCATCCAGCTCCAGGAGGAGGCCCACCTCAACACTTCGTTCAAGCACTTTATTTTCTTTGTCCAGGTGAGGCCACACCGCCATGTGTTGTCTACTTGGACACACACACGCACCTTTAACATTAAAGGTGCAGTCAGCAATTGTACAGGAAGTCAGAATGTTTGTTTATGTTTATGTTTATATTTAAAATTATTAGCAGACACTTTTGTCCAAAACAAAGTACATTATATTTTAACTAAGGACCAAACGAAACACACCAGAGCTCACCCCTCCCTTCAGTATTCCCAGAGAAACTCCACACAGGGTTTCATTTTTGTTTGGGGGACAGGCTGACCCGACTTTGTCTCTAGTTTGTGGAGCCTGGGCTGCCTACAGAGACCAGGTTTTTTTAATAGTGTGCTCACAGGATGGGCATCTAGCAGATTGTGAAGAGATGATTGCTGAATGTGACAAAAAATTTTATGGGTTTGAAATCCCGAACAATCACTGACTGCACTTTTAACATAATTTTGCATAACCCTATGCATAACCATAACCCTAAGTTTTTCGTAACACTCATTTTTTTATATATATATATATATATATATTTACTGTGGGAATGTATGTATCTGTTTTTGTCTTCCAGGAGTTCAACCTGATTGACAGAAAGGAACTGGCTCCTCTTCAAGAACTGATCGAAAAGCTCACATCCAAGGACCGATAAAATGACTTCACACTGCTACGCGTCGACACGCTGTCCACATGCTCTCATCCTTTTGTCATCGCTCATTATTTCTACCCTTTGATGACAAACTGTCCAACATGGTTTCACACCATCCATATGACCTTGCCATCACCATCATGTAGTAGGATGTCTCCCAGAATGACAGAGGGAGGGCAAACCATTTTAACACGGAACTCTTGTCTGCTTCACTTGTTTGTGTTGTCTGTCTAATTTCCTGTCCTTTGCTCTACGGGACCCGACATAGGAAAAGGGTACTTCTATTTTGTGCTCCCCTTCAAAAATGTGCTTTCAAACATACAACAAAGTTGTAAGTGCCTAATAGTATCTGTTGGAAAATTGTAATAGTTTTGCTTGAAGTCATCACAAGATGATGGTGAACGCAACCAGAATTCCTTTCCAGTACTATCAGTACTGGTCTCATTTAATACATGTTGATAACTGCACACAAACTGCAAACATGATACATACATCCATACGTACATACAGTACATCATGCAAAGTTCACAAAATGTCAGAAACAAAAACAAGAACAGTCTTAAAAGCCTTATTGCATTTTATTAGAATTGCAGTATAGGTCAAAGGCCACTACATAAGAAGAGCACAGCTGACAACCAATCAGTTTCACCACCATCATTACTAATCTCATCATCAGCTGCTGGGTGGCAGCACTCTATTTCTGCTACCTGTATTTGCCTACATCTGTCTAACATCACCTTGTTAAGTAAAATTAATGGATATATACTTATGAATGTAGTGAGGGAAATGTTTGTTACGAACTCGCTTGATAAAGTTTTTGGTTGGTGGGGTAGGACGTCGTAAGCTTACTATGCAATATGTTTTTTTTTTTACTTCTTTTGCTGGCATTTTTGATAGCCCATTTTCTTTCGATTTTAGACGGTGGTGCAGCTAACTCCAAAATAGGCCACTTGGATTTCTCTAATGTCGACAGACATGGCAAGAGAAGGCTATTTTTTAGTCTTTGGCTGCTCTGCTCACACGTACAGTCCAATTCAGAGAAATATAATTTTATATGGTCTGATTGATCAGAGACTTTGATCTGTATACACAGCGGTTTTGTAACCACCAGACAGATGTACTTCATTGGGTTTGAAAAAAGTAAAAAAGACATACTATTTTTAATCACATTTCTGTATATACTTTATATATATATATATATAATGTGCATAAAGAAGGCATATTTGATGAAGTTTAGAGGATATTAAAACAAAGTCTAAAAATTTGTTATATTTGCTTGGTATTGTCAATGTTTTATTTTGTTGTCGTTTGCACTTTGAATTAGTATTTTAAGAGGTGAAGTGTCCCTGTACAGCTACCTCTTCCATCAACAAAATATCTATGAATCCTTCTTCTGTTTGGTGTTTTGGATATTTTCCCCCGTACCATGTTTAAGAGGCTTATAGGTTTCATTAGTTTCTTCCATTTGGTTTCAATCCTCATTGAATGTTATCGCTTTAATGAATGTGATACAGTGATGAGAGTAAAAGAAATATGGGGGGGGGACTTTAAAAACCTGTCAGTGTCCTGAAAATTCTTTGGAAACCTCTTGATGCATTTTTATAAAGTTGTAAACAATGTACACAAATGCAGTGGAAATCTAAGATACGGGACTTTGTGGTACCTTATTGAATGCTGTTTATAAGATAATAAAATTATTTGTTTGGAGATTTCACTAAAACTATTTTGCATTTTGTCTTTTATATGAAATTGTATCCTCAAAAATTCACTTCAGCTAGAGTGCAATTGAATTCATGCAGTTCATTCATCTTTGCCTTTTTACATGTTAGTTTTTATGGATGTTAGTCCATTATATTTACCTGGGGTATGGGAGCCCAATTCATTCAAGGCAGTCATCAGTACACCTACCTCATCCTACATTTAGGGAAGTACTTACTTACTAGAAGTAGGCTACTCATTCTCTCTCTCTCTCTCACACACACACACAAACACACATCACAGACTACTGCTTCAGATGGGAGCCTCAGTGACTGGTCCAGCCCTGTGGAAGGGCATAGCCTCACACTCACACAGGCTGCCATCTGTTGGAGGCTCCACTGAGATCAATTACCAGTTCAGACACCCACAAGCCAAATGCATCCAGCGGCCCAGGCAGATGACCACGGCGCTGGTGACCTCTGAGCCCTTAACCTCCTATCACGTTCACCCCTGGCTTACCAACCATTCGCCCTAGCCATGTCAGCTATATTACAAGGGATTACATTGTCCCCGGAGCACCTTGGGGTTAAGTGTGTTGCTCAAGGGCAAAACGGTGGAAGCCGGGAATTGAACCCATAATTTTCAGGTTACTGCACGCTAACCCAGCTCCTTAACCACTACACTACCACCACCACATCGTGCCAATCATGTGTTGTGATCTCGCCGCTGGAGCAAGGTTGGTGTCGTGAAGCCTTGCACACACGCATTTTTGCCGAAATAGATGCCTGATAAGTGCCCAAAAAGCATTGCAATATGGCTGCCAAGTGGAGGGACTTGCCTAAAAGGACTTTGTTTGCTGTTCTTGACTGCTAGTTGGTTAGAAACCCCTATAAGTCATTGTATTAAAACAGAGTGGAGTGCTGGCCTATATAATTGTCTGTTGTAGTTTTGATTAGGACTAAGAGTTTACAGTCAAGGCAAAAACTCAAAAAGAGTGAACTTTTGTAGACATTGGTTGCAGTGCATCTAATAGGAGAGGCTATTATCTTGGTTTCAGATTTGTTGGTTGCTTGGTTTCTTGAAATGTTGAAAGGAGAAGTTGTATTGTGCTTACCATATTATTTGAACTGCTTTCACACGTATTTTAAGATCAAACACTTAAACAATCTCTGTTAGAAGGGATGGACAAGCCTTCCCTTGTTAGTGTCCTCGTCACTGAGAGGTTTTAAGGCCGTATATTTGTAAAGGCAGGTGATATCTGGAGAATCTCTTACCAGCATGAGTGCGGACTTTTCCTGCGAGATGGATGTCCCCTAGTGTTTCCCAGCCCCCAAATCAGTAATGGAGTCTTTTGTGCATTTGGTAAAAGTTCACTGAAGTGGATTAATGCAGATCAACCTGACAGTATAGCCCCACAATCCCACTTGAGCATTAATGTTATGTAACCTTGAACTTAATAAACTCATTAATTCCGTATTGTGACACCTAGAAGACCGTTATCCCGCTTATACCCTAGTTGCCAATCATGCATGTAGGTAATGGGCATGCATGGACGGATTATGAACTTTCGGGCCCCTGGGCCCAGATGTATTAAGGGCCCCCCACTAATTGTCGCATATGTGGAAGGGGGGTTTGGGGGTCCTCCCTCAGAAATGTTTTAATTTGTTTGATGTGATTTCCTGTATTCTGGTGCATTTTGGGGATGGCCAATCCTAAATTCAATAGCCTACATGCTGATGTGTTGTATTGAGGCAATGATTCCATGCAAAGGCTTGGGCTTCAGGGCCCCCTGACCCCTTGGGCCCCTGGGCCTGGGCCCGGTAGGCCCGTGCAGTAATCCATCCCTGTGGGCATGCATTTATAGCACACAAATACCGTTCAGTTTAAAAAGAAGCCAACATGTTCAGTTTGTTGCACTATACCGTCTTTGGTTCTAAACGCCTGTTTCAGGAATGTCCACTGGGTGGCGATGTTCATCAACAGGTGTGAGGATCTCCGTTAACCACGTCTCAGTGTGACAACTCATGTGAAACTACTCCAGGCTTTTGGTGGCAAAACATCCTGTGAATCTTCCTCGTGTTGTGAGCATTTGCCACAGAACATTCTACTTCTCATTCTTTTGAGAATGGGCTAAGGAATGTGCCAGAAGCATTGTTGTTTTTAGATGGCTTTGGAGGCAGCTGGGTAGGTCAAGTCTACCCCCCTCCAAGTCCACTCTGCCAGATGTCTCTATTTCAATATCGGTCTCTTCCTGGAATGTTATTAAAATATCCACGACCTTGCGCAGACTGTGGCACATTCTCTCTGCACATATCTCTCAGCAGACACAAGCATCTGGAGGGACGGAGATCACCGCCTCTGTCTGGTCCTCGGGAAGAGTCCTCGGTGCACGTGGAAACTACCAGTAAGCTACTGGCTAGGAATGGTGGGACCCCAGAGAGAATATTTCTCCAGCTTCTTCACCCCTACCCTATTTCCACAGCACACCCCGTTTCTAGATTCAGCCACGTGTCACTCCACATTCCATGCCGCCGTGGGCCTCCACAACCATCTCACTCTTTCATCTCATGTTAAAACATTGCAAAAACACAGAATTGTGGTTGTCCACCTCATGCACACATCTTGTTTCTGGAGGTCATTGTGTACCCGTATTGTGTGCATCCCCAGGGGGGAATCGTCTATGAAATGTCTCTCATCTCTCCATTTCCCTTGCAATGGTGAAAATAGTCCTATCCTAATTAAAAGCAAACTTTGTCCCCTTAGTAGATAAATTCGATCGATGTGGGAATATGAATGCAAAGGTCAAGGTCCAATGGTCTAATAAAAAAAAAAAACTCATTGTAAGTGCAGGTGAGCATTATTTTCCAGGGGCAGGAATATTAGGACACACCTCAACAGCCTCATATAACCTTTGTGTGAGTGGCAGCAGCACATCTAGGGACTCAGAGATCACTCATTCATAAGAGTATATGAGATTTGGGATTAGGCAAGGCAAACTCAAACCAACTGCATCTCCAACAGACACCTGCTAATCGATAGAGATACAGTATATCTGACACACTAGCTGTCAGCAGTCAGTGCAGGGCACTTATTCACTTAGAGGCTGTGTGAGGAGTGACTTGCAGTACATAACAGTTCTTATCTTACCTCTATGTGCTGTGTAACAGCAGTGCAAAGAAAATAGGTGTACAGCATCTCTGGTTTTATTACTCTGCAGTATTAAACTGTCCACTCAATCATTGTGTTGGACTGCAATACTGTCCTCGTATGAATTGTTTTTGTTATGCATTAACTGTATATTGAAAGGCAATGCATTATTTGGATTCCAGCATTCCACAGAGCCTCTGAGATGTGTGCCCGATTGCCTTTAGTAAACACCCAGCACAACATTACCCTTTCTTTTACAGTCTCCTATGTACATCAATATATCAATATCTGTAGTTATGGGTGGTGTAAAGCATACGTTTTACACACTTTTTGCACAATGCACAATATTACGGTTAGAGTTTGGATTGGTTAATGGTTTGGTCAATGGGCTTGAAAATCTCAAAGTTCCTAGGATGAGGAATGTTGGAGGAGGGCTTAATAATCTGGTGAGGTAAATCATTTTCCTTTGCTAAAAATTCTAATGTCTCATCACTATTTTCAGTTTGCTTTATATAATTATCTGTATGCAATCTGTAATCCACCATATTTTGATTTTGTGGATAAAAATGTATGTATGAAATTAATGTAATTCTGTATACTAAACATGATAACCGTTTTTAACATTGCACATACACCGGGGCGTCGAACTGGGGGTAAAAGTGGGACTGATGGCCCCAGCCGTGGCGCAACTGGCTGGGGCACCTGCACTGTACGCCGGCGACCCGGGTTCACAATATTCCTCCACAAGGGTCCATCTACAGGTCGTTATTAACATATTACAGAGTCTAAAGGCATATGCAGTGATGAACATCAGCTCAGCCATCAGTCTACCTCTCCTTTATCCTGTGCTTCTCTTGTGTTGCTACTTTTCCACAGTGTTTACAACTCTTACTTTGAGCTGTCGTTTGTGCTAATCATTACAGTAATGCTCACTCAGAGTCATTCAGGCGCTTCAACTTCTCTTTACCCTCAGAAGCAGCGGCCTCCCACTTCACACAAAGCGAATCATCTTTAGACATGTCTGCTAAGCGCTTTGGCATGAAATGCCATATCCTTCTTACAGTTAGGAGTCATTGGCAAAAGGAGAGCAGTCTGCATTGCTTTCCTTACAAGTCGGGCCTAAGCTACTCATACAGTCAGTCCTCCGACAAATGGCAAGAGCTGGCTCCAGCATAAAAAGCTCTAAGACCTGCAGGATCAAAAGAGCTTCGCTAGACACATCTTGTTCAAAAGCTCATCTTGAACTTCAAAAACAACACAAACAGGACACGCCATCTGAAATGCCAGTCAAATACCCTGAAACTGAAGAATCCAACTGAGAAGTCAAAATACACCTCCCAGTGGTGACTGACGCCAAGCAGCCTTGTAGAGACAGAGGTCGAGGCATGTTGAGGTAGTGCTTCATCACTCATTACATTCCCTGTGACTAGAAAAGGTAACATTTTAGTCTGCCCACAGAGACTTCTCTACCCTGTTAAGATTCAGGTTCAGAATGTAAAACTGTTGTTGAACAATTACTGAACATCACCTTAGCTAAATCAAACCCCCTAACCTTAAGCTTCATTTAATTGTGGTTGACAGAGTATTAACACAGAGTTTGTTGACAATCTGGGCATCTGTAGAGAGTCTGTGGGTGGACTGTTCAAGTAAAGTGTGACCCTGAAAATAGTATGTCACGATTTTAAAATTGTATACTGGAAGGCACACCTGCCAGACACAGACGGTCAATAACTGATGCCTCAGCAGCATGGTGTTTATGTCTCCTCATTGAACCATAGCGGCTGAGTCTGTGTTTCTTCTGTCTACGTCACACCTAATATTATTATTATAATAACACACCCAAGGGTTCCTCCATTTACTCATTAGAGCTCCATGGTTATCCAGTACTCCTTTCACATCACCACTACAGAGTTTGTAAAACTATAGACCAGGTAGGTTAGGTAGATAAATGATTAAGTGGGTAACCTATTAACCCTTAAAGGTGTAGGTTTTTGAACATTCTAAGTTCCACAACAATTGAAGGTTCTAAAATTCTATGTTGAATTCAATGAACCCAGATATTCTTTAGAATGTTAATTTCCCAACATTCCCGTCACACCGGTGTGACGGTACTCCTAATGGATCAATGTTTTTAAAATGTTTTTTTACAGTTTTTTACAGTTTTTTTACAGTTCCTTACAGGCTCTGTTTCACAGGAGGCCAGGGTGGGCCTGGACCACCTCAATAGGCTGCTAAATTGTAAACCAATAATATATTGCCACCGCTTCTTTCTCTCCCTGCCTGTCCAAACCATGGTTCAAAACATTTGCAGTGATATATGCAACCATGGAAAGGTGTGGTTAACTTCACCTTCAAATTCATAGAGGAGCAAATTGGACCAAAGCATGACAACAAACGAAATTACCCAATTCCCCCAATTATGTTCATCTTTTTGAGTCAGTGTTGTTTATTTGTGACATTCTAGCCATTCTGTGGCGTTCCAGTTTTCAATTTAGCCATCCTTTTCATCTAGAGTGATCTTAAACGGTCTTAAAATGTATGTTGCAGGTAGGAGGCATAGAATGAAGGATTCTACAAATTCATGTGAGGACGCCTAAGGGAACCTGTTATGTGTGCATGTCTTCTTTTGTAACCAGTGCTCAGGTACATTGCGTCTGTCTGTCTGTGTACCGCCTTGTGCTGCATTAGCCCCAGATCAAAGATGAAAGCTGGACAAATCTCGCAATAACTGCCCGCACAGACCAGTTCAGGCAGCCATGACATATTTTGGACTTAAAGACGTATGAGTTATTAATGTTTACCAGACTTGGTCCCCTGTTTTAGCCTGTCTCTGCTTTTCCTTGTACTCTCTCTCTCTCTCTCTCTCTCTCTCTCTCTCACACACACACACACACACACACACACATACACACACACAAACACAATTTTTGAGCTCTAGGTAATAAAGCTTAAAGGAGACAAATGTAGCATTTGCTTCCTGTGGGAAGGAACATTGACACACAATTCCCTACCCACGAACTACTCATGTTGAACTCAGCTCATTATTGTTTAACAGCATTTGCTATACACAACGAGCATTTTAGTGACAGATTAGTGACAATAAATACAATTTAGTTCAGTTTATAAATAATTATAAAGTTATAGATAGTTAGATAATTTTATTAGACGTTGATAATTATTTATTATACCTTTGAATAATTTCATTTGTGAAAAACCACATCCATAGAAAGTAGGCCCTACACAGAACGTAAAATTGTTACTCCTTGAGCCACTGATTCTACCCTAGCCTATTGATTTGAGTGATACCATAAAGAGTCAACCAAGGCCAATCACCTGCCTTAAGGTAAGTATGGGTATTGCTAAAGACATGGTGGGACTACCTGAAATTAGCCCTGTAAAATGACATGTCTCTAAACAGTTAACAGCATAGTTTTGTGTATTCTATAGTTCTATGGTTTATATACTTTTTTATATTTTGTATTATTTTGTAAGAGTATCCCATTGTAACTAATTGCTTTCTTAAGCTACTTTGTTAACAATAGCTTAACAAACTCTTAACAATGTTAACAATATGCTGTTTAGGGCATCTTTATGTAACCTTTAACAGCTGATCATCCATAATCCAGGCTAATGAACAGATCTCTGACCATAGCCTACTGTAATACATGCAATTTAGGCTACATTATAAAACGATGAAAACTATCACAACCTCTTGCTTCGCCTGCACTAAATGTGACATATGTAGGCCCATTCCAGAAGATGTCGCTATCATCCGAATAAAGTCAAAATCATATTTAGTGTAGCCTACAATGACTTGCTTTTATATGACAATATTAGAAACTCAGTCGACAATAAACAAATCTTGAACAAAAAATGTATAAATATATTAGCCTAGATGGTGCAAAAGATGACACGTGTAGGCCTGTATATTTGCACAATAAAAAACTGTATTACAGCTGCATAACTGTATTGCAGCACACCAATAGAAACCGCTGTAAACAGGCAAATGATTGGGAAATATAAGTGGTAAACTTTCCGACCTCCCACTTGTGGCGTGACGTTGACAGAGGGATGGTGCTTTAAATATGTAAGAGACTCATACTGTAACACTTCAACTCGGAGCAAAATTCACATGCAGACTCGAATGAAATCATCAGAAATCAAAAGGTACAAACTTGCAACAACTTCATGAATCATTGTGCTCGTCTTTTGCAGAGATAAATAATACAGATTTGGAGTCTTGCACTGTGTCTAATTGTTTTGAGATGAATTAATGTCGTTTTGCAAGTTGCCTAATGGAAGACATAATAACGACTAAAGTGGCTTTCAACATGAATCCCACGAACTAATAAAGCGCTCCAACATCCACACAGCAAACGGCGGAACACGTTGTGTTGAGGCGACACCGGTGTCAGCGTGAGGAGTATTCAAGGAAGCCACCGGGAATACAACTTTTATCATGAGCGGAACCAAACAAACCAAACCAAAGTAAGTATCACTCTGTTGGTCGGCTACATACATAGGCAGGCTACTCAGTGAATGACAGTTCTTTTCACACTTACTATTATATTATTGTAATCTCGATCTCGGAGTTGGGGCGTCCCGATTGACACGAACGCTGTTTTGACACCCCATGGTAAAGAACAGCTTAACAACAAGCCTTATGTCCAGGCAAATCTGTGGCATTTTGACAGATGGACCCCTTAATGTGCGTAGCTATGTAGGTGTAGTAGACATCGTGTATGCTACCCTACCTACTTTCTGTATGTAGGCTACTCACTTTTGTTTTGTTTGTGTAGGCTACTGTATGCTGAGGCATGAGGTAGGCTACACAAGTAGTGATAATCACGTGGAATAACGGAGTCTCAGTGCACGCATGTAAATCCCTGTAAAAGTCAGTATGATCATTTAAAAGTGCAAATACTTTGGTGTTGAATTTACTTCCAAAAGGACATTATAAAACGAGAAAGACAAGTAGCCTATGTGCTTCCAGTGAAGGAATCTTGCTCTGTGTTTAATTTGAATACAACCAACACATTAGTAGGCCTGTGCATTTAGCCTACTAGGCTATGTAAAAGTGGTTGAATGACTTTATTGGGGATTAAAGTCATTCACCATCTCTGAGACTATAGGGCCATTATGACAGCAGCAGGGAGTTTATCATACTGACTTTTGGATGCTGATAACGATATTGATGTTTGTCTTTTCAGGGAATGGCACTTTATAAATACCATATATAATTGATAGACATGCATGTATAATAGGGCCACTCAGATAGTGCCCTGATTTTTCTCTCAGCCAGACCATTAGATTGGGGTGTTTGCAAATGACCTAAATTGGACCATATCAACCAGTGTACTCATCCATTTTTAATGTGGTCAGCCCCAAATGTAATGTGGTCTGCGTAAAGGTGGTTTTAGCTTGAGTCTCCATGCATGCATTTGACTCACCTTTTTATTATTTTGTGAGCAGACGGTGAGTCACTACATGCAGAGTTAATAATGGCAGACATGTACTAAGTGTTCATATTAGAGAATTAGATTAAGGTAACCTAATTGGCAAAACATCATTGATCATTTGTACTTGATATTGTAAGGGTTGTGGGCTTAGCTAAGTTGCTTGATGGGATGAGTTGTCTGCAGTAAGTGTGGATGGGCCATAATGCATCCTGTCTGTAATGTTGTGGTCACTCTTTTCACTGCAAAGCAGACACATTTGCTCAAGCCGTTGCTTGCTGTCCAGCTAATGTAAACAATGTTTCTGCAGAGCCTCGCTGCAGGGCGGTTAAAGCCCTGCTATTTCAGAGATTGCTCCATAGGTGGCAATGGAGCTGGTCAGAGGCAGTGGAAGGGGAAAACGAGGTCCTTTTCAGACTGGGCAGTTGGGGGGGGGGGGGGGTGCTGTGCAATGCATGAAGCTATTTAATTATGTGTTTTAAAGATTGTTTGTGGTTGTTTGGTTGTGTTTGGATCTATATTCTATATTCCAGAATGATACCATCAACCATGCTCACACTCACACACACAGGTATACTACATGTAAAATGGGATGAAACCAGACTAGTGTGTACAGTACTGATGGATTTGTTTAATGAATGGTGTTGTTTGAGTACATGTGTATATTGGAGATCCATGCTGTCTGGAGCACTCTAATCAACCCTGAGATCTAACATACAGTACAGTGTACTATCCAGCCTATGCTGCACGATTCAGCTGCATATCTGCCCCAGACATGCATGACCAACTCAGGTATAAATTGCATTTCAATAAATGCATTCATTCAAAAAGCTGTCAGAACCTGTTACACGAGCGTGCTGCATGTCGTAGCAATCGACAGCATAGTTCTGCTAGCGGGGACGTCACCAGATGATGAGATTCTCTGTTCGCACAATGTCAGCAGGAGCTTGGTCCAGCACAGGGGGATTGGAGCGGGACAGAGCTCTTATCTCTGCCAGTGGCACACCACGGAGGGCAGATTTACCCCTGATAGCACCCTCTCTGGGGGGCAAGCGGCTTTATCAGGGGAACATGCTTCATCCATCCTGTTTTTGTTTACAGTGGAGTTTGTATTTACACAGGCTGTAAACAAGCAGTTGCAATTCACGTCGGAGGGGAGATGGAAAGGGAAATTGCTTTCCGGCACGAGTTCCCCCTCAGTTATGGAAAACACAGGCAGAAAAAACTCTACCTCTTATTGATTTGAATTTTTAACCTTCTTTCGGCTATCATCATCTGTACATGTTGTAACAGTAGGGTGTCTAGGTGAATCTTTACAGCTCACAGGGAACACTTTGTATTTGTTCCTCCTCACTGTATTGTGTTGGTCACACCTCCTAAGGAAGTAATGACCTTTGGTCCCTATTTCTAAAGGGCAAATGGTCACTGTCTAATTCCTACCCACATCCACCCTCCCACGCACGCACACACACACACACACACACACACACACACACACACACGCACACGCACACGCACACACACACTCACACTCAAGTCTGTTGTGTACAGGCTCTGAGTGCCTCTCTGGAGTGATCAAACACAGGCGATGACGCACATGAGGCTGTTACACCCCAAATAGTGCATGGGAAGGATGGTTTTAACTGATGCCATAGGGCAAAAATGTATACTGTAGGGCCATGTGAAGTCGCTGAAGAGTTAATTGCGCGTGACTGAGGGGAGGGGATAGATGGGCAGGTAAATTACTGACTTTTGAGACAGTTAATTGCAGCGTGACCAAGGGAGAGTTCCACCCCACCCCCCTCCACCAACTGATGTCCAAGACTTCATGATTATATACCTTTGCGTGAATGTATGCCTTAATCTATGTACAGAGAGATGTGTGAATATATATATATATTAAACTAATTAGGGCCATCTTTAATGGCCATTTAGATAGATAGATACTTTATGATCTATGTATGTATCTATGTACATTTCTGTAAGTAGGTTACATGTGTAGAGCAATGATGTTTGCTACCTGTAGTCAGTGTTGTCAAAGGGGCCTCTGCAACGGAAATGAGTTATTTGCTCTGAGTGTGAGTGAATGTTTGAGTGTGTGTGTCTGAGTGTGTGCCACACATTTAAGTAAAGCAGAGCTAATCCTTAAAGGGCAGATGATTAGGAGATAACCACATGACCACGTGATGCTCAGCCTGTTGCTGAATTGAGGGGAGTGGGGTGTGTGTTTATGGGGAGGGTGGCGTGAGGTGGGGTTGGGGCGTTTTCCAGTATTAACGACCAGATGGTAAGGGCTGCTCATATATTTGTGTGTGTGTGTGTGTGTGTGTGTGCTTATGTGAATGTGTGTGTTAGTATGCATGTGTATGTGTATTTGTGTGTGTGCGGGGGGGACTGTGTGTGTGTTTGTCTATGTGTGCGTGTGCTTGGGTGTGCATGCATACACAAACCACCAGTTGCCTGCGCATGCCCCGTTGCGCAAACCCCGTGCGCGTCCCTGGCCCTGGCCAAGGGGATTTGTGCGTAGTAGCCACACCGGCCGTCTCCGCTCAGCCTCCTTGCCATCAGACTCGATTAGACCTGAACCGAGGCGGCACGGCCTCTCCTGTCACCCATGGGCGGATTACCTCTCCCTCTGTCGCTCGTCCGCCGCCAGCCCGCCACACAGTCCCCTCAAGGGCACCGGCTCCCTCAGAGCTAGGGCTACCTCCACCACACCTCCACCTGAAACGTCCCCTCAGCGCCTTCGTTGGGGTTGAGGGGGGTTGTGTGTTTGTTTGTTTTTTTGGGGGTGGGGGGAACGTATTGTCCCCCCAACCTGACGAGACCTGGGGTGAAACAGAATGGCCGCCCCCACGGCCAGCACCCACATGCTGTCGGTGCCGGAGCCCCGACGCTACGGCTCCACGCTGTCGCTGGAAGAGAAGTGTCAGCAGTCTTTCTTTCTCTTCTACTACTACAGGATGGAGGACGAGGCCGTGCTGGACCGCGGGGCGTCCTTCATCAAGCACGTCTGCGATGATGAGGAAGTCGAAGGTAAGGCACTCACCTTTACCTTTGTTTACCTTGTTGGTTTGTTTTTTTGTTGATCTGTGTTGTGAAGTGTGTTTTTCTAGTGTGTTTGTATGTGTGTAAATTGCTCTTATGTTCATCTTTTGAAGCCAGTGATTAGTCAAGAGGTATGGATTCCAGAATAAATTCCATAGTTTGGAACTCTGTTATCTATTGTTGAGTTTGTGTATGTCGGTGAGATATAGGCCATAGGAACCATGTGACACTCTGTTTACGTCTCTAATCTTCTCACGCTCTACTTGGAAAGGCAGTAGGAGAGTGATGTCATGGCCCAAAGGTTCGTGTGACAGAGATACCACCAGGTTACATTGTCTGTCCCCCCTGTTTAGAAGATCAGAGGTTGCTTCTGAAGTCGTTGTGTGCACAGAACATTGGAACAGCCCTAACAGCATCTCCCAAGTCATTCTGAGTAATTCGGTCACACCCCCCATGGCTCAGGCTTTGGTGTGGTGAGAGGCTTCACCCAGTTTACCCTCTGTGTTTGGAGTATTAAGTGAGGGCATTGACGGAGTGTTTTTTTCCCCCGTTTGTGTCTGGAAGCTTCAGAGGCCATTTTGCTTTGCCCTCACCTCAGGTTGAACCCATACAGGCCTCGCACTTCCTGTGAGTTACGGGACGGAGAGTTGCAGGTCGAAAAAGCACAATCTTGGTGGAGACCTCTCATTGTTCTAGGGAGGGCACAGGCTTAACACAAAGCACATTCAAGCATTCATGTAAGCGTATACACACACACACACACTCAAACACATGCAGGAACACAGATGCTCACTCACTTACTCAGTCAATTACTAAGCCACTCACTTGTGTGCAAGCACCGACACACACAGACAGACACACAGACACACAGACAATCAGAAACAGACACACACACACATGCAATATGATCATAGATAGACATACACAAACACACACCCACACACAGAGACACACACACACTGTCAAAGCTCTGAAAGGCTTCAGTAAAATGCGTTCCTCCCAAGAGGATACCGATTAGCATATTAAATATTTGAAGCCTTAAATGACAATCTTTTTTTTTTTTAAATTTTAGAATTTGTTTTTATTTATCAGCCACAGTAATGTTTTACCTTTTGATAATTCATCTGAGATTACACATTGCGTTACTTTAAGCCTTCTCCTTCGCCCCCGATTGCTCGCCATAGATTACCATACCATACCCTGCATTTGAAATAATGGAAGTGCATGTGCAGTGCATGGCTACAACTAGCGCTACCAAATGAAGTAAAGCAGCCTTCAATAGACAGAACAAACCTTGTCAAATTGAATTATGGAGACACACAATTCCCCATCCATGCTATGCATTCGCCACACAAGAAAGGCAGAACTAGCGGCCTCGCACCAGCGCTCAGAAGGGGGGGGGGGAGGTAATGGTGATTACGAGCCAGTGGCCCTGAGATGAGGTGGGCCCCTTATCCCTGTGTGGCATTAGAATGCTGAGGAGCACAGGCAGGCGAATTTGCCACCCTCAATGTCCACCCGCAGGGGCTGTTGCTGCGGTAACTGGAGGTAGGAGATGTGGCAGTCAGAGAGGCTCCAAGGCCCAAACTGGAGCCGGGTGGGGGAGTGGGGATTCCCGCTGGTGAACAGAGTGTGCTCTGATGTAGGACCCCCCCCCCACACACACACACACACACACACACCCACACCCTTCTGTTTCTCTCTCAGGAAGGCTCAAAGAAAGTAACCCCCGCCGTGGAATAGCACAGGAAGTATGGGACAAAAGCTGCTGCTGGCAGCGTGGAGTTCCTCTCTTTCTTTCTTCTACTGTTTCTCTCTTCCCTCTCTCCTTACTCTCTATCCTTCTCTCTTCTTTTTGTTTCCCCACTCTCTCTCCTGTTCTCTCTCTCTTTCCTCCTCCTCTCTCTCTCCCCTCTGATCTCTCTCTCTCTCCCTCTGTCTCTGTGGTAATGATTAGTATCTTTACCGTTTGCCAGCAGAGGATTTGTTACCATGCCCACTGAGAGAGTGGCCTTTTGAGAGTGGCTTCATTAGTGTAAGATGGCCCGGCCACAGCGGCCTTCACCCGGCATCCTTACAGGACTCATACCCCTCTCCACAACGGTTCTTCGTCATGGTAATGGTGCTTGTGTGAGATGACGACCGCAGCGTAGGGCTATCTGTGCTGACAGACCGTTTTTAGCTTTTCTTGGGCCAAAACACCCAAAGTTGGATGGAGTTGTTTGCGTTCTTGTTTTGAGGAAGGAAAAGTTATGTGTGTTGACATCTTAAAGATGACATTGTTGTAGTGTGTATGTGTGGTCACTGACCAGCATGAGCCATTATTTTGGATTTCACAGCTGCCCAAAAGATATCTCTTTGTTTTCCACAACTTTCCAGAATGCCTCATTAGACATGCCATAGTATGAGCAATGCAGGTTGTGTCTGAAAACACCTGACTGGGGTTATTGGGTTCATTGAAGTCTAATAGTGCTACATTTGCACCATCTTCTGTCCTCCTCTATTATATATGCATTATTTTATTCTTCATTTTTTCTTTAACTTTTTTTTGTGTTGCATTGCCACACATAATAATTTTTTTTTTTCTCCTTCAGACTTTGCTTCCTTATAGTTTTCTGCTCCAGTGCTGGTGCAGGTCCTTACAGTCAGTGAGAGCAGCATTGTGGGAATATTTCCAGGATTTCAATTGCATGTTGAGCCGTGTCAGCTTGGCTGTGTAGCAAACATAGCAACAGAGCGCCAGCACAGCTCCTCAGGAGTCTGAGTGGATCACTGAGTGTGAGTGTGTAATTGGCTATGACACTTACAGTGTGGGCTGAGAATGGAGACCATTTAGGGCAACCTGTTTCTTTTTCTTTTTTTTTTGTAATGATTTAGGGAAGCCAGATAGCGTTGGCAGAGGAGATGGCTATGGATGAAGCTGTCCAAGACAGAGAGCAGAGCCTACAGTACTCCTCTCCAAGTTAGCTAGCTTTCAGTTGTCCCCGAGTGTACTAGACTGGATCGAGTCATATTTGTCGTGCCCAATGTGTTAGGATAAAGGATAAAACATCATCCTTAAGAGCATGTTCCATGGGGGTACCGCAAGGTTCCATCTTGGGGCCGCTTTTGTTCAGCACATACATCAACGATCTCCCATCGGTATGTGACGGTGTGGAGATATTGATGTATGCTGATGACACAGTCCTGTTTATACATGGCAAAGAGCCAGGACAAGTTGCCCTCAAATTGACACAAACACTTACTAAAGTCACAAAGTGGCTGAACAATCCTTGTCTCACATTAAATACTGATAAAACTGTCACCATGTTCTTTCGAAATAGATTTAAACAAAGTACTATTCCAAACATATACAGTACGCAGATGGGAAAAAGTTAAAAAATGTTGATGAGTTTAAATACTTGGGAGTGACTTTAGACTCTACACTCACTTTTAAAAACACATTAAAAAGCTGGGGAATACAGTGAAGTACCGGTATAGCATAGCTAATTTCGGACACATTCGTAATTCATTAACTGTTGATGCTGCTAATGTCTCACTTACATTACTGTATGTCAAGCTGGTCCTAGGCTAACAGGACTGCCTTGAAATCCATTAGATCACTTTACAAACAAGCTCTGAAAATACTAGACAAAAGATCAATTCAGTACCACCACTGTGCCACACTGGGCAAGTATAACATGCTTAGCCTTGAAAACCTCATACTATATTCTGACATGCGCCTAATACATAAAATAATTCACAATGCTGCTCCACCACCTCTGAAAATGTGTCCCTGCTCTGAACAAATATGCAGAGCCAGCAGATCCATTACTAGGGCAGATTGTAGCCTCCCAAATCAGAGCACTGCATGTGTGCAATCAGTTTTCTCTTTTAGAACTACTAAAGCATGGAACACTCTCCCCAGTAATCTAAAAAGTGTTACAGATTTCCATTATTTTTTATTTTTAATTGAGTGTGTGTGTGTGTGTGTGTGTGTGTGTGTTCCTATTTAATTTTAATTTTGCCCAGGGACTGCAGATGGAAATTAGCTTTTAGCTATAATTGGTACAAGCCATCTTTTTACTCCACGTAATTAATCAACCTTGTACATGGTCCCTGTCTTAAATAAACCAATCAACTAAACTAACTAAACTTAACTACAGTGGAGATGCAGAAGGAGAGAAAGAGAGTGAGAGAGATGAAATAGAAAGAGGTAGATAGATAGAGAAATAGATACATAGATGAGGAGAAAGAGAGGAGGGAAGTGTGTGTGTGTGAGAAAGAGAGAGATAGAAAGGGATGAAAGCAAGAGAGGAAGAGGTGTAAGAGAGA